>NC_047526.1:14783668-15383668 GCF_902827115.2 Pseudochaenichthys georgianus
GTTGAGCAGTGTGTGATCATGCAACCCAGTCTCATGGCATTTCGTGTTCACCAACACGATTTTTAATCTATTGATTCGTGTTCACCAACACGATTTTTCTCTTTTTTTCGTGTTGCACAGCACGATTTTAAAAGCAATGTATTTCTACTGGTAATGTGTTTCGTGCCTGCAGCACGTCTTTTTCTCTGGTCGGGTCGTGGAAGACCGGAAGCTGTGTGGTTCATAAAAACATGTTCTTACTCAATATCAAGCCACAATTATTGCTTTTATTTTAAATCGTATAATTTCTGACTTTTGTTGCCGTCTGTGAGGAAAATGGGGCTCAGAGCCTCAGGATACTGAAATCTGTATTTTTTAAATCTTTTTTTCCTTCTACTTTGTTATTCTTTTCAAAATAACACACTGTTATTTACTCACCAATAACACACAATTATCCTTGCTTTTATTTATTGGTTTAATTCCATAATCTCGGGCTTTTTTGGCGTCCGTCAGGAACTGAATTTCAAAATAAAAAATAACCAGAAACAGACGTAGGCATTTCGAGAGATTACCCAAGATCCTCAGCTATGGTTTAAGCTGCTGATTGGATGTTTTAGCCGCAATGCATGCTGGGATTTGGTGTTTATATTATATGAAATCCGGAAAACATTTTAAAAGAATAAAATAATACTTAATTCCGAGTGCTCTTGCTTTTCTCTTTGAAAGTCATCACATAACGGCATTGTAATACACGGTTCGGCTGCATTGTATATTACAGATCTGCCGTAGTTCTTTATTTATAGAGCCCTGATGAGAAGACCTTTGGAAAAACTGAAGAAATGCCGCCGAAACTGAATACTTGACGTGGTGGATCATAAATATATCAACAATTAAACAACATCTTCAATTTCTCTTCATACAATACGTCTCCTTGCAGTATCAACACTAATTCGGCTGACTTTTATATTTGATCTAATTCATAGATAGGTTATATTTACACCATAACGGTGCACAGCTGATATAAAAGGACTTGTAGTTTTTAAAGATATTACAGATTTTCTCTCAATGTAAATACTGAGTCTGAAATAGTATAGCAATATGCTGTAAAATTATGTGAAAGCATGAATAAAACTACACATCTTCAGATGTTGTATGTACATACATAAGTGTCCTACACTAATAATACAAAGTTATTATGGCTGAGTGTACCTTGTGTGCACTGCCTAGTGGTTAAAGCATGTTATTGAATTATTGTTTTTATGTGTTATATTTGATTAAAAAAATATTAAGTGTACATATACTTTCATAGGGGGAAAGTAGAAGGTCTGTGATAGAAATATAGAATATAAAAAATCAAGAAGATACTATAAGTGATCTCGACAATAAAACAGTTTAGTGCAGGATGTACAAAGATATTAATAGGAGGAGGTGCAAAACAGAAAAACGAATTAACCTTTATTTAAACATTAAATAACAGAATAAGGTCTTTGGGGGTATCTATCTATCTACAGATAAATATTAAGCCTGACAAAGTACTTAACGTCTAATATATTGCTTTCCTGCAATGTTAACTATGTTGAAGCACTTATTTTAACTGATATTATACATATGAATTATACTCTTATGTATGTAGATAGAATAAGAAATGTGCAGAATATGACAGTTTAATGGTGGAGGTATACACATATTGATAGATGTCTTGTAATGCACTTTTGAGGAACCTGTGACCCAAGTTTTTCATTCATTGCATAACTACACCGTAGTTGTGTATGATATGTCAATAAACCTTTGAAAATCTTGAAATCTTGAAAGGGATGTGCAAAATAGCCATAATATAAAGTCTTTAATTAACTATTAGTAGAGAATAACGAGTAATGAATATACTTTATTATTCGTTTCCATTCAAGTCAATTGCAGATACATGTTTAGTCTTCTCAAGCACCAACTATCAAATATCTCTCCTGATTGTTGGCACTTGACAATCACCTTACCTGAATTTTACTCAGGTGTAACTAAAGTCTGATTTAAGGGTTGTTTATATTTCACATCATTAATCAGAATCTGCAAAGTAACTCAAATAAGTGTAGTGGAGTAAAAATACCAGGTTAACCTCTGAATTGTAGTGGAGTAGAATTACAAAGTAACAATGAGCTGTCGTGTAGGTATATTAATGCTGTGCATTATGGACACAAGCGATTTACACCCATGTATTAATTATATGTTTTACATTTGATAACACCAATGTGTTTAATACTGGCAACTTCTAATTGTGGGAAAAACGAAAACGTTCAGTAGAGACGTCCCATAGAACATTTTGCGAAACACAATAGCCAGCATGTGTAGTTCTGGGGGGCGTTCGATTCCACTTTTGGATAGTCTGGCGTGGTTTCGTTCCATTTCAAACAGCTGTTTGACGCTCGGCGTAACCTTGGCGCACTGCCACTCCAACATCCAATCCCAGAGTTTGAAGATTAATCACGGGGACTGTAGTCCTAAATAATAGCTGGGGATTATGGGTAGTGTAGTGTCTTCGGCCATCCTAAACGCAGAAATGTTGACAATCGCAATGATGCTCGAAATGTCCCTTATAGGCCTACGTCTGTTTCCGGTTATTTTTATTTTGAAATTCAGTTCCTGACGGATGCCAAAAAAGCCCGAGATTATGGAATTAAACCAATAAATAAAAGCAAGGATAATTGTGTGTTATTGGTGAGTAAATAACAGTGTGTTATTTTGAAAAGAATAACAAAGTAGAAGGAAAAAAAGATTTAAAAATACAGATTTCAGTATTCTGAGGCTCTGAGCCCCATTTATTTTCCTCACAGACGGCAACAAAAGTCAGAAATTATACGATTTAAAATAAAAGCAATAATTGTGGCTTGATATTGAGTAAGAACATGTTTTTATGAACCACACAGCTTCCGGTCTTCCACGACCCGACCGTAGAAAAAGACGTGCTGCAGGCACGAAACACATTACCAGTAGAAATACATTGCTTTTAGAATCGTGCTGTGCAACACGAAAAAAAAAGGGGAAAATCGTGTTGGTGAACACGAATCAATAGATTAAAAATCGTGTTGGTGAACACGAAATGCCATGAGACTGGGTTGGATCATGGCCTGAGGCAAAGTGATCCCGATGTTTCAAAGTGTCCACCCTAAAGACTTAATAGTGGGCACAGTATGTGGCAGAGTGGCTAAGGCTCGAGGCTAGAGAAGTAGACAATTCAGTTTCCTTCAATGTTTACAATTATTGTAACAACTTCTGTTTCTTATAGAGGACAAAAGTACAGTTTTAATGTTGTGTTGCTGAGGATCAAATGTACTGGTCAACGTCCAAGTGAGTGGGACAATAAAAGGGGAAGACAAAAGAAACAAAAGTCCACTGGTTTTAATCTGAGAGGAAAAAATGAGGGAGTCAATATGGGAACGAAAAGAGGAGAGCGAAAGAGGGAACTGGGGAGGAGGGTGAGGAGCACAACAGAACCAGGGGGAGTTAGAGGAGAGCAGAGGAGGGGAGGGGCCTTTCATAGAAAAAAGGCTCTCTTTTACTTATAGAAGCAGAAAAAAAGAGCAAAAGAAAAGCTTCTTCTCACCTCCTGGACGCAGTGTCAAACCCAATCAGTGTCTGGTCTGGCAGCGCTGCTCGTCTCCCAGGCACCGGCTCACAATGGAGGCGAGCCTCGGCCGCCACACCTCTCACTTCCAATCTGCATCCTCCAGGACAGGCCTGAGAGCAGGGGGCCGCGGGGAGGCACAACAAAGCACCTCAAATGTTCAAACTCTCATAAAAAAAATCCCTGTTTGCTGAGAATTGGATTAACTAGTTAAAGTAAAAAACTCCTGAAGTAGCTTTACATCAGTTCATGTTGATTTGGACAGTTAATATCAGTTTTTATTGTGAAGAAGAAGTGTGTCTTAGGGGTGTAGGTAGGGGTTATTGTTCTTAAAGATTTCCAATACAGGTGGAAAGAATGGGACTTAGTGTCAGGGTGCATGTATGTAAAGCCAAACACAAACAGGGATAAACTGCTCGACGATTACAACGACCAACAATCCCTGAGCTGCGGAGTCCCGCGCTAATAAACGTGAGCAACAAGGCTTGATCCTTAAAAACCTAACCACTCCAAAAAAAAAATGTCTGTCTTGAATAGACACCCCCCTAAATCGCATTGTTGAGCAAATCCTGTATTAAAAGGAAAGAGTTATTACTCTGCATTTATACTCCTGAAGACTTTAGTTAAGCCAGTGCCTCTGCCACTCCGCAGCGCGGGCTTCATCGAGCCGAGTAAATCCGTCTCTCAATGGCGATTGGCTGAAGCCGAAGGGGCCATCTTTTTCACACGCTTCCTCCCTCGCCGTCTACCCCCCTCACGGCTAGTGTTTACCCGTCACCAAACAATGGCTGGCTACTGGCAATTAAACAGCATTTTCCGAGGAATCCGTGGCACTGGTCTAATGGCATTACTGGTGGATGATTCAATCCTTGAATAGTCAACAGGATTTTGCCTCTCACCAGGAAAATACTGCTTCATCGAATTACCCGTATTACATAGATTTACTCAAAGCTTATGATTCAGGGTTCACAGATTACTGCTCTTCTAAAGATGGCGGGAGAAAGGAGTGATAGGCCCGAAGAGAGATGACTCCAACGCTGCTTTCACTGGCACGCTCTTCCCCAAAAAAGGCTAAAGCAGGCCAAGGATTTGCCCACAAACCTTTGCAGATTTACAGATGATTAATTTACCTGAATGCAAAGACTCCTGGTCTTATATTGTATTGTTTTTTTTTTTTAGATGATGCAAGTCTTGAAAGATGGTTTCACAACAATAACAGTCACACGCACATGCACATGCACACACAAACATATAGGAGCCAAACTGCACATTGTGACCTTTGACCTTCCGTGGGTCGAGTCGGCCCGGGCGGCTCGGGGAACCAGGAAGACCGGCCAAGTCCATTATCTCACAATGAAGGGCTAATTACTGGGCCTGCAAGCCTCAAATCACACGGCAGCAGACTGCCTGTCTCTGTCCTCCACTCACCCAACATCTTAATTGCTCTTTTATTCTCTCTCTATTTCCGTCGTGCCTCTCTCCCCGACTCGCTGCTACTCTCGCCTCAGCCATTTCACACATAAAAGCAAGATGCTAATTGCCTGCTATGAAAATATTGGGCCTGTGATTAGCCAGGCAGAGGGTTTGGCTGTTTTTCTCCATGTCTGTATATGAGGGTGCGTTGAGCCAGCATTCCGGGCGTAAAAATAGGAAACGGCGGGCGGCGTTGGTGAAAGGAAATTCATTTTTCTGTCATTTAGATGCGGGCAGGGTTGAAAGTGTCATTGTGCTCCAGTGGCAATTTGTCAGACTGCTATGTTGGCGAAATGTTTACAGAAAATCCGCTTGAACTAAATTACAGGAACATTTGTTCCGTTCCTTTTAGGCAGAGTTGGAGCAGTTATCATTCACCTTTTTAAGAGACTAATTATTTCGCCCCCTTATAGATGAAAAATCTGGACCACTATTCCAGAATACGAACTACTTACTAAACAGAGTGATCAAATGCCCAATAATGTCCGTGATTGGTTGGTTTATTATCCAACTATTGTGTTTTTATCTATGATGAGTAATTAACACAAACCCTCATTATGTTCTCCTCCCTGACCCAGACTTATTATCTTAATCTGAAGGCAATTTACTAATAATGGTTGCATATAATCATCTAACGAGAAAACAAGGGTGGGTGTTAATAGACTCCATCTTGAGATGCATATACATATGGAAATGAGACCCAGTGGGGGAATTTGCTTCAGCTTCTGCTCTTTACAACCGTGCCCTCTAACCTGTTCGATTTCTGAAGAATTGTTACTTTAACTAAATATATTGTTTCACTTTAAATGGAGACATTGTCAACTTTGACCCACCTTAGATTCCTTTTGCAAAGAAGTACAAACATCATCTCTAAATGCAATGCTCTGTGATTCATGTACTGCATGTACTGGTTTCTGTTACAAATGAAAATGAAATGAAACAATTCAAGCAGCAAACTTCATTTCTATTTTGAAAAAACAAAGTTATAAAGGGTTTCACAGTTACAAAATACATGGAAAAACAGATATAGAAGAAAGAGTCATCATCATAAAACAAGGGTTTTTAACAAAGTTATATCTCAAAGGATAGACACACAAAAAGATGCCATTTGGTTTCTCTGATACTTAGCAGCTGCACTTTTTATCCTCTACTGATTTCTGTTCTATTATAATGCCTCCTTTGTGACTTTAGCTTCACTTCAGATGTTAGCAGGTTATTTCAGTTACTTTTCTTTTATTCAGAGTCACCTGCCATTTGACCTCGGCCTTGTCCCAGAACCAAACCAAAGCTTTTTGAGAACCTTGGCGGATATTGAAATGCTCTTTCAGACACTTTCTCTTTGCAGTGGTCCCCCAAGTGCTTTGTCCGAGACGTTGGAAAGATGGAGAAGGGGAAAGAGACTGGTTTTCCCAACGATGGGAGCGGAGGAGTGTTTGGGGCAGCGCAGGGATTGGTGGCAGGGAGGTTTGGGGGGCCAAGAGGGGTGCAGGTCGGCTCTTCAAAGGGCTGGCTTTTTGCATTGTTGGTCAGTTGGGGATTAAAGTCCTCTGTGCAGCAGAATAGCCCCTCTAATTAAAAAGGATAAGAAGGCAGAAAAATAGCGAGAGGCACGGGAGGAAGCAAAGAGAGTGGGAGAGGGGAGAGCAAATTTGCAGAGAAAAGAAAGAAAAGAAAAACTGTTTTCAGTGTCACTCCTGCAGCCGGGCCCGTCGATTCAGACTGGATTAACTTTACACTCCTCCTCCCCATTTCTCCCTGTCACTCTCTTCCCCAATCTCTGTCTGTCATTCTTTTTTATCTCGCTATTTCCTGACTTTGTTCTCCACATGCTCTTTATTCTCTTCAAAGTACAGTGCATTCAAAGCATTTAGATTGCCCCTTTTAAGAAGCTACATATATAAATGCTTTGGGGTAATCTCTTAACTAAACCTTGATTGGTTTCAGCTGCTTTGTCATTTCAAAAATACTTTAAATACTTTTCCACTATAATAAACTAAAGCCAGAAACTCACCCCAGACATTCTTTATTCTGTTACAGGTTTGCGAGGAGTGGATTGGCATTTTGCTCTAGTGTGTGTGTGTGTGTGTGTGTGTGTGTGTGTGTGTGTGTGTGTGTGTGTGTGTGTGTGTGTGTGTGTGTGTGTGTGTGTGTGTGTGTGTGTGTGTTGTGTGTGTGTGTGTGTGTGTGTGTGGTGTGTGTGTGTGTGTGTGTGTGTGTGTGTGTGTGTGTGTGTGTGTTCCTCACTATTTGCCGTCATCAGAATGAGAATAGAGGGGTTGTGTGCTGTGCCCCAGATGCTGGCTGACAGTAGGTGGGCTGTTTGCCGTGGGGATGTCAGGTTGTGTTTTTGTTTGGCCCTCCTCCTCCCTCCTCTCACCCAGTGGGGGGTCCAGGGCTCCTGGGGCCAGTCCCTGCTGACCAATACCCAGGTATGAGGCCTCTCAGTTTGGCTAACACTAGCCGTAGGCCATGGGAGGTTAACGAGGTACCAGCAGGGACAAGACATTCAACCCTCCCCACGGGCCAACCACAAGTGGTGGATGTATCTCAATGAAGGGCATGAATATGATATGATTTGGCCATGTGGTAGTAGGTGCAAAGGGGGGGGGGGGGGGGGGGGGGGGGGGGGGGGTAATGGTAATAATAGAGCAGGTGCATTATAAAACAGGAAACTGACATTCAGCTATCAAAAACAAATTCTGCTGACCAGATGTTTTTCTGAAGGATGTGCTCAGAAAAGGATATAAAATGGAACCTAGCATGTTTGCTGATACCTCGCTAACTGTAATACACTAGAAACTGACCATTACATAAACTGCGGTTGCTTTCCAAACCAAGGTTTGTTTCAGTATCTGCCCACAAAGTATGTGTTGTTGCGTGCAGTGCATACAATTTAGACATGCTACTTCAGCACAACACTGCACCTTGAACTTTGACCCTCTTGCTCAAGCCAAAACCATGTGCAAAGGATTGAGGGTCTGAATATCTAGAAGAGATGGCATCTTGCATACAGTAAAATGTGACACGATGCAGTAGGACATCCTGGTATGTTGGACATACATTGACATCATTTGTGTAGGGACATACTGAATTTTCTTTGGCATACTAAATAGTGGTATGGGTCTACCTTTGTGTCCTGTTAGCCTAAACAAGCTAGCTAACTGACACTGAGCTTCGGCAGAACTCTTTAATTCTTCTTAATTTAATTAAATATTGTACAACTGTGAATAGAAAAGTACATTCAGGACTATTTTGACTGTCAAGTGAACATTTTCCCGGCTTGATAGCATATTGGTTAGCTCACCGACTAGCTTTTTACATCAACTACCCTTAGCATCGTCTATTTTGCAAAGACACACTGATACATTTAATTTGTTCCACTTTCTGCAGTGATTGGGCCTTTAAGGTGCCTCAACAGCTGACAATTGTTATTTTCGAAACACCTGCTGTCCAAAGCGCATAGACTCAACAGATACAGTAGTTCAATATCCAAGGACGCTCGCTTCGGTTTGTCGTAAAATCATCAATACATATCGCTTTGTCCGCAATGCCTATCAATAAATCTATCAATGTGAGTTCTACGCTGCAGATGGCAAAAAGCAAGCCATGGTAATGTCCAATACAGTTTACTGTGGGTGTTTGTGTCTAACAGATGGGGTTGGTGGAGTGGGCCAAGTCATTGATTTGACCTTGAGATGGACAGCTGAAGTGATCTGAAGTGGTTGGTGCAAAAACTGAGCACCCTAAAATATTGAGAGCTAGTGAATATTGATAGTTGGATAGGCTTCATTTAAATTGTGTTTCACGCTATAAGTACAAAACTACATTGCTGAAATGCCCCTTTTAAATTTCACGTTAAAAAAGTTATGGAAATAAAGAGTGATAAGTAAAGAAAATAATAAAATGTCATGTATGCTGAGCAGGAAATACTTTAATTAAAAAACATTCTCCATTGATAAATCACAAAGAGTTGATATAAATGCATCTAATGGATCGAGATACTGTTCATTTATCAAAAGGTTAACTGAAGTTGTGTGTACAAAAACCGAACATCCAATAATTTATATTAAGAACTAATATTAAAAGAATGAAAATGTGTGTCTTAAAAGACCCCAACTTAAGGCAAGTATAATACATCTCGGCGCTGCTCCTTTAACATTGAAAAATATGTTGGAAATTAATTTTGATAAAGAATTTTAAAAGTGATGAAAATAAATGTATTCTGACCACTTCCTCTTAATACATCTAGAAATAATTCCTTCCAAACATGAATTCAGAAGAAGATTTAAAAGAGATATAACCACATTATTAGAATGGAACTTAGTCTGCAACCATATTAACTATAGGCCTAGCAAACAAAAGGCTGCAGGAGGAGAGAGGAGGCAGCACGTCTGCTCTCCTCATGCCAGCCAGTGTTATCCAGCACATTGTGAGAGAGGTATCTCAGTCCCACGATTCTTAGCCTTCAATTCGTCTCCCTTACAGCAGGAGAAACCGTGACTCCGTCAATTGGCCCGGAGACAGGGGGAGGGCATATTGCCACAGACATTAACAAGCGCCTTCACCTTTTTTACAACCGCGGCCCCGTTTAGCTGAAACGCTCCCCAGGGCTATTAGATATTTTCCGATGAATTATATATCAGAGCTGAAGATGAAAGCACTCTGCGTGAGCCAAGAACATCGCTGAGGGACAACAAGAGGGACCAGATACTTAAGCCCCGTTAGGCTGTTTGTTTTACTGTGATCGTTCAGGGGAAATGAGAACACTCCACTTATATAATAATTTTATTCTAATGACCAACATCTAATCACAATATTACAATTTGTTATCTTCATTTGAATCTTTATGGACTTTACATAATTGCTCTAAATCTCAAACAATTAGATTTTCCAAAAACACTGTCATGATTTTTCATACAAAAGAGTCTGTAATAGGTCGTATTGATTTTAGTCGTGTCTAACAAGTCGGCAGCCTCACAGTCTGTTCATCTGGCATGTAGACTCCTAATTAGTTCTCTAACCTGCTGCTTGTTTGAGAGCATTATTAAAAAACCTCCAGTCAGGGCTGCTGGGACAAAAGTTGTGTCGAAATGGAAAGGAAAAAACAGTAAAAATAAATAAATGTAGGCCTCTTAGACGTTATTGTAAATTGAATCACGTGTTTTTATTTTTAAGAGGTTCACGGTATTACCCAGAACATTTAATACATAATTTAGGCAACTTTGTTGGTAAAATATACAGGGAAAAAACTTTAAAATCAACATATAAGTGGTGGTGTATGCTACATCTTCACGGGCCTCTATTTCCCCCCCCCCCCCTTAAATCTCCTTTACAGGGTTACACAGAACTAAACCGTGACAGGTCCCCGAGAAGTTATTTGCACCTCTCTCTACAAAACAGTGCTTCCGTTTTGCTTGCTCAGCTTATTTTGACAATCAAATCTGCAAGCTGCAGCTAAAACCTCCTGATTCTTAATATGAGCGCGGGTCTATAGGTTATACCAATATTATTTGTTCGTCATTAGCTGCGTGCAGGCGCTCGGCTCTGATTGGTTGGTGAATGCACCACACCAATTTGTATCTGTTAACTTTGTCTCCTTAAAAATATAAATAAAGACCTTTTATTACGAGTGAAAAGCGTGTCTTTAATGTGTGTTTTTTGATAAAGAAATAGCAGCACAACATAGCGCTTTGGAGCTGATGTTGCCACCATCAGGCCACTTTACTTCAGCTGCATGCATTCACACCTCTGCCCATCATATTCTCAATCACTTCCATTGGCTGCAAACAAATCATCCCAGTTTTTCTCTCTCTCTCTCTCCATAAATACTGAGAGTATAGCTATTATCCGCATCCAACAAGCTTACCCCGGAGGAAACTAATCAAAGCAGCTTCATAAACCCGCTCTGCAGGGAGAGAACGAGACTCAAAGAAAAGGCATTTAAAAAAACAACTGAGGTAAGTGACTTATTTTACTTCAGTTTCATATGTTAAGTGTAAGTTTACCGTATTAAAGTGGGATGTTGTTTTTCCTATGATCGCCAGTGCGTGCGATGGAACCCCGATAGCCTACAGGGAGATAATTGGAAAGGCGTGTTTTAGAGGAACTTCTCTCCCTCTGGGCTGCATGCTCCGAGCAAAGGGGCGTTCAACCGATTAATCGCAGTCCGCAACTTCAGATAATACACTCCAACTGCTGGGTGTCTGACCAGTCTTTGGATGTATTCAGGCATGTAGAGGAGGGAGGGTGAACCCCTAAAGTCAAGTTGTAAAATAATAATGTTAAATAACACTGTATTAAATGTAGGCCAATCCAAAGGTTCCATGCACTTTGTCATCAAACAGATGGCTAACCTCGAATGAAAAATGTGTTATTATTCAAATATACAAATCTATTTCAATATTGAATTTGCACACTCGGATCATAAAAATCACAACTTGTAATGCTAAATGTTGACAGCGAAATATAAAAATATGGAAATCATAACGTAATAATAACAATAATGATCATAACAATAGTTATTATAATAATATTAATAATGATATTAATAATAATATTAACCATAATAATGACTTTGAACGTGCATGTGTGGATTTGGGAAAGTGAGTTAGAGCTGGTTGTGCTGGGTTGGATCGGGGGGGTTAAGGGGGTGGGGGTCGGTTGTCTGGCAGTCAGCTGGTCTGATAAATACAATGCCAGTCTTTGTTTTATTTTCGTGACGCAGAAAATTAAGGAGACCTGAATGCGGAGTCGTGGCTGGCGTCCTGTAATCAGGCCAGCGCGTGCCGTCCGGATTATCTCGTTAATTTCTTACAGCAAAAAAAAAATCTCTTGTAGCCAATAATAATTAATGGCCAGGCAGGGTATTTATTATTGAACGGATGTGGAGCAACCGGTAGCCGGGGGTGGACAAAAGTGACAGATTGAAGGACCGTTATTGGCTCTATAAAACGAGGGGTCCCGGGCTGAGCACCCTGGGGTCCTGGGAATTTTATTCTACAGGTAGGTGTCACTGGAAACGTTACGAGAGGCCCCAGACAGCAGCATATGGAATATAGACTAATTAGCTATTACTAACAAAGAAAATATGAAGGCCTATTAGACAATGTTAGACACAGTTTTGTGATCGTTTTTTTTAAAGTCTGGCATAGTCCAAACATTGGCCTATCCTTTAATGATGAACTATGTAATAATAAAAACATATTGAGCAAATCGACTTTATATTGCATTATCAGGTAGGTTGTAGTACATTAATTAACATTAATTTGTCATATAAATATTTAATCTCCCATAATATATTTGTATATTCTAAAATAATTATTCATTCTATTTGATTTTCTTCTTTATATGCTATTGCTATACATTCAGAATATTGCTCAAAATATCCCTACATCGTTTTTGGTCATTGTAAAATATGTATAATACAAAAAAAAAATGAATTGCAAGGTAGCAGACTACAGTAAAATGTTTATTTTAACAAAATCTTGGGACAAATTTAGTGGGCCATCTCCTTGTTTGTTTAGATTAAGATTAAGTGCTCCTCTCTAATCAACACTTTTAGATAGTCTCACCTTCCAAATCTAATTACCGGGAGCAATTCATTAGGAAAGGAGGGGGAATCGCCGCGAGTGGTGTCAATAATATATGTCAGAAATCAGTTCAGGGAATGCCTCCGTGTTTCTAATTATTTGCGAAAGTTGTCCTTCGTATTTTAATTTCGTTACATTTGAATGTACAAGGGTTTTAGTGGAAACAAACAATGGGCCTTGAGATATAGAAATGAAGATGCTCCGTTGTATTTGAATGAGCGCTCAGTTTGCAGTATTGCCTTCTTTGTTTGTTCCCGAAAGTCTTTTGTTATCAGCATTACTTATCGGTCAACAGTGAGCTTTGTTTCTGCAAATGGCCCCCCAATCAGCTGTCTATTTAGCTTCACCTAACCTGTGGGTATATGCTAATTGAGAGCCCGGTTGGGGCACAGCGAGTGTGCGCATTTTAACGACAATGTTTTGTTTTGGTGGTGCTATAGGAGAGGAGTGTGTTTGGGGGGTAGTGGTGGTAAGGGGGCGGGGTTATAGTAGCAGTTAGTGTGTGTGTGTGTGTGTGTGTGTGTGTGTGTGTGTGTGTGTGTGTGTGTGTGTGTGTGTGTGTGTGTGTGTGTGTGTGTGTGTGTGTGTGTGTGTGTGTGTGTGTGTGTGTGTGTGTGTGTGTGTGTGTGTGTGTGTGTGTGTGTGTGTGGTGGTGGGGGGTGATGGCGTAAACGCCTGTCAGCCAGACAGAGCATCCTCAGTCCAGCAGGGGACAGCTGGGGGTCTCTACTCGCCTTTAAGAGCCCATCGAGCGCGAGGACGCCCACTTCTTTAAACCACCTCGGTGCGTAAAGGCTGCGCGCAAAATTCCGCGGACACAGAGACGAATCTAACCGACCTTAAACACGCTCCTGTTTTGTGTTCCTGCTCCAGGTTGGACGAAGTGAAAGACCAAACGGAGACGCGAGAGGATTAAAACATTATTTCCTGCTCTATTTTTATTATTTATTTTACATTTTGCCCAATCGCCCGGCTGCCAGCATGATGTCCTATCTGAAGCAGCCGCCGTATACGGTGAACGGACTCAGTTTATCTGCCTCAGGAGTGGACCTGCTGCACCCTTCAGTGGGATACCACGGTAATAACCCAAACGTTTAGAAATATACCTAAATGTATAACATATTATTAAGTTTTTAAAAATTAAATAGTTAGGCCTATTTGCATTTTAGAGACAGTTTGTATTATTTAAATGAGTGATAGATTCCTAATGTAATTACCGTGGACAGTTGGAGTATCCAAACATCGTGTTACACAATTGTGTATTTCGTATTCTTTGTTTGTTAAGGTTATTTCACGTCTTTAATTTGACCCTCTTCTTGTTAACAGGACAACCTCGCAAGCAGAGGAGGGAGAGGACGACTTTTACGCGGGCCCAGCTCGACCTGCTGGAGAATCTGTTCAACAAGACCCGGTACCCTGACATCTTCATGAGAGAGGAAATGGCCTTAAAAATCAACCTGCCCGAATCCAGAGTGCAGGTGAGACCCCAACAATAATAGCATATGCAGTCTATTAATGGCAGATCGATAATGTTCAGTGAGAGGCGCTACTTCAAGTGTCCTCCTCTTCAGTGCTGAAGAAGTGCTTGATAACGGTCTCTCCTTGAGGCGATAATTTCTCTTTGTATGTATTTAATTCAAATTTTTGGTAATTGCTACTAACTGTGAGTAATGATTTAAAAAGGGAGTTTTCATTGTCAGAGTTTCAAGTGTAAAGCCTGTAAGATAGACACTTGTGAATATCGTTTTTGAAAAATTACAAGGCTACATTATTTCTGGGATGTAGGCCTATGGTTCATTTGAACGTGGCCTCATTGATTACTTGAATGTAATTACAGTTTTCAGTGTACCATACCACAGGATTGTGGAGTATATTTGACCTGGAATAGAGGAATTGTGTTGTTTTTTTTATAGCTAAATACAATTTTTGAATTTTTGTATTCCAGGTATGGTTCAAAAACCGACGGGCCAAACATCGTCAACAGGCCCAGCAAACCCAGAGTGGAGCGCAGAACAAGGCAGTGACCAAGCCAGTGAAGAAGAAGAGCTCTCCGGTGAGAGAGGCCAGCTCAGAGAGCGGTGCCAGCGGGCAGTTCACGCCGCCGCCGAGCACCTCCCTCCCGGCTGTGAGCAGCAGCGCGGCCCCGGTGTCTATCTGGAGCCCGGCCTCCATCTCCCCGCTCTCCGACCCGCTGTCTACCTCCGCGTCCTCCTGCATGCAGCGCTCTTACCCCATGGCCTACAGCCAAGCGTCGGGCTACAACCAGGGCTACACGGGCTCCTCGTCCTACTTCACCGGGATGGACTGCGGCTCCTACCTCTCGCCTATGCACCACCAGCTCGCCGCCGCGGGCTCCACCATGAGCCCCATGTCCAGCAACGGGGTTTCCGGCCACCTGAGCAACGCGTCGTCCCTCTCCACGTCGGCGTACGGCGCGGCGGGGCTCGGCTTCAGCGGAGCCGCAGACTGCCTGGACTATAAGGACCAAACGGCCTCCTCATGGAAGCTCAATTTCAACGCAGACTGTTTGGATTACAAAGACCAGGCAGCGTGGAAGTTCCAAGTGTTGTGAGAGGACACATTCCACAAGCTGGAGACTATTCAGGCGAATGAAAAACCCCGGGGTTGTTAGCAGCAAGTCGTTATTCACCCCCAACACCACCACACCACCCCCCCATCACAGGCCCCAACGTCTACCTCGGGCAGAGCAGAACAGGACTGCCAGCCGGTTGTCTCACTTGTTGGGTTAACTTATTGAACATTCAGACTGACTTCTCCCCAACTTTGATCAAGGACACGGAACAAATGTGTTGACCAAAAGGAAAAAAAGGATCAAAAGATGGTTGAGATGGAGGAATAAGTCAGGGTTTTTTCTAAGCTCCTTAAAGACTCCCCTCTCTTGTCTTTTTTTTTTATTTTGTTGGCACGCTGAAGGGCCCCTTTGATCAAAGCGTTGTGCATGAGTGTGTGTTGTAGAGAGAGTGTGTGAGAGAGAGCAGCTCTGACATGAACCTGGATGCACTATTAATTTATGAGAAATATGTTTAAAACTAGTTATAAGAGACAATCAGTCCGTTTGCGTGTGCTCATAAATGTCCCCTATGTGTTTCTTTGAATTGTTTTTTTCCCATGTGTTAGATTTCTTTAAAAAAAAAATGGTGATTCTTTGTACTAGCCTACCTGTATGCAATTTTTTTTCTCGCGTTTCCCAGCTGTGAATTTGGTAGATTTATCCCCATGTCTCGAGTGTTAAATGATAAATTATTATGAGATATTAGTTAAATGAAAGGGGAAGTGCAGAGCAAATCAAACCAGCAACGAGCAAGGTCCATCTGAGCTGTACTGCTGCGTGAAGGCCACAAACACGAACAAATAATAAAGATCACTTGACCTGACACAAATTCAACTAAATGTTTTGTGTTTTTCTCTTTGTATCACTGGTTTCTACACAACACGACAGCAAACCAAATCAATCTCATTTCACCAACAATCACAGTTTTTGGTTTGGCGTAAAACGTAAATTAAGTGTCTTCATAGTGCCAAATGTCATCCCTGATGGTCCCCAACATAACATTATAATTGGCCTACTTTAAAAAGTATTTATTCTAAGTCACTAGAGTCCGGGCCTGATTTCTGTCCAGGCAGGGAGGAATGTGAATTATGTGAGAGCTGCGTTAATCCCGTCTCATAAAGAGGATAATCCAACATTTTTATTGACGGCTGCTCTTTGGTGCAGGGCGCAACGCTGGCCAGTTCACACGCAGCGATGTGAAATGAGCTCTGCAGCTCAAGAGTGGAGCAAACACGAGTTTAAATAGTTATACAGCAAAGAAAAACAGCGGAAAAGTGGACATAAAGGCAAACAAACGCCCAATATCGGATCCATCTAAAGTGGGTAACACTTCATTTTCTAAAAAATAAATACATTTGAGAGAAGCAATGATAAGGTTCAGTTTAAACTTTATCAAGTAAATTATAAACACGTCATTCAGCTTTAAATGTTTACTCTTTTCCATCTCAATCAAAATCAATGTCACACATCTGTTGCAGGGATTGTTAGTGCTGCATGTATTTAATAGGACACAAAGCCAAAAAGTCTTCAGGGTTTGAAGGAGAGAGAGTTTGAGGGTGAGCAGGTCCGGGGGCTCGTGCATGGATTAAAGAAGAAGAAGGCTCGTGATATCAGCCTAATTAGGATGTGACGATGTCAGAAAGCTTCTAATAATTCTGCCATGACTCTGCTGCAGTTGAAGTGCTTTGTTGTCTATTTGACCCCCAATTAGCACCAAATGACACACACAATTACAGAGCGACAAACAATACTCTAACAAATATTATTGTGGGCTATATTTAGTTTGTTGTTGATGATTGTTGATAGGCCTACATTATTTTTTAAATATAATATTGTTCTAAATGGTTAAATAGGGATTTGGAGCTGGCACAAGCCTTTATATCACGTTGAAATTGGCAACCTAAAACCATGAGCTAAATAAAAAGAACACCGAGACAAACAAAATCATTAAAAAAAAACGTGTGTTGTTGAGAGAGAAAACAACAAATAACAATCTCAGCAATATTGGCCATAATTTTGTTGGTGAGATATTTTGTCGAACCCGTATAGCCTAAATATTAGAGTTCTTAAATTGTATAGCGTGACTGGGAAACGTCACACAATCACACTTTCTGGTAATAATCCTGAACTGTAGGTTCACAAATATTTGTCACGACCCCAGAGCCATATTCCCAGTTTCAACAGGTTCGATAATGTCAGCAGAGAGCAGTAAATCATTGTTCGTGCAGCAGGGGGACCAGGGCCCCCCCCAAGTATCCATTCGGTTTTAATTAAGCACAAGCGGCCATATGGGTCCGGCAGACGCGCTCCATTAATCCTCTCATCGCATTTTAGGATGTTAAACAACAACAAAAAATAGCCTCAGAAGCTTCTTCTTCTTGGCGTTTTGTCGACCGTCGCCCTGAGGCAGGGCTTCCCCCAAGCGGCACGACTTCAGCGGGCCGGGGATCTCCAGGCTTCCCCGCCGGAGGAGAGGGGATCCGACCGTCCGAGGGGTGCCTCCGATCCGGCTCCACAGCGGCGGTGCACCGGCCTTAAAAAAATACTAAGACTTTACTAATTATTTATCAGTCAGAAAACATTAACCGGAAAATACTGATAATTTAAATATAAAATATGACACATTACAACCTACTGTATTATTGACATTAGGACTGAGGGCATGCATCCAACGTATCAAATTTGATATCTTCTTTCTCCTGGATTGTATCTGAGATATCAACAGGCTTTTTAATGACCCAATGCAAGACTGTATATTGCATGATTATACACACTGGTCATTAGTGTATTATTATGTGACCTAAAATCAAAATTACACAAAGATATGTCAAGATTTGCTTTTTTGAAAGAGGAATAAAGGGTCTACCATATCATTATTGCATTTTACAATATTGCTATTAATGATTGTATCTATCTAGGCTAAACCATTTAGGTTTTGATGTAAACAATACACATAATAATAACACTAATATGAAATGTAATGATATTATTCTCTGGAATATTCATGATTTTATCTATCTATTATCACATGTGAAACCAATATTCGTTTTTATACCAATACTCATAGATCCTTTTTTTTCTTACTTATTTTGACACTAACTCACAATTACGTTACTTAATATATGTAAAATTAGCAAATGAATAGAATCATGATAGCCTTTTAACCAGTCATGTCTGAAAAGTTTCAGCTGTTTTGCATCTGAATCAAAATAAATCCACATTAGTAATGGATGACTTAGATGTGAAAATATTTGAGAACTGGCTTTGTATCAGCTTTTGAAAAACCATATCACACATCCGGTTTTGCATCTCTTTGTGTAGTCAGTTTATGGATTGATTGTTTTTTGAGGCGGACCAGTATAACAGGCCCATTGGGGAACAAGCCAATATGTCAATTATTGTCTGGAGAGATGGAAAGCATGACAAAAACCTCAGGAAACATTTATGATGAACAATTGATGATTTAAACAAGACTATCAGAGTTGATTTAAATAGGCTATGCGGTTATCAGCTGTACAATGTCCCTGACAGGCATATGACTCTGTTTTTTTAAGAAGAGAGAATTAGTGAAAGTACTGGGGCAACAATCCCGCATATTTGAATACAGTAACCGCCACTTGGTAATGGACCTGATTTCTCCACGGCAGCTGCGTAAAATAAGCACAAGATGAACGGAGATAAACGGCCAATTTGTTGGTGAGAATATAACTGAAGACTATTGTTATGCATAAGTATGTGTCCTACATTCCCAGAGAGACGACGTCTAACACATATCAGCACAGCACTGCATACATAATTCATCTGCAACAACAACAGTCATGGGATCTCATTTAAATGAATGAAACAATAGTGTTTCTGTACTCCTGTCAGACTGGCGGTTGAGGAATATGGTAAATTGTTCAAAGTACCCAGCCATAACTCTTTATGACCTTCCCTATCTGTGTTAAGCCATGTAATATGAAGAGTGATTTAATCTCTTGGATTACACAATTTGATGAGATTATTTTCAATTCTATCAGATGCACACGCTAAATGTTTCCATGTGATGTTTTAATGGGACTTTAAAGCGGCACAAAATGTTCTTTTAATTGGAATTCAGGAATGCCACAGGGTTGTTGATAAAGGAAGCGCTTGCTCAAAGAGAACAGAAATGTAAAACATTGTTTTTTACATTTGGAAATTGTTCCTTGAAGAAGAGAAACTGAGCTGACAAACAGAAACAAAGCTCCGGGGGAAAGTGTTCCTGGAGCTGTTTAAACTGTTAATGTATAAAAAGCTCAGCAGGGGATGGAGAAGTGTTTAGATTGTGTACGTAAGTAAAATGCAATGCAGAACTATAAAATCTCAGCATTAAAATTTACATTATTATCAGTTCAGTACTATAAATAAACACATGTTCGGCAAAATAATTTCCCCTATGACTGGAATATTATACATATTAAATTGTTTACTGTTGCATCAATGCTTAAGTAACAATTTGTTGTTGTAGCTGGTACATTTGAGTTTGTAGTTTAGTCCAGTGAACCCAACAAAAGGTCCCAAGATACATTTGAGGGGTCAGTAGATGAAGAGAGAAAAACTTCTGCTACACAAATCTGTATTATTTTTATGAATCTTGTCTGATCTTTGCCTTTTGTTGGTGAAATATTGGATCATTTTATAATTTTAGGCCCCAGACATATATTTAAATGCCACAATCTATACATTGAACAAAAATATAAATGCAACACTTTTGTTTTTGCTCCCATTTTTCATGAGATGAACTCAAAGATCTAAAACATTTTCTATATACACAGAATAACCATTTCTCTCAAATATTGTTCACAAATCTGAAAAAATCTGTGATAGTGAGCACTTCTCCTTTGCCGAGATAATCCATCCCACCTCACAAGTGTGGCATATCAAGATGCTGATTAGACAGCATGATTATTGCACAGGTGTGCCTTAGGCTGGCCACAATAAAAGGCCACTCTGAAACGTGCAGTTTTGCTTTATTGGGGGGGTCTGGGGGGGTCCGAAAACCAGTCAGTATCTGGTGTGACCACCATTTGCCTCACACAGTGCAACACATCTCCTTCGCATAGAGTTGATCAGGTTGTTGATTGTGGCCTGTGGAATGTTGGTCCACTCCTCTTCAATGGCTGTGCCAAGTTGCTGGATATTGGCAGGAACTGGAACACGCTGTCGTATACGCCGATCCAGAGCATCCCAAACATGCTCAATGGGTGACATGTCCGGTGGGTATGCTGGCCATGCAAGAACTGGGATGTTTTCAGCCTCCAGGAATTGTGTACAGATCCTTGCAACATGGGGCCGTGCATTATCATGCTGCAACATGAGGTGATGGTCGTGGATGAATGGCACAACAATGGGCCTCAGGATCTCGTCAAGGTATCTCAGTGCATTCACAATGCCATCAATAAATTGCACCTGTGTTTGTCGTCCATAACATACGCCTGCCCATACCATAACCCCACCACCACCATGGGCCACTCGATTCACAACATTGACATCAGAAAACCGCTCATCCACACGACGCCACACACGCTGTCTGCCATCTGCCCTGAACAGTGAAAACCGGGATTCATCCGTGAAGAGAATACCTCTCCAACGTGCCAGACGCCATCGAATGTGAGCATTTGCCTACTCAAGTCGGTTACCACGACGAACCGGAGTCAGGTCGAGACCCCGATGAGGACGACGAGCATGCAGATGAGCTTCCCTGAGACGGTTTCTGACAGTTTGTGCAGAAATTCTTTGGTTATGAAAACCGATTGTTGCAGCAGCTGTCCGAGTGGCTGGTCTCAGACGATCTTGGAGGTGAACATGCCGGATGTGGAGGTCCTGAGCTGGTGTGGTTACACGTGGTCTGCGGTTGTGAGGCCGGTTGGATGTACTGCCAAATTCTCTGAAACGCCTTTGGAGACGGCTTATGGTAGAGAAATGAACATTCAATTCACGGGCAACAGCTCTGGTGGACATTCCTGCTGTCAGCATGCCAATTGCACGCTCCCTCAAAACTTGCGACATCTGTGGCATTGTGCTGTGTGATAAAACTGAACATTTTAGAGTGGCCTTTTATTGTGGCCAGCCTAAGGCACACCTGTGCAATAATCATGCTGTCTAATCAGCATCTTGATATGCCACACCTGTGAGGTGGGATGGATTATCTCGGCAAAGGAGAAGTGCTCACTATCACAGATTTTTTCAGATTTGTGAACAATATTTGAGAGAAATGGTTATTTTGTGTATATAGAAAATGTTTTAGATCTTTGAGTTCATCTCATGAAAAATGGGAGCAAAAACAAAAGTGTTGCATTTATATTTTTGTTCAGTGTATATATATATATTAAAAAAATAAATTCCTATGACTTTATTTTTTCAAAAGCTTATCATGTTTGTTTTTATGTAAAATGATTTATGGGAGAGTAAAGAAGCATACAAAGATAATAGTCAAGTAAAATACAAGTATGTGGTTAATGTACTTAGTTACAATCCACCACTGGCAGTACTTAGTACAACATTTAGGTGATTTATTTGATACGCTGTATTATACATTTAATATTTGTTTTGGGGAGACCATTGCATGTTGCTTAAGGTCATCAAACAGAACACAAGTGATGCCGCATTAAACCAAAGGGAATCATGAAACTGTCGTCAACATCAACTATATTATTACATTACATTACATTATATTGCATTTAGCTGACGCTTTTATCCAAAGCGACTTACAATAAGTGCGTTCGACCAACAAAATACAAACTTCAAGAAAACAGAATCATATAAGTACATCAGGCTTCATAGAGCAAAAACATTTCAAGTGCTACTCAACTGGCTTTAGATAAGCCAGTCCTTTATTGTATATAAGTGCTTTGTTAATAGTTCTATCGTTCGAAGTGGTGTCGAAAGAGATGAGTTTTCAGTATATTAGATTAAAAACACGGTCGACAACGTGAGTCTACAATTCACTGTACCAGATTGAACAGGCGCACATTCAGTTTGGTGTTAATGTGCATTAAATAATGATCACAGGGCCGAGGTGTTTTTTTTATAAGGCTTGTTCAGCTCTTTTTCCTTTATGATGGAAATTGCTGCAGATGTTTGTAACTGGACCTCCTCAGTGCTCCTCCAAGCTTATTTACGCTTTCTGTTGATGCTATTTTTGTAACACTACCATGGCACACTGCATCGTGTTTTATTTTATTTTACAAGATAAAATAATCAAGAGCGTTCATTTATGGCTTTTTTCTGTGAGAGCATGTGAATATCATGTAAGTCCATTCAAAATCAATTAAATGCTGTTCTTGTATTCATCTTTTTGAGTGGAAAGAATCCCCTCAATAGATTCCACGATGAGCACGGTCTTGCTCTAAAATCATAAAACTGTATCAGATTTTTATGATAATCTTTAGATAAATCTCTCTAAATAATAACTCAATTTATGTGGAATTAACTGATTTTCAAGACTTGAGCCGGTTATGTATGCACAAAACCCATAGTGAAACGTTAAACTAAAAGACTTTACAGCGGTACTAGGATTTGAGCTACACCATATGGCCAGAGTTACACATGAGACACAATATTAATAATGCTGAGATATTGTCATTTGAGGAAAGCGCTCGCAGTAAAAACACACATGTTGTAGACACACACCCACACACACCCACACACACGCCAACACAAAACAGAAAGCTGATTACAGGTTTAAAGAAAATCCAGCATATGTAAAAAAATAATAATATGAATAGCCGTCAAAGAATTAGTGCTTTACATAAAGTTAATGCCTAGTTAATGTTTCTTTCTCTCTTTTTTTTTTTTTCAAAGAATCCATTTAGCCTGAGGACCTCACGACCCTGGATTATGTCGACAGTGGACATCCAGCCAACAAAGCACTCCTGCCCTTATGAGAACAGACCATTAGCAGGGGAAAAAAAAACATAAATCTCCTTATAAAAGCAAAAGGGAGATGTTGTAATAACAGATTACATGCATTTAATGGCCAAATTTACATCCATAAGCTCAAGCTAAAAGCATTTGACGCAAACAGATGCTTGAGCGAAGCTTTGTCGAGGAAGCTATAGGACAGCGAGAAGTGGGGATTTGTAGGTAGCTATAATGATATGAAAACACCTTTACTGTAAGTGATCAGAAACAAGTGCCTTGTGAGTCTGAAGCTTTCTATCTGGTTTTGCTCATACGACACGTCTTCCACCACAAGAGATTGTCAATCAAAGCATTGAACTTGAACACACTGTTCCAAATGTAACATCACAAGTGGATCAATTTAAAATCTCAAATTTGAGCCAGTTCATAACATTGTACAATTTAATCCAAAAAGGAAGGCCACTTTTTTAATGATATGAACAAAGTGGACTTAGCTGCACTGGATAGCTTATGCCGGTCATGTTAACAGCTAAACGTGCTAATGGAAGCTATGCATTTAGGCTAAATATCAGCCTACAAATGGACATATCGTCAGGCTTCAGGATTGGTTTTGATAAATGTCTACGGATTTGTGAGTTTTTGAGACTGAAATGAATTCCAGACGATCAAGGTTGCTCTACCTCTACTAGCAAAGATATAAACTAAACAGATTTTCCCTAGAATGAACAAAATAATATCTTAACTCAAGGTCCATTATATCTTCAGTTCTTCTTTAGAGGATAGAGTTTGTAAACAATAATGTCCAGACTTTCACAATTACAGATCTGAAATAATATCCACTTTACCCCAACATGGGCCATAATCTAACCAAACCGATGCCTTGCTATCTAATGTAGCCTTTTGACAAAGTCTGATACAGTATATATTCAGATATAAAACGACGATTCAGGTCACATCCGGACCAACAGCCCAGCACAACTTGTTAAACACGCACTGCGCTCAACTGCCAAACCTCTCCTCTCCTGCAGTTACAATACAGAGGGTCAAAGGTCAAGGGGCCTCTCGTTGCTTGTCTGAAAACCATACAGTGTGGAGAATGTGCATACGATGCTTTTCAAGCCATCTTTATTGAAATTGCTGACAACTAGGACGTGATAAAGATATATCACTGCTGCACAGGACAGGAAAGGCCTGATAATTGCACATTTCCACAGCATCATTGACCTTCCTCCGACTCCATGGGGGCAGATGGAGAGGTCGTACAGTAGAGGAGGATGGATGCAGAGTTTGTCGACAGATGCCTCTCTCCCTGCCCCGCCTCGCCCCGGCCCACCTGTTAGGGGCAGTGCGAGCTCCTGGAGGCGAGCGTGTCTGTTGCGGACGTACGCCGGGAGGAGGTGGCTGGGGAGGGGCGGCCTGGAAACGCTGGCACGTGCTTCCCTGTGGAGAATCTTCCCCCAGTCACAGATCCAGTAACAGGGCCTGTGTGTTGCATTAGGTATGGCTGAATGAGCACAGGTGTCCCTATGTGCTTCCTCTCCCCTGTGGTGGTATAAAGCAGAATGTGGAGCAAGCATTCATGTGTTTATGGGTTTGTGGATCAATCATATGTGGGAGAGCGTATTAGTGTGTGTATTTAGGGGAGCAGGAGGAGTGTGCCCACTCTGCACCCCCACAGCCGCCACACGCCTGGCCACCTGCTCTGGGATTAGAGAGCATGCGGATTACACGCGTCACAATGGAGATACACAAACACAAATATGCCCTCGGCCAACAAAGGACACACACACACACACACCGGACAGACTCATCGCTAATGGCTCTTAGCATCTTCAATATTTTCATAGTTTGGGAATGAATGACTCTGGACGGAGCACACGACATGGCAGATTATATTTATGTTGACTGATGCTTTTAGAAGCGACTTTTTACTGTCGCTTCTAACAGAGACCGTCTATAATAAACAGTCTTTATTATAGACTGTTATAACTTCTTGCACCATTCACTGGACTTGTTGTTTCAGTGGGTTTTCACATGTGAGCGTGTGTGTGTGTGTGTGTGTGTGTGTGTGTGTGTGTGTGTGTGTGTGTGTGTGTGTGTGTGTGTGTGTGTGTGTGTGTGTGTGTGTGTGTGTGTGTGTGTGTGTGTGTGTGTGTGTGTGTGTGTGTGTGTGTGTGTGTGTGTGTGTGTGTGACCCACAACAGATCTGCTGTCCTACTTTTCAACCATATAAACACAGTGACGTCAACACGGAGAAACCAACAAGCGTTCCTCAGCTAGGAAGGTCCTCAAAACAGAACGTCACCACTAACAACAACAGCATGGACAACATAAAGCCAAACAACAACGACTCTCGTTCACAACAACTATTGGCATTTCTTGTGTGTTATTTAAAGGCCATGGGCTTTTAGTTACAACAAAAAGGGTCTCGACTTAAAGATAACTCAATAGCCCTTTCTTTGAGAAGAATAGTGGAGACAGGAGAAGCATGATCACACATGTATTTGGTTAAAGTCAGTGTTGTGTTGAGGAACACAGTTTTTTAAATATAGACCCTAATTATTTCAGTAATTCTGTAACATTATGGTGTAGAGGTAAACCTGTTGAGATGTCCCCACAATAATTAAAAGGGTAATTCCATCCATTATACATGTCAGAATCAATTAGCTAGACACAGGGCTCAAGAGGGCCTGTTAAAGCAAGGATTTTTTTTGGCTTTTCGGGGGCTAGACAACCTCAACCCATGCAGCATCAGCTTTAAAGGAGTGCTTTGCCCAAAAATGACCATTTGTATATCAACTGCTAACATTAAATGCCTAACAACAATAATACCCAAAACTGAACAATTATTGACTAATTTAATTTTGTTAATTTAACAACAGCGGGGACTATATCAAAACATCCTTATTTTTTTTTAATTGCGCAAATCTTGTGAACTCGCAGTGTAATTTCATTTATCTTGCTACTACTTCCCAAACACATGTAATTTCAGTAAAACCTTACGATTACAAAAACATTTAGATAAATAGTCCATGAGAGTTCTGTTTTTGCAAACTTTCGGGGGGTGAAATATTCCTTTAACCATTCGTTTTAGATCTGTGTTTTACAGGCTCCTTTAAACCTTATTCAAACCTTAATTCGATCAATGAAAAAAAAAAGTAATACAAAATGTAATCAAACAACGCAATGGTAATCAACTGGGAAAATATTTCATATTTGTCAATCTAACATTTCATATAAATTACAAAAAGGTCATGCACAGCCAAAAATGTAACCAATAGCGCTGAGTGTGTTCAGGAACATTTTCCAAACCTTTGACCTTGTACACTTGTTGGGTAACAAGTGGGTTAAGTGTTCCTAACACTTGTTGTGTAAGAGGCCTCGAGTGTTTAAGTCATGGTTGTGTGTTGGAGGGAAGATCTCCTGCCACCTCCTTTTGCCCCACGGGGTCGGTGGGTTTGTTTTGCTAATGACCCCATCCCGTTATGACCTCATTCAGTTTGCGCTCAGTAATTGGTGGCACACTGACACACTGCGGTGACGGGGGAGGGGCTCACGCGCCTAGGGGGGGGGGGGGCGATCCCATTGTAAACATTCCTCCCTGACAAATAAGGTATTGTTATTGATGATTAAATGCAATGGTGTGTGTGTGTGTGTGTGTGTGTGTGTGTGTGTGTGTGTGTGTGTGTGTGTGGTGTGTGTGTGTGTGTGTGTGGTGTGTGTGTGTGTGTGTGTGTGTGTGTGTGTGTGTGTGTGTGTGTGTGTGTGTGTGTGTGTGGTGTGTGTGTGTGTGTGCGTGCGTGCGTGCGTGCGTGCGTGCGTGCGTGCGTGCGTGCGTGCGTGCGTGCGTGCGTGCGTGCGTGCGTGCGCGCGCGCGCGTGTGTGTGTGTGTGTGTGTGTGTGGCAGGGAAAAGGATAATGTAGGTGATGAATGATGATGACAAGAGAGGTGTTACCACAGATTGCCTTCAGCATGGAGGCAAGTGGCAGTAATGAAGAGAACTAATGACAGTATATTTTGTTGTTGTGCTCTGTTAATGATAGTACTTTTCACACCTTCTCTTTTCTTTGCGGCCGCTTGTCTGTTGTAGCCTACGATCTACTTCATAATCTGAAGCTCCTGCAAGTACTTTGATTCTTCACATATTTTCCGTTTTGAGCTGAATCCTCTCAGTTGTTGCTGTGGATCAAACTATTTGAGGTTGGTCTTGAGGTGAATGTTTTCCCTTCTTCTGACCCCAAGTCTGTGCAGGTAAATGAGACCGTATAGTAGATCACTGACTGCTTCTTCCTCTAGGTCCACAACAACTCTTATCTTGAATTGAACAAAGGCCCCACTGGCACAGATGAAATGATGATGTATTTCTTTGTCGAGCTCTTGAGAACAGAGACCTAAGGCTGCGGCCACACGAGGACGAAAACGGCTAAACGCATAGGATTAACGCAAACGCAAATCGCAAAAAAGCTTCCGTCCACACGCAATAGTTATCCGGATAGTGTCTGTCCACACGAGACCGCTCCGTTTAGCTCCAACCGCTGGAGAAGCTGCAGTACATATGCAGGAGCCTGTAGGTGGCGCTGTAACTTCCTTCACAAAAGCAGCGAAGAAGCATGGTTGTCACGGTTGCCCTTCTGTTTATTCTCCGCGGTGGGGGCCGAGGGAACCGGGCAGAGTTTTTCGCCAGTCAACGTGTATTAAAGTTTAAATCTTCCGGACAAAATTATAAAAGTGCCGGTCAAAGGTATTCTTTGTTATTTATTGAGCTTTAAAACAAATGAATAACGAATCTATATAACAATAAAATACATGGAGCCTCTCTTTTACCTCCCTCTCTTCGGACAGCGCCAGTGTCTGTCTCATGCAGCAGCTGATCCAGTAATGAGTGACCCGGCCGACAGTAAAAATAAACATATTTATAACTAGTCAGATTAGACTTCACTCGCGTTTATGTCCATATCGAGAGAAAGATAAATAATCTGAATTCAGTGTGCAGTTTACTTTGACGCGGGGGTGAGCAGCAGAGGTGGGGAGAGTCGGGGCTATTGCCTCATCATTATCAGAAAATGATCGTATAGGGCGTACACACGGAGCCGTTGGACCCCCCAGAGCGTTGCGTATGCCGTTCAACAAGTCCTCCAACTCATACGACCAAATGGGTCGATTGTTTAAGCCCTTATTACGACCAAATATGTCGTTTGTTCAAGCGCTTAATACGACCTATAATTACGTTTTAAAATTGTCGGCCTCTAGTGCTCCCGTTGAATGCAAACGTTACAGAGGGTTGTTTATTCACAAATAACCCTCTCTATAAAATCCTAAATTGTAGGATAGTTTGGCCATTAAAACACTTTATGATTAGATTTCTAGCGAGAAGTATATATTGTACTTTTAGAATCCACGTCCAGTCGATATGTAGGATCTATAGTTTGATAGATATTACGAAGATGATTTGAGGTTTCGTCAGGAGAACGTGTATATGCGGCAAGCTTCCATGTAAAGTTACGGGTTGAAAACAGTATTTCCGGTCTCGCCGTTTTCATAATAAAACCAATGATCAAATGATTTAACAGTGATATCTACACTACTCATCCATTAAAAAAACATCAGTGTATCCTAGTTCATTATACGACATTAATTGGTTTAAATTGTGTACAATGCTTTTGTGTTTTTCCCATAGGTTTTTCTCTTTCGATTCTGAGAGACACATTTCTGTTTTCAGAGTTTTTGATAGGCTAAAATCCCACAATTAAAATCACGCCGCAATGCACGTCGGAATATGGTGTTTATGTGATATGAAATCGGAAAACATTAAAAAAATAATAATAATACTTTATTCCGAGTGTTCTTGCTTTTCTCTTTGAAAGTCATCACATAACGGCATTGCAATACACGGTTCGGCTGCATTAAATATTACATATCTGCCCTAGATATGTATTTATAGAGCCCTGATCAGAAGACCTTTTGACAAACTGGAAGAGATGCCGCCAAAACTGAATACGTGACGTGGACCATAAATATATCAACAATTAAACAACATCTTCCATTTATTTTCACACAATACGTCTCCTTGCAGTATCAACACTAATTTGGCTGACTTTTATATTTGATCCAATTAGTAGATAGTCTGTATTTACACCATAACGGTGCACAGCTGATATAAAGGGACTTTTTTGTAGTTTTTAAAGATATTACTGATTTTCTGAACTACCTTTCCAACTCCTCATGCAGTTGACTGTTACAGGTCTATACAAGTTCATGGTACAATGCATAAGCTTCACATCGAGAGACTGAAACTGTATTTTCCTTTAACGTTCTGTTTTAATTTCACAATAAAGTTTATAGTCATATTATGTACGATATTATTATGTTTTATTAACTAGACCACTGGTCTAAACCGCACCTCCTAGTGGTTAAAGCACGTTATTGAATTTAGTTGTTGAATAAGTTATATTTGATGAAAACATTTAAATATTAAGAGTAGCCTACATACAAAATAGGGGTCAATGATAGAAATATAGAATGGAAAATATCAAGAAGATACTGTAGTGATCTCTACAATAAAACAGTTTAGTGGAGGACGTCCAAAGATATTAACAGGAGGATGTGCAAAACAGACAAACTGATAAGGCTGAATTTTACTCAGGTGTAACTAAAGTCTGATTTAAGGGTTGTTTATATTTCACATCATTAATCAGAATCTGCAAAGTAACAAAAATAAGTGTAGTAGAGTAAAAATACCAGGTTAACCTCTGAATTGTAGTGGAGTAGAACAATGTAGTACATGCTGCTGTAACAAAAACATTTCCCAACTTGGGATCAATAAAGTTAACTTAAGATGATCGATGGCTACTGCCATATTTGCTAAATGTGCATCTGAACCTTGACAAGTGCATGTTTCAGGCTTATCAATTAACAACAGGAGGGGTCACAGACATAAGACCAGCTGTTAAATAAAGCTCTTCTGACCTTAGCTGTCATGTGGTATTAATGCTGCCCATTATGGACACAAGCAATTTTCACCCATGTATTAATTATATGTTTTAAATTTGATAACACCAATGTGTTTCGTATCCCCTAAACCTCCAGGGATGTATACAGTTTAATACTGGCAACTTCTAATTGTGGGAAATACGAAAACGTCTTTTAAAACTACATTTCCCAGTAGAGACGTGCCATAGAACATGTTGCGAAACACACAATAGCCAGCAAGTGTAATTCTGGGGGGGAGGGCCAAGCTGGACCCGTCCAAGTCCAGTTTTGGATAGTCTGGCGTGGTTCGATTCCATTTCAAAGAGCTGTTTGACAGCGTAACCTTGTCGCACTGCCACTCCAATATCCAATCACAGAGCTTGAGGGCTAATCACGGGGTTTGTAAAGCAAGGCGGATGTTGTAGTCCCAAACGATAGCTGGGGATTCTGGGTAGTGTAGTGTCTTCGGAAACTCTGTAGTGTCTAAACTCCGAAAAAACTATTTGTTTCTCCGAATCGAAGGTTAAAAACACAAAAGCATTGTACACAATTTAAACCAATCAATATTGTGTAATTAACAAGGATAAACTGATGTTTTTTAGTGGATGAGTAATGGAGATATCACTGCGTAATCATTTGACAGTGTGGGGAATACTTCCGGTTTTATTATGAAAACTTCGAGACCGGAAATACTGTTTTCACCCACTCTAACTTTACATGGAAGTTGCCCCATAGGCTATACAGTACACGTTTTCCTGGCGAGACCTCAAATCATCTTCGTATATCTATCAAACTGTAGATCCTACACATCCACTGGACGTAGATTATAAAAGTACAATATACACTTCTCGCTAGAAATCTAATAAAAAAGCATTTTAATGGCCAAACTATTCCACAATTTAGGATTTTCCAGAGAGGGTTATTTGTGAATAAACGACCCTTTGCAATCGACAGGAGCATGTTGTTTCTTACACGACCACTAGAGGTGCTACACTTTAAAACGTGACTCTGGGTCGTATTTAGCCGCTGAACAATCGACCTATATGGTCGTTTTTTGTAGGAGGACAGGCTGCGTTCTATCCACCCTGGGACCCGTTATCGTTTCCGCAGTCGTTTAGTGCTGTATTCGGGTCGTCCTCGTGTGGCCGAATGGTCTATATGACACTAAACAGTAACGCAAACGACCGTTTTCGTCCTCGTGTGGCCGCAGCCTAAATGGCTGGAAAAGTGGTCCGCACTTTTGAGACTGCTGTTATTGCATTTGGAAGATATAAAGATGTCTTCCTTAGGTTCAAGGCCCCTTCCAGGAGGGTATATGTTTAAATAAATGCATCAAGGATGGACTGCAGAGCTTCTTCTGAATGAGCATCAAAGTTACCAAGGCTGGAATCAAACTGCAACCACCCCAAGGTATCAAGGTTCCACAGGTATTGCCATTTTAAATAAAGTAAAATATCACAATTCTACCGCTGCACAATGAGAACATCTAAATATGCTGCACTAATGTGGTGGTTGTAGTTATTATCTATGACGGAAGGGAATGAATTCCTCTCTCAGGCTCCTCCACCTCTTTTCCCAAACTTTCATTTGACTCATTCGATCACACACGGAGGCCTGCCTTGCATGGATGAAAGGTAAACTATTAGACTCGTAATATGGCACAAAATTATATCCTCAAGGTCTGTGTGTGTGTATGTGGGTTCTGTGTGTGTGTGGTTTGTGTGCGCTAAAGCGTTAAATGGTTTCATGTCTTGTGTGAGAAATGCCCGGGGTCATTCGTGGGTTTTTCTAATGTGTCTGTCTACACGACATTATTCAAATGAATTCAAGGGGAAGAGAGTGTGTGTGTGTGTGTGTGTGTGTGTGTGTGTGTGTGTGTGTGTGTGTGTGTGTGTGTGTGTGTGTGTGTGTGTGTGTGTGTGTGTGTGTGTGTGTGTGTGTGTGTGTGTGTGTGTGTGTGTGTGTGTGTGTGTGTGTGTGTGTGTGTGTGTGTGTGTGTGTGTGTGTGTGTGTTCATACATTCCACTGGGGAAATGCACCATCAATCTGACATCAAAAAGGTCACATGAAAGCCATCAGTGTTAATTATCATCCACTGTGTAATATGTAATTGCTGACATTAGTACCATTAATTATGGAGCAGTTATTCCTTAATTAGCATGTATTAAGGGTTTTTTGGGTATTTGCTATGTCAGGTTAACAAAATGTTCTGCCGGTGGAACGTTGTGTTTGTCATGCAGGTAAGCACCACTCTTAAAGCTACAACAACAAAAACAACAAGGGATGAAAGTGTCTCTGCTTGTGTCTGGTTATAACTGAAAAACAACACACACGCACACACATGTGCCCGCGTAGGAAAACAAATACCACATCTTGTTTTTTCTTTACTTTTAGTGGGTGGCAGCAAAAGTCATATCTGCAAGCTCCCCCCTCTCCTCCTCCCCTGCTCATCTCTCCCCTCCTCTCCCCTCTTCCTCATCCCACTATCACATCGGACAGGGTCTACTTATAGTACCACGCCAGAGAGCAGAGAATGGGGAGAGAAAGGGTATTATGACAGCGAGGAGAGAAAAGAGAGGGAGCGAGAGAAAAGAAGGGCAGACAGGGTATTATGAGGGAGAGGGATGAGAGCAGTGAAGGCATTTGGAGTCTTTATTCGCCTTCCTAAGCCACGGGCTCCGCTCCCAATCCGATTGGTCGATACGGCCAGCCATGTAAATGAAATGCAAAGCAGAGAGACCCTGACTTCTCTTTGCCAATTTATGGGGCCCTTTCTCTCTTCCTCTGCCGATGGCTTCCCTCTTTTATCAGTCTGTCTTCCTCTCAACGTGACGCCTTTTCTTCCTCAGTATCGCAGCCTGCCGCCTTCCACCTCTGATTCTTCCTCTCCCTCCCTCCCTCCCTCTCTCCCTCTCTCTCTGGAAGATAATCATTTGCCTTTTATTCTGTAAGAGCTGAACTCTGCACTTCTCTAATGTTTAGCTCCAAGGATTTAATCCATGCTATTTGATTTCCTGGGAAATTCCAGCGGTGATTAAGCATATGCTCTTTTGCATGTGTGTGTGTGCAAATGCATATAAATATGTCTCCTCACGCTCTTTGCAAAATGCTGGATTTGAGGCCATTAGAGGTTGTTTGCTCTTCACTTGGAGTTTTCTTCAGCTCTATCAGAGTTATCATGACAAACAACTCATTTAGACAATCGCTGGCTACGTTAAGAAAGCATAGCACATTGTATTTGTTCCATTATACATGCTCTAAAAAGACAGAACACAACTACTAAGCTGTTTGCAAAGCTAATCAAACTGAATGTTACACTTGTTTTCCAGTTACATGCAGTTACTACTCTGACACTTCCTTTATTGCGTCAAAATATGGAAAAAAATTACTTATTCACGTCAAAATCAAATCAGATTGTCTCCACAAGTGATCAGTGCAAACACCGTCTCCTTTCCTCGTTCTCCAACCACTCTTCTTGAAAATGTTGGCGTTGTTAAATAAGAGTTTATTCAAAAACGTAATATCCAAGTCTTTTATAGTAGGGGTGTTTCATCATCATGTTTCATCCATACCCAAATGTGGGCATTTCTTTTGGAAACTTTTTCACAAACTATGGTAAAAAAAATGACATTGTTATAAAGCGGTGTATACATCTATAAGTAATGATCCTAAAATAAGAATAATATTGTGGTAATCGAAAAAAGGTCACTATCCGAATCAGGCCTTGTTCTGGAATATATCCCGACGGAGTATGCCGTTTCCATGACCCATATTCATTTTGGAATAATAGTGGAATATTTTCGTGTTAATGTAAACGTACTTATTTAATGTCCATGATGGAGACCCCCCTCCACCCCTGCAGGAGGACGGTCTGTTGACACTAAACTCTTCCCAGGGGGTAGAGTACCAGTAATGGGACCTCTGACTGCGTAAAGCCCTGGCTGTGAGATTTAGGTTGCTGTTTATTTATTTTATTTGGAAGAGTCTAATCAGCTCCGGCAGTGTTTAATGTTTTTTTTTGTCCTTAACCGGATGGGACGGGGTGAGATGGGGCAGGACTGATGACAGTTTTAAGTGCAGACAAAATGCCACAGTCTGTCCCAGATTAAAATGTCCACTACCACTGTAATCCCTGTAGCGCTGCCAAATTGGTATTTCCTTCCCTTCCCTGAACTGAGCAGCACTGAATGAGCAAAGACGGGACAGGAAGAGAACGAGCGTGGCGTATAAGGCCCGACCTCACTGAACCCTCTGGCCCTGTGTGTGGTCGCAGTGGACTGAATTCCTCTCTAATCATGACTTAGTTTCAAGACTTCTATTTTCGTTTGTGCTCACAAAAAGAAAATGTGCCATGTTCAGATAAGCTCTATTGAGGAAACAGTAAGAGAGGTTTGGATGCACTTTGGAAAACAATGAATATAAGTAGAAGTAAAGGGGGAAATGAAAGATATAATAATAACAACCGGATGGGTAGAGATGCAAGCACAGAACCAAGTGGAGTGCAGTGGGTAGCCTCCAGTGGTCAGCAACTACTCTCTTTCACTGTTCATCATGCAAACACTGCCACCTGCAGGCTGCTCAAGGTCAAACACATGCAAAGAAAAACGCTCATATCAGAACAGGAACAATCTGTTATTCTTTAAGAGAATCTCAAAAGAGAAGTATATACCCCCCCAAAGTAATAGCCTCCAAAATTCATCCACGCTAACAACGTAACTGCTGATAATGAAAAAACACGTAAACACCTGCTTTCAATGTAATGAAAATGTTGAGCGCATCACCTTTTGATTATAATTTAAAACGTTATTACTCTTTGTGATATGACATTATACTTTTGGTGGCATATTTGCAATTAAGAATCTTTGAAAGTAAATTATAATAAAAAGCTAAAATACTCCACATGAAAGCCATATGTAAACTCGTGATACCCTAGAGCTCTTACCCTCTGGATTCCCTGCCAGCTATGCCAGAAGTGGTAGTTATAATAAGTGCTGGACTGATTAATCCGTCACACTACATATATAAATGGGAATCAGTGTATATGTCGGCAAGTAAGTCACAATAAATGATGGCTGGACAGGAATCTTCAAGCTATTTTCAATTCTTTGTTTGTTGGATAAGTGTTCCATTGTCAAACCTTTTGGCAATTGCTTTGTAATTCAATAATTATAATACAAATAGAAAAAACAATAATGATAATATTAATAATAACAAACAACACCATGTAGAAAGTTGGAATTAATCAAAATGAACACCATTAATGAAACTGCCGGACAGGTTGCAGCGCTATGTTGTGCACCTCAGCCGAGAACAGAAAGACAAATCCTTAAATATTACGGTTGATTAAACGCTTCCAAGACCAAAATAAAGGTTATCCGAGCCAGTCCTTAATAGATATATAATATTTGATTTATAAAAACCTCCATCAATATCAATCTAAAAATGCCAGTGTTGGATGGACGATAGCTACAAAGGTCTCATTGACTTGACATTTCCTCCGTCACAGAAGTTTGAACCAGTTGGTTGTGTTTTCACTTGGTATAGTACACACAACAACAATATATATTTAGCATGTTTCATTGGTTATTGCAGGTAATAACCATTATCAGTGTTTTCATAAACTGTTGTGTCTATGTCATAAACGCAGGTGTAAGTAATGAAATGTTTCAAATGATGGAACATCCATCCATCATTAATGTTATTAGCAACACCTGTGATTTCCTCAATGTAAGGTCTACTGGATTTGGAAGTTTAGTGCCAAACTAAAAATAGTAACATACAACCTTCTTTTTCAGTTTTCTGACAAAATATAATCAACCATAAGGTACACTTATTGTTACTTGTTTTTAACGGAAACTGAGCAAATTCAACTGAAACCCGCAACATGTGGCTGAAAGCTCATCAAACTACAAATAGGTAGAGTTATTGATAATATTTTATTGTGAATCCTCTATTTTCAAGGTCAAGGATAAACCTACGAACTGAAGGTTTGCAAACAAATCTAATCAAATTGAAAGGGCCTCGTCACTTAGAAACAAGCAATGGAAATAGTTGTGGTTAAACGTGTCTATATACGTGTCTGTCACTTAGATTTTTGCACACACTCTCTACAACAGAGGTAAACGTGCATCTTTCTCTGATATACTCACCACAATGAAATTGAAAAACAAATAACAGTAATAAAAAATACTGGAGGATGACCCAATGACTCAATATGAAAAGTGTTCATTGGATCTTCTGTTTATGTCACACAACATGGACACTTTAAATCAAAACTAACTGCATGGCTAGACAAGAAGCATGAGAATATAGCTATTTCCTGGCCCAGCCCTTTAACAACTCTGCCAAGAAGTGTTCACCTGGAGATGTCTCTGTGTATGCAGGAAATGCACCATGCTGGGCAATGTGGGAAGTTACTCTACAGCTCGCTGACAAGAGGGAGGAGGCCTACCATAACAACGTCAGACACACACAAACACACACTCTTCATCAACTTCTCCTTCCTCGTCCTCCCATCAACCCTCTCTCTTCGTTGGCTCTCCCCTCCTCCTCCCGAACCCACCCCCCCTGAACAGTCCTGCCAAGCTGACAGCTCCAAGCTCCGTGGAAAATGAGTCTCGCTCGCATTACAATCGCGCAGGACAGATTCCATTAGCACTATCTGAAATTGAGCACGGGGAGCAGAGAGCGGGAGGCAGCGGCGCGTGGCCTTATCAGAGAGAGAGGGTGAGTTCCTCCTACGTCACTAATCCACCGGGCGGGATTGAGCGCACACACACACACAGTGAAACACACAGCTAAAGACAATTTGGGGAAGAAGCAGGCGCACACACTCTTTCATATACTGATGACAACAAGAAACATACCTACACACTAAGACACACACAAACAGGAAATGAAAGGATGGTAAACACACACAGACGCCATGTCCTTAACTCACAATGAAGAGAAAAGGAGCAACATTTGCATTTAGCAAAAGGAAATGATGAAACTGGTGGAAAACAGGCAACACATCAACTCTCAACCAGCCTCTCTCTCTGTGTGTTAGTGTGTGTGTGTGTGTGTGTGTGTGTGTGTGTGTGTGTGTGTGTGTGTGTGTGTGTGTGTGTGTGTGTGTGTGTGTGTGTGTGTGTGTGTGTGTGTGTGTGTGTGTGTGTGTGTGTGTGTGTGTGTGTGTGTGTGTGTGTGTGTGTGTGTGTGTGTGTGTGTGTGTGTGTGTGTGTGTGTGTGTGTGTGTGTGTGTGTAACTGTGCATATATGTGTCTTTTCCTTAGCAGTGCTGGCAGGTCTCTTGCTGGTGGGATTTGTAACATGTCAGTCGGTCGGTGTGAGATGAAACTGAGCCTCTCTCCTACTTGCCGTGTGATCTCTACCTCCCTGCATGTGTGTGCACTCACTCTTTTCCCTTCTCTGTTCAACCACACACTCACACACACAATATCTTTGCATGCATACAAAAATGTTCCACATATACATGGCCACACACACATTCCAGAATCCCCCCCCCCTTGTGTCCTCATCCTCATAGTTATTAACCCTTGACACATAAATCCAAGGGTATGTGGGTGTGTGATATTAGCTGAGAGTGTGTGGGAGGGAGGATGGGGTTAATCTTTATGTAGTGGGGATCTTTCACACAAGATCACTCAATTTAAATAGAGTGGGAACACTTTGATGTCTCCAGCCCTCCCTCATTTTTTTCGCTCTCCGTCTCTCATTCACCCCTCTAATTTGCTTCATGTCACCCCCCTCTGTGCCTCAGTGATAAGGTGTAATGAGAAATGTTTTCAAAAATGGCTCTCACCTACCATGCGATGCTAATTGGGCGTGTGCTTGATACAGCCATGAGAGGAGAGTGCTCATCTTTGACTGTTGAAAGATGCTGAGGAGAGGGAAAGAAGAAAAGAGGAACACTTCGTTTTCCAACCATCATTGGAGAGAAGAGAGTAAAATAAAAAGTGACACGTGCTTGCATGAACACGAGCACCACGGAAAGCCCTGCCCCCTCAAAGACACAAAGTAATGAGGGGAAATACCATCTTCATTAGTTGTCATTTACAGGGAATTACGACGATGCATCCTCAGGGCTGTTATTGGTCACGCTGAGAGCGAGCAGCTCCCGAGTCAGAGAAGAAAAAGAAGGAACTTTGGGAAAATGGGGGAACTGAGGAGCGTTTGACCTATTTTCACTAGCAGCAGAAGGACACTGCTGCACCAACATTTGGACAACGAAAGCCAAATGAGCTCAGTAGAAACTTCTACTACAGATAAAGACAACAGGAACAGATATTAAAGACGAATAGGGGCAAACAGGGCGAGGGTCAAACAATAAATAAGAGCTGCAGACTTTAGACTTATACAAGAAATACACAAACAATAAAAAACACAAAGCGTATGGTTAAATGCTAAATGTTTACATTTCATGGCTGGGGTTTGTGAATAAGAGACGACATAAAATAGCTTAAAATACGCCGAACAATTCAGGCCCAAAATGACAGGCCTCATAACATCTCTTGTTAACACTAGAGAATGCAATTCCTGAAGAAATTGCTAGTGGGAATGCTTTATGCTGAAAAGCTGATGCTAAACTGCTATGCTGAAATGTAATGTGTAAGAAGAAAGTGAATAATTTAGATTGAAATGATACATGAACACTGGGGGCTTGAATGTGTGATGAGAGAAGAAAAGAAAGTAAAAAGGCTTAGAAAAGCAGCAGAATATTTGAACTGCAAACTTTTGAACTAACTCGATGTCGAATGATCTGTCGCCGTGCCAACGGCATTTGATGACATCCCATAATACACTTAGATGCGTTGATGGCTGCTTCGTTACCAAACCTGTGAAGTTTTGGGCCGTTTGGAGCATTTTCACTGAAGTTATGAGAAAACCGTGTTTCATGGCGAGCATTGTGTTGCCATGGCAAGGGCATTTGAAGAAATCTCAAAACTGTCCCATAGATGTCTTCACAGCTGGACTGTTGGCACACATGTGAAGTTTGAGCACTTTTTGAAAATGTTCATAGGAGTTATAGAACGACATCGTCTTTTATGGCGAGGGAAACGCCATAATTGACGTAGAGCTGTTGAGGGCTGGACCGTTAACCATTATCTGAAGTGTGGTGCTGTTTTGACCCTTTTCATAGGCGTTACGACAACATCGTGTTTTATGGTGAGCGATGCGTTTCCATGGAAACGGCATATGGTGAGATGTCAGATTTTACGTAGAGCTGTTGAGGCATGGAGAGGTGATATACAGGTGAAGATTGTGAGACGACCGGACCGTGTCCATTGGAGCTACAGCGACATCGTGTTTTATGGTGAGGGTTGCGTTTCCATGGAAACGACATATGAGGAAACCCCATAATTGACGTAGAGCTGTTGAGGGTTGGACCGTTAACCATTATCTGAAGTGTGGTGCTGTTTTGGCCCTTTTCATAGGCGTTACGACAACATTGTGTTTTATGGCGAGCGATACGTTTCCATAGAAACGGCATATGGTGAGATGTCAGATTTGACGTAGAGCTGTTGAGGCATGGAGAGGTGATATACAGGTGAAAATTGTGAGACGACCGGACCGTGTCCATTGGAGCTACAGCGACATTGTGTTTTATGGCGAGGGATGCGTTTCCATGGCAACAGCCTATGGTGAGATCTCAGACTTGGCGTAAAGCTGTTGAGGCATGGACCGGTGATATACAAGCGAAGTTTGGGGGACGATCGGACCGTGTCCATTGGAGTTACAGCGACATCGTGTTTTATGGCATAGAAATGGCATATGATGACACTCCATAATTGACGTAGAACTGTTGAGGGCAGGACCATTAACCATTATCTGAAGTCTGCTGCTCTGAGCATGTCAGTTGGAGTTATGACATCATCGTGTTCCATGACACAGGTGTTTATATTTGAGTTAAAGAGTGTCCAGAGATCACAGGTTGCCATGGTGATGGTGCAGTAATCAGTGAGAGGAGAGCATTTTCATTGTTCTGAATGAGAGATAAACCTCTTACATGTGAATGTTTTGTTGAAGAACCGTAACAGATATCGGGGAAATTTCAAAGCGTGAAGCATGTCAAGGAACATCTGAAGTGTACTTTTTGTGTACTTTCGGGTTAATAATGTGGCCTTTTTGGCAGATGAACTAAAGGTGCTGTGGTGGAAAAAGATGAGGCTGAACTTACAATGGGGTTTAATGGAGACATGCTGAAAGTTTTTGTCACTTCATGCCCTCAAAAGGCATTTTGTTTAATTATTTAGCTTGATTGTTTTTTATTTGTCAAGCTACAAGATGTTTTCCTACGTTTCTCAGGAAATATTTAGTCTCAGGAATGTAGGGTTTGGGAATTATGGCAGGTTTAAAAGAAAATATGAAGGCAAAATTAAATCTGTCCTCCACTCTAACGGCCCGTCCACACAGCGGCGTGCGTTGCTTCAACGCTTCTGCCCAATCACTTTGAATGGGGTGACGTCACGTTTCGCCAAACTGCATTGTGGGAGCGAAGTATAGCTTCACAAGTGTTGCTCGCTGCAAAAGTTGAGCAATTTTCAACTTTTGAAGCTTCGGCGGAAGCGTCAGCCAATCGAATCATATGCCAGTACAAGCTCTAGCCAATCAAACCGCGCGCTTGTGTGTCCGGGGCGGGAGATTCATGAGATTGGTTGTTGGTCGAGTTTCAGAAAGCTCACCGGCAAGCTTCAACGCACGCCGCCGTGTGGAGGCTGCGTAGCTGTGACATCACGCACTCTAAAATCTGAAGAAGGCCTCTTTACCAAGGTCTGAACAATGTTTAATATCTCTAAAACTACGGATCAGATTTAAAAGTTGTGTTACACGAATAATGTCAGAAAGATGTGTAACATTTTAAAGTTGGAATGAGGTTTCTGAGTGAAAGTATGAAGGAGCAGTTGAAGTTGCATGAAGATTGTTCAAGTCTGAAGAGTTTCTCCATTGACTTCCATGTTCAAAATGTGATGAATTATCGGATGTATCTCTGGAATTATGAAAGTTATGAATAAGAAAAGTAATAGCCATCGATTCCCGACCGAGCTGAAAGTTTTGATGTTTGAACGGAGTTTCTGCGAGCTGTAGAATGTGGGAGAAGAAGAGATGCAAAATAACCCGGCAGAATAATAAAGGATTTTGTGCGTAGCATAACATTCCCTCTAAATTAGCCAGAGGTGGAAGAAGTACTAAGATTTAGTAAAAGCAGAGTATAAAAAATCTCTTTTACAAGCAAAACTCAAAATGTTACTTAAGTAAAAGGACAAAAGTATTAACCAAATATACTTTAGGTACCAAAATGTAAAGTATCCATTATGCAGAATGGCACATTTAAACACCTTCTACTGTAAATGATTGCATTAAAATGATTGATGCATTATCGTGTTCATCACTTTAATGTTGCACTTGGTAAAGGTCGGGTTTATTTGTATTACTCTATATACTCCTGGGTAGCTTAATCTATAATAATATATTAGTGGATTTATATTTTGTATAAACCTAATTATGTGAACTAACTAGTAGCTAAACTAACAAATACAATAAATGGAGTAGAGTAAAAAGTTCAACATTTGCTAACAAATTGTAGTGTAGTAAAAGTATAAAGTAGTATAATGTGAACATACTTAAGCAAAGTACGAATACCTACATTATTTACTTAAATACAGTAGTTGAGTAAATGTATTACTTTCCACCACTGGCATTAGCTAGCTAGCTATTTAAATAACATTTAGCAAGACATTCACTTGGTCACATTAGCTTCTAAGAATGCACAATAGTTTTAGAAGCAAAACTAGCTCAAGTTTGTTAAGAAAAACAACACGAGGCAGTAAAATGTTGTCTGTAGGAACGTGAAAATAGTGGTTGAATACCTAATAAGGAGAAACTTACCTCATTTCCTACAAGTCTAAACAATTGGCGCAGTGAAAATGCAACTATTAGCAGGGGGCGGGCTATCCACTGCGTCCTTTAACTACGCAATATCGCGAGATCTTGGAAGAAACCAAGAACAAGCCAGCATCATGGATTGCAAAATAACTTTAGTGATAACATCGTGGTGTTTTAGAGAAGTAAATTAATAGTAGGCTTCAGGGGTTATTGGAACGGAAAAGTGTGTGTGCAACATGGTACACAGCCTTACTGCCCGTTTCTTTTATTTAATCGTTGTTTTTTGTCAGTTTAACACTGCTGGATGTCTTTAAAAACACTCAACGCATGCTGAAGGCAGGAATATAATATGTTTGCTCATAAGTGTTTGACTCTGTTTTAATGTAGGGTTATGTATATGTAAATGTTGTCAAATTGAAATTGGACTACACTAGTGAAGACAATTATGTTAAAAGTCATGTCATGTACCAATATGTTCCTCTGGCGCCACCCTCAGGTCAATCGTCGTCTTGTCTGCCTTGTGGTCCCAAGAATAGCACTGTATTTCCTCCATTCATCCATCCTTCCAATTTTGTATGTGTTTCATGAGCATTGCATCCTTATTACAGACTTTGTATATATATGTGAGCTGGAAGAATGCTTTTTGTTTGTCTTACAAACCCTAGTTAACGATGAATTAATGTAAGAATGAAGTACACTGAACACAAATATAAATGCAACACTTTTGTTTTTGCTCCCATTTTTCATGAGATGAACTCAAAGATCTAAAACATTTTCTATATACACAAAATAACCATTTATCTCAAATATTGTTCACAAATCTGAAAAAATCTGTGATAGTGAGCACTTCTCCTTTGCTGAGATAATCCATCCCACCTCACAGGTGTGGCATATCAAGATGCTGATTAGACAGCATGATTATTGCACAGGTGTGCCTTAGGCTGGCCACAATAAAAGGCCACTCTGAAACGTGCAGTTTTGCTTTATTGGGGGGGTCTGGGGGGGTCCGAAAACCAGTCAGTATCTGGTGTGACCACCATTTATATTTTTGTTCAGTGTAAGTGAAGGCTTGCAGATTAGCAATATTATTCTCTGACAGATCATTTTAGTTCAGAATATGTTAGATCTTTATGTCTCTATTGCTTTTTCTGTAATATTATGATACTTAGGTAATTCTCCATAGTCAGTGTATTACCTTCTGTAGATGGCATGTCCCAAGTGGAGGGTGAAGTTGAAGCATCATCAGCAGTGAAGAAGTATGACTGAAGGCGTAAGTAAGCTTTATAGCCTATACAGCCTATACGTTATATGAAACATATTCCCTCCTCTGACATGTTCTCATTGAGCTTTTCCTTCCCAAACAGTGACGTGATGACAGCCTCCATAGCGGCAGAGTGGGAGACCACTTTGTGAGACAGTCCGGATTACCATCCCACTGCCACAACATCACCTCCCTAACAGGATAACACAGCATAATAAACTCCATAAAATAATCAAACTTATTACAACTCTTAACCCCTGTTTAATACATTTGGCTCAGCTTACGTGTGCTGGCATCCTCTCTTATTCGAGCCACAAAAGAGTATAGTCTTATAAGACTGGAGAACACAGGGCAGCAGCTTGTGATGCCTTAATATTGGCTATAATTGGATTTGTAAATTATGTGGCTAAATTAACACTTTCTATGGCTCGGTGACTGAGTGAAATGTGTAGAAGGGAAGAAAAAAAGGAATGCAAGTCTTAAAGTTAATTAATCGTCTGTGGCCCCAGCTTAATTAAAGTTTCCCAGTGTTTGTAGTTAATGGGTGGATTGATGGAACAATGGCATGAACGCCCCCTGCTACCTCCAGAGTGAGTCCACAGAGAGGAAGATATCGGAGCCTTTGATTAACACTTTCTCACACACACACACACACACACACACACACACACACACACACACACACACACACACACACACACACACACACACACACACACACACACACACACACACACACACACACACACACACACACACACACACACACACACACACACACACACACACACACACACACACACAACTCAGATGCGTTCACATGGTCCTAACTTGTGCATGCTCATACACTGCATTTGTGGACATGCACACACACACAGATGTATGCATGTAAACACACACACACACTGTCCCCTTCAAACTTCCCAGCTATACAGATACCCATGGCTCCCCATTGAGGGTTTCACATTAATTAGCTGGGATCAAAACCTACAAATCCCTCCACTGAGAATTGAACTGTATTACTAAACCCTGCCTCCATCATCCATGCTAGGTCCCATGACTCTCTCTCTCTCTCTCTCTCTCTCTCTCTCTCTCTCTCTCTCTCTCTCTCTCTCTCTCTCTCTCTCTCTCTCTCTCTCTCCGCTTTCTTCACTGTACTGTATTTTCAATGATGGGAAATTTCATGTCTCGGATAATCTAATTAAAACAAAGGAATTTAGGAAAATGTTGCATTTAAAAACATAATTTAAAATTAAGAATCTATTTCAGCTTCTTGACACTAGGGTCCACTTCAAAACAGGGACTCAACAGAGTCCCTCCGTGGGCAGCGGCCAATATTTTAGGGTTTCCGAAGATTATGGGTTACTAGATTGCATTTTGTGCAGAGCTTTCTTCCCATAGACATGCATTTATAAAGGTTCCGTCTCCTTGTTTAATAGCATATTACCCAAACTGTTTACCAGCATGCAACCAAAGACCGATCACAAGTGATTGGTCAACCATGAAACCAGAATGCTCCAGAAGCCAAAATCTTATCCCAAAGCCGACAAATTCTGCATTCCTCCAGCTCCTCTATTTTTGACTCTATCGTCACCCAGTTCTTAGTACAGATCAGTCCAAATGATATAATTGGGGTATTTTATCAGTGAAAACATAAATAGAGTTGCTTTTATTATTTAAATCTCTTTATTAGAACTTCAGGAAGAAACAAGTACGTTGTCCTCATTTCAAGTATTCAGGACAGGCTGCGAATCATCTTTCCAACAGTTACTCAATTAGGTTTGGCTCCCAAAACGGAATCATTATTCCTGAATCTGTATATACAATATGACATACATTGTTTAAGCTTCATCCTTCTAGAGCAAAGTCATTCTATTTGATTCCTTTAAAACTGGAAAAAGCTTCTAATTATTTTGAGAGCACATCACAAGTATCACTTTTTATAACTTGTCATATAAAAAATACAGTATTTTGGAAGTTGTATCAGTATGTAGATCGTTCATACTGTTTTTTTTCCATAGTTTCAGCTTTTGGTTTTCTCCCCCATGCTTGGGAAATAATTAAATGTGGCACTAAGATTTGCATGAAAGAAAATTCACAATCTCTGAAAGAAATAAAAAAGCTTCTTCCCCATGGAGTGAAGTCTTTTCTGAAAAAATCTTTGAATAATACAACTCAGTAGTCCCTAAGAAAGACACAAAGTTCAATCGTTAAAATAGCTTTTTTTGTCCTTTTTTGAAATGAAGCGTTCTGTAATTTCGCAGGTATTTAATGGCATCTTCTCACATTTGCGTGGTGATGAACATGACTGCCAAAACTGCTCATTCAAACGCTTCATTTAAAGAGGTGATGCAAACTCACAGCAACCTTACCAGTGCCCTGCCATCACATACAGAGCAGGTAGAGAGTGCCATCTGCTGGCACATTACTTTTTATTTAACCACAATGAGCTGTATTTTATGTAATAAACACAATCTCAACATTATGCTGATCTACAGTATTTTAAACCTTGAAGAAGTTACAAAAAAATGCAAAGAAACAGAGCAAATTCAACTTTTTAACAGGTTTATTGACATGTGTATAGCGATTGTCTGTGCACCGGACGATTACAGGAGAATATGATATAAAATAATACAAAATAGCTGTACATAACACAGATGTATTAAAAGGAATGCATTGTTAGAGGTGAGGTTTTTACGCTGTGTGTTGCGTGTTAGCTACTGACTCAACTATAGCAAGATGAGTTAGGATGTTGAGGTGTTGTCATCTGGTGTGAAGGACAATTGAAATGTAATTTAAAAAAAAACTGCTAATGACGTAACTTGAGATATCAAACAACCTAAAATACTGGTTCACCGATACTAAAAGTCTAAGAATTATTTAGGAGGAAATTGCATATGGACATCTATAACCCTAAGAGGGTTACAATTAATACTAAAACAAAGCAAAGGTAAAGAGATTAGCTAAAATAAATATATCAGATTATAAAGTAGAAGCCAATGAGGGTGCTGCAACGGTTCTCCATCCACATGCCAACGGTGTTACATTTATCGTTGTCTATATTATCTTCGAAAAGCAGGATTCACTGGATTTGGCGTGCTCAGTAAAGGGCAGCTGATGGAGATGTTTTCCTAGCCTCCACTCCTTTCTTTTGTTTTTTAAAAGACCCGTATGTGACTGATGCTAGATCTGTGGCACTACACCACAGTACGCCCTCTACAATTTGGCATTTTACATTAGATGGTTACTCTCCTATGAGAAAGACTGAAAGTGTCTTCTAGCAGGCCTCGCCAGCTGTGAATCTGAAATCACTGATCCTGAGCTACAGTAATTATCAACACTACGTAAGTTATCCGCCGCACTAAAGCAAGTTTAAATCTTGTATTAAGATTTCACATGGCATTTTGAAAATCAAATCTGGCTCTGAATAGCTCTGAATATACCACGATGGGTGTGAATACAAGACTAAAACGAGCGGACTTCTTTCCGCAGTGAGTTTGTTTGGTGGAAGATATTAGCATAGTACAAAGTGGGATTAGGTCTCATTCACAAACGTCACACATCTATCAAGTATGAGGCTTTTTTCTTCTTCTTTTCTTATAGAGAGGTCTTCCAAAACAAAGAACTGAAATTCTGAGGTTTTAACAGCCGAGGACTCGGAAGACATGTTGGTCTGCGACAGACGCTCTCAGCATGAAGAACAGGTTGGCGATCAACCGTGCAAAGTTGTTCAAAGTGTACGTGTAGTGTTCATACTGTGTGTGTACGTTCAGCACATGCAAGCTATACACAATGTTCCGAGTGTGTATTATCAATTATACGTCTTCCACACTTGAGGCTATTATTGAAATTATCTGACTTTTTTTTTTTCTCTCTTGAGCTAATCCACCAAAGCTACACCATAATAATCAGTTACAAAAATAGTATCACAATATAGACCATTCAATATGAGCACCAGGGAAGGCTAAATATAGCCTGAGTATTTGGCTACATTCATTGTCTGGGCAATGTTTTTTTATGGTAGCGGTGTGTATATAAGTGTGTGTTTGTTGGACACAGTGTTGGCAATGTTTTTCTCACTCACAAGCTCTCCTAGAACCACCACACGATAATATTTCAGAAACATACGGAACTTGCTTACACTGAGTAACAACGGTTAACTAAAACCCATAATCAGTTAGAAAAATAGTTGTTTTTTTTTAACACTGAACATCTAAAAGAATTCCCTCCCGCTTCCCCAAATAAATCCCTCCCCATTTCCTAACAAAATAGTTTTTCTTCAAAACAAAACAAAAGGTTATCTTTTGAGGTTATGCAGGTCAAACTTTTTGACACTCCACCGTACTAACATGGACCCTGTTTACGCATAATTCAGTAACCAGAAGTGTGTTCAAATCATCACAAAGACGCTCTTTGATGACTTCTGCAGCCTAAACACATACTTTAAACATTAAAATAATTGTTTAATCACTGATTCTGTTTCTCATCTTTCAATTCTAGTGCTTTGGTTACATCACGCACGCACGCACACACACACACACACACACACACACACACACACACACACACACACACACACACACACACACACACACACACACACACACACACACACACACACACACACAATTTGGAAATAAAACAATTTGTGATATTGAACACACCTCTGGTTGAGCCCTTAACCTGGAAACTGTTTCAGCCACGTTCAAGAGTGACCACCGACCTCACACTTGGCTAAACATAGCACAACGTCTAGCTTATCTATGGGAGTGCTATTATTGCTGTAGAGAGTTATGGAGTGGATTTCTTTTTACCCGGTTTCAATCCGAGCCCGGTGCTTATCCTCGCTCTGCTTGATTATCGGAATAGATCTGGCCTTAAGAGGAGAACTGGTAGTGGTGCGATCATATGGCGCGTAGTGTTCCCTTCAGAGAAGTCTGCAGGCTTTCATTCCAACCTTGTACTACACACGGGGTCTCAATCATGGGATCTTGCTGCATACATTTCACACTAAAAAGATGCATGAGGAAAAAAGAGGAAAACTGCATACACTCACTTTAACAATGATTAATAATTCCCTGTATCAATCACTAAAAATGTAAAATGATGATTAAAAGACTCTGATTTCACCTGCCATATTCACAATTAGCAGTTAATATGTCCCGCTCAGGATTCAGACGAATCAGCAAGATGTTCAGGGGACAGGGGAATCAGATATAATATTATATTGTAAAATAAGGAGTTTTTGATGAGAACAGATGAAAACTGTTTTATGAGTTGCAGCATTACAGTATTGTGTTAGGGATGATAATAAGTGGTCCGAGGTCAGGCCGAGAAGAAGTGCAAGAGGTGGGGTTTCACCGAGTTAAGGACACACAGGCGCTGCAGACGTGCAAGACAGCAGATCAACTGAGTAAAAAAGGCCATTCCCTATTTCTGTGCAAAAAGCTACATGTCATTTCATACATGGCTTCTGAAACAGTCAAATAAAAGGGTTGAGATCTGTTTGTTTCGTGTGACAAAGTGGAACATTAGTGGGTAATTTCATCATGAGTTGAATTCATTTAAAATGGGTTAGAGCAGCATCGTTTAAGCTACAGTTTTAGTTATGAGAATCATCTCGTGTTGCTGTTGGCTAAGCAGTGTAGTGTTTGGTTGGAATGAAAAGCAGCTTCCCTGAAAGAGTAAACACTGTCCATGTGACCCTATCGATCACTCCATCATGTGTTTTAACCACCTACTCTCAAGATCTTACACCAATCAAGAAGCATTAAAGGATGAACAAGGGGAGGGACTTAGCTTTGAGCTGCATTCGGTAACAAAGCTGGACAGTGTCAGTGATCCACCCAGAAGCAGATCTGCTGTTGAAAATAACAGCCCTCCTGATCCACTCCCTATCCCCACTGAACACTGACCCACGTTTGAAACATGAATGAAGCTCAGGCATCTTTGTGTTACTGTGTTAGTGGTTTGCCAAAGAGTGGCGGCTAATCGATGGGGCCCTGGAAGATGAGCCGCGTCCAGCCGGGCGTGCTGAGTGCGCTGGAGCAGAAGGGGCAGACGGGTCTGAAGGCGTGCGTCCCGTGGGGGAGCGGGGTCTCGGCCCAGTACCTGGCTGTCCTCTCCGAGCAGACGTGGCCGCACGGCACAAAAGCGTGAGTGGGAGCTCCAGCGTCCACGTACACGGCGGGCTCACAGCCCAGCCACAGGGCCACGTAGGGGCCCACCGTCCGGCACAGGGGACACTCCCGCCTGGTGGTGGATACCTCGCCCTCCCCCGGCATCTCCACCCCCTCGGGTCTCTGGCCCCAGTTGTGGCGTCCGTGGACGTGGCCGCAGGTGAGGTAGACCCAGGGCTGACGCTCTTCAAGGCTGAAGCAAAACATCGACAGTGTGAGTATTTCAAACTGTGGGTGAACACCAGTGATTTATATTTAAACTTGTAACACTACAGATTGGTGCAGGAATGAGTCCTAAAACAAAGAAATAAGTTAGCATTTTAGCACTTCCGAGGTCAACTGTTTTTTAAAGAAATCTGTGGTTAACACAGGCTAACAAGATTTTTCAATTTTAAAAAACACGTCAGAAAATAATTGTCTCATGATTTTCTAAAGCTTCTATGTGTTATGAAAATGGTGGTTGAAAAAGTGGTCCGACTTTAGCTTAGCGGTGGTAAGGTGCAGCAGAATATCATGTAGTGTGGTCCTAAAATGTGGAGATTATGCTGCTAAACAAGACATGCAAGTGTCAAAAATGTGTGTTTGCCACAGAGCCTTTTTTTTCTGCAATATTCAAAAACCCAATAAAGAAATCCCATTAGCTTTTTGACAGGCCCATTGTGATGCTATCATTCGGGTCAGCATTACAAAAACACCAACTGTGCGCTGCTACCGTATATTGAGGCTTTTTTATAGGCAGGCTACTGAAGATGAAACAAGACAAACAACCTGATAGAAAATAATGAGGATGATTTAAACATACTTTGGCTCCCACCTGTGGCTGCGTGGCAGGCTGGGGAAGGCCAGTGTGCTGAGGCCTACAGGACACTGGGGCCGGGACGCATTGAGCTCCTGGCGAAGGGCTTCCAGGTGACGGAGGGTGGGGGCCCGCATGAGCCCCTCACCTGTACGCCACAGCAAGGTGGCCCCACACAGGTCCACCAGAGAACCGTCACGTAGCGCACTGCTCTCACCCTCCGCCTGCACAGACACACACATGCTTAGGATCAAACAACTGTAACCTCACAGCCTGAATGACGGCAAAAAGCAAAAAGGACAGTGGTCATTCTGGTAATGAAAACTATGAACAATATTATTTTAAGGATGAGAGAGCCCCCACGTCATTAAACCTTAATGGTGATTATATCAAAATGCAACACGTAACTTTATTTATACTTTGTTGAAAATATAATACAACATTTTTATAGAATACAAAAAAAAAAATTCTGATATGAGAATACAATAAAGGCTACAATATAAAAAAATAAAGAAAAGTTATCATTGATTAAAATCATATTAAAATTGTTATGTTTTCTTTTGACTGTGAAATAATTGTTGGTAAATAATGCCCTACTTTATGTTAACTAAACCGACAAAATAATTGATTGGGGTTGACAAAAAAAAAGGACTTTTTACACAGGACTAAATCAACGAAATTGCTGACAAAAATGAACACTGGAGGACAAGATAACCAAACGGGTGCCTCACCAGTTTTCCCCGGGTGGGTCCAGAGCGTGTCTCCCGCAGGGCATAAACGTCCCCGCAGACGGAGATCTCCCTCCACAGGCCCTGCTTAGGGTCCTCTGGAAACCCCTCCGGGTGCATCACCAGCACCCCATTGGTGGTCAGGCCGTCCATATGCCCATCAGGGTTTTTCCATTTGGTTGCTTTCTCCTGTGAAGGCACAAATACACCAGAGTATTTTGAATAACTGATTCAAAAACTGTACATTTGAACAGAAACTTGCGATCATCAGTCTACTCACCCCTAAGAAGATATTTTTGGAGGAGTCGAAGCCGGCGGCGTAGATTCGTGCAGTGTAAGGTGGGTTGCGTTCACACACTACTCTACAGGCAAAGCGTGAGATGGTGCTGGGAGCGATGGAGGGGTCCTCCCCCTCCTTCCCCCCTCCCGAGGTGTCTGTCACCACAAAGTCAATGGGACTTTCTGTGGAGCGTCCAATCTGCGTGGTAAAGCACAGACAGGGGGTCATTGTAGTTCATTGGCATTTCTGGACACTGTTCATCAAACCAACTGCATTCAAATCAATGTGTTGGTATTGGTATATTTAACTACAGAGTTAGTCATACTTTCAGAATCACACTAGCTTTATGGTGTTTATGGAAATGTTTTTCTCCCCACGCTTGTGGCTTCTATCACCTTGTAGGAAAGATACGTCATCATTTGTTGATGGAAAATAAATAAACCTGTGATACTATTCTAAGAGCAGACTTTGTGTATAAAAATAGACAGATTTACACACTTTGTTGTCACAACAGAACCAAAATAACCTTTCTACTGGAGAAATTCCTTTGATGGCGTTACAGAACATCATATTTCAGGAGAAATGTTCACGTGATCACAAATCTAGGATTAGGAGAGTTGTAAAGCGAGCCGTTGTTGACCCTGTTTTGTTGATTTCCTCGGTGGTTACCTGGAACATGTCTGTGCTGTTGTCATGGCAGTACTCCACCACCACTGTCTGGTTACGGGACAGCGTGAAAGAGATGCTGTGCTGCCCCCTGCTGTGGACCGCCTGCAACAACAAAGGCAAAAAGCAGAGTTGATGAACACTCATCTTCTGTAAGACTGTTTCATTTTCATCACAGAACACATATCAGACTTATATTATGAATTCAAAGTCAATAATATATGATTTAATATTAAATTAAATTAGCCTCATTCTTTATTTTTAGATGTGACAGAAGCATTTGACAATGGCATGATGGTGATAAAATCTTTATTCATCACCATGCGTCAATCATCATACAATCCCGCATCCGTATGTAGGCTGAAACACACCAAAAAACAACACACAAAAAGGATAGACAGCCCACATATGCCAGTCAACATGCTTAGTCATCCTGCCTCCAGCATATTTATAAAAGACAACAGGGAGTCACAGGAAGGATGTTACACACTGATAAAACAGTGCACACACGTGACACATCACACACACACGCATACCTTTGTGTCCTGTGGGGTGTTGAGGATGTGCACAGCGCTGGGTTTGACACCGTTGGCCTTGGCCCTTCGGTACAGAGCGAAGCGGCTCTTTCTGCGCCCGCGGTCTCCGGTCGGTAGAGAGCCATTGTATCTGGAGAAAGGTGGACAAAATGTCAGCAAGGACATACACGAAATAAAACCAGCTTATATACATTAGCATGCAATACAGCTGAGAGGCAACAAGCTTGTTCGTGTTCATTCCAGTTTCTCTAGTTTCATTGAGAAAGCCTAATTATGGAAATAGATATCTTGTTTGCATATCGTATTTATGATCTTTCATTACTCGTGGGAAGAAGTTATAAATAAAAAGCCACTGATGGTGCCAGGATGTCAGGACTGCCGGCTCCATTGATTCTGTGCTGATTTACGGCTGCAGATTCTTTTGTAAAGCAGCACACGAGAACCACGCATGATTCATACTTAAAGGTGGGGTAGGTAAGTTTGAGAAACCGGCTCGAGATACACTTTTTGTTATATTCCATGGAATGCTCTTAACATCCCGATAGCAATGAATATATTAAATACTTTGACAAAAAATCCATAAAAAAACGTCATCTGTGGAAGCCGTGGCGCTGTAAAAAGCACGACCAATCATCTGAGCCGGCCCGGCTAAAATAACTGGATGGCCTACCTGCCTGTCAGCCTTCCATCTGTGCACAAACTTATCTCCTGCCCTCATTGGTCGTGTGCGCGTTCGTGTGTGTTGGAGGAGGGGCTCTGTAAGGAAGTGGCAGATTTTCTCCGGCTGTGTATTTTCTAATTCTAGCGCACTCGAGCTGGTTTCTCCAAAATTACCTACCCCACCTTTAACGGCTCAAAGAAAAGGACAACCACCACTTGATCTCCCTCACTCAGCGTGTACTTGAGGCTCATGTTTACAGAAGCAGAGCTCACTCTTCATCTAACCTCTACTTCTTTTTTTAGAATGAAAGGGGCTTTCAGCAGGACACAATCATTTTCACGACACCATGGGGCAATACCAATGAGAGGGAGGAGTTTCTCTCCCACACACTTTCCTTGAACATTAAAACGTGTAAACATGTCAAAGTAAAGGCACAAAATACAAATATGAACCTGATAGGCCCCTTTAAGAGAAACACTCTTGAGTATTCAGATTATTCTTACCAGAGTGGTAAATCATGTATTCCAGACCTTAAGAGTTTTATAATTCATTTACAAACCTTCTTAGAAGATGATGTCAGATTTGATGTTTTAATGAAAATAAGTGAGGCCCGATGTTGAAACCTTTTTGTTATTGGTGCTGACAAGATTATGACATTGTCCTTTTTAAAGTACAGTTAAATGTTCTTTTCAAAGTTGGAGTTCAGGCAGAAGGAATTATTCTGGTTTAAGGCTTTCCCGCTAATCAACAGGGCAAGGTCCTTATTAAAAACCATTCAGAGGACAACCAGCGGGTGAGAAGACTCGGAGGGACAATAGCAGACTTTACTGGCCTTCAGACTTGATCAGATCAGAGGACATCTGTTCTTCTGATCTGTCTCACAGTGGCCTCACAGCGTGGGCTGGAGAAACCACCGACTGCTCAGACAGTGTTTGTACAACAAAGCTGAACTAGGATTAATTCATCAAGCAGTCTCTCATAAGAAAATTCATCAATGACCATTTTGAAAATTCATTAAATAATTAGTGCTTAAAAATCTAATGCCGATATGCTGCTGGTCAGAGCTTTTTTAATTAAAGATTATACTTGGATTTCTTAGTCTTCTTTCAAAATAATTGTAAGACTTTTTTGTTTTTATGCTATCAGACTGCGTTTTGAATTTTAACATGTCACTTTTGGCTCTGGTAAACTATAGTAGGCATTTGTTATTTATTGTGACATCATATAGAGTATCAAATCATCTGACAACAGAATTAAATAATCACTAACTATTAAAAACGTTGGTTTCGATAAAGCATTAAGTATGGTAGTTCATTTTTAGTGTTGAATCAGTCTTTCAATACACTTTAGAGATACACATACATCTTTCACACTGGCAAAAGTATGTGTCTTGATGATAACACATAACAGCTAGGTTTAAATATTGGCGATCTTTATCGGAGGTAAGAGTGTACAAAGTGTGGCCATTGCCAACATAAAGCGTCCTCACAAACAGCACCTTCAGTTTTTTTGTTGTTTGATTATTATACATTCAAAAACTAAACTGAAGTTCAAGATTCCAATTGTTATCTTTTACTTTGAAACTTTTCTTAAAACACTATTGAAAAATAACAAACCTAAAATCCATCCATCGACATTTCAGACCTGAGTTATGGCAAATGCAAAGTGGAACTCACAATGGATTGCACATGTCTGCCTATATTAACCTCTCTTGTGTACATGTAGTTACCGGTACTATGTTTGAGAACATAATTGTATTTGGAAGATTATTTATTGTTACTGTCCTTTTGTATTGTTGTGTTGGACAGATGTCTGCCTGTGAGTTTGTTGACATTGTGCATTTTTTATGAGATATATTTCCATGAATTGCAGGAACAAAATTCCTTTTTCTCTGTGAAATACTCCTAATGCCAGATCAGGGCAGATGTTTGTGAGAGGATTGGGTATTTTAGTCAGAAAACACTTCAAACAGGCCACAATAACCTGTGATAATCACAGGAGATGCCTAAGTGCTACCTGCTCTCCGTATGGCCCTGCCTGTCAGTTCAAACTTAACCCAGGCTGAGAAGAAAAGGTCTGGGTCAGAAAAAGAAGAACATGAGGAGTAGGACTCTGAGGGGTCCAGTTAAAAGGCTGAAGGTTTGCAACGGGGTCGAGGATAAGGGGGCACAGGAGAGATAATCAGTTTATAGAAAAGGGTAAGCGACTTGATAGAAATAGAGACAGAAAAGAAGTCAGAAGCTATTATGAGAAGTACAGATGGGAAAATAAATCCAAATGAATGAAATGAAGAAAAGGGCAGGGTGTAGGGAGACATAATGGAGACAGGGGGCTGAGAGAAGAGAGGGTTTAAGGGTGAAGGCCAGTGGAGGAGCTGCTCCACGTGGTAACATTTGCCTGGGCAGTTCTAGCCTGCATCACGCATGTGCGCACATCATAAAGCACAATATGAAATATTCACTCCTTCTGCCCCTCGACACAGAGTTTATTTTCGTTGCCACCAAGGAGGCCTGCTGCTAAGAAACTCAGCACTCAGCAAAACACTGGGAGGCTGGCAGGACAGGGAACTGGGCAGGAGATGGAGGAATGCGACACAGACGTTGTTAAGAGGTGTTATGGGTGAGATAAAAATGTGCACAGAGAACAAGAGGAGGTAGTTACTGGAGTGGGTTAAGAGTGAGTTGCTGGGGGGGTAGTGCAGCGCTGTACATGGTGTCCAGGCTAAGTAAGGTAACGAGCGATGGCAGACAGCCACTGCAAAGATCACAAGGTCTGCAGTGACATCGACCACACAGGGCATGTGATAATCAAGGCTGACATAAGCAGAGTTGAACCACAGTTGCATAAAACAGACCAGGACAATCTGATATCTGACAGGAAGTAGTTGAAGGACAGCCTGTTCAGACACCAGATGTTAAGAGTAACTTGCTTTGTTTGTGGAAAGAGGAACTGGTGGGTCCGAACCATAAGAAATACAGCTGACCTGGATATGGGTTTATATTGTTGTTAATAGGGTATCTGTAACCAGAATATGACATTTTAAACACTTTACATTGTGTAACATAACCAAAAAAGCAATAAAAAAATTGCAAAATCTATTGTTTTCACTCAGCCCTTGTTCAAAACTACAGCTATCTATAATAGTCTGCAAGCCTGTGGCCATCACTTTCACAGAATAAGATCAAACCAAACCTCCATCACAGTTTTAAAGCGAGCCAATACAAATGCATTTTCAACCCTCAATGAGGCACATTAAGCATTGCAGCGCACACCGCATAGCAGGATGGTGTTATTGTTGCATGCCCCAAACCTCAAATTAGGCATTAAACTATCAGTTCCTTATTCTGGTCTGGGGGATGTAAAAGGACCGCTGTGTTCAAAGAGTCAGATGACGAAGAAGACGACTAATCAGTATTCTTATGCAGGCGGGCTGCAGCCTCCACACTCCATGTTCAGCCAGAGGGGAAGCGATAGGCCATTAGGTCAGTTATCTTTGGCATACACAGGAAGCTCTGCAGGGCAAGAAGAAGGCCTGTGTAAGCCAGGATATAACTGTGTGTGTGTGTGTTGTGGCATTTCTGGTCCCTGCAGACCCTGCAGAGTGTGAAGCTGTAGGGGTGGAAATGCTGTGGAAGCTGGTGGCTGTCATCAGCACATCCTGTCTACTGTGTGCTGGTGATGTCGAGGGGCTTGTCTCTTCCTCCTCCTCCTTCCTTGCAATGAGTGGTCATCTGGCTTTATTAATTAGTAATAAAAGAGACTTTATGTCTAAATAATATGAGCAAGATTCATGTATTTTTCAGACAATGATATCACCCCCAGTGCTACTTTTAGCAAACTCAGATCCAGCATAGTATGACATCATTGGGATTTTCAGCCTGAGCAATCCAGCGCTGCTGCTGCTGCTACTACAATCATTGATGAAAAGCAGCTACATCCGTAGTAGCCTTATGTGCTATTGATAAAGCTAAATTGTGCACATTTTACACACAAACGCACCACTCATAGTGTGGAAACAATACGGCGACGTAGTTTCAGAGAATATGCTTGCAATTGTGACATAAAGTTAGTTTGTAACACAACTACATAGTCATAGACTGATGGTATACGACGGAAATGTGCAATAAATGAGCTCAAATGTGTTACTATGATGGATTAACTATCCAAAACACGACTAATAAAAGGTTATATTGTTAAATTAAGTGGATTAAACCGCAACTCACACGTCATCTGTTGGTGTATTGTGCTGATGGTGCCGTTACATGTAAACGTTCATTTGCCGCTGGACCTTTTCTCCGTCCTATTCAATTTTACTATCAGTTTAGGTTTCAAGAGACTTACCCCAAAATGACCAATTCGCCGTATTTTACCGGGTCTTTAACGGGCACATCATCATCTCCGTCTTTTTTCGGTGAATTCATCAGACTGGACTGCTCCAGAAGAAAAAAAAAACGCGTCCAATAGTGCTGAGATAAAACAATGCTAACACACTCCAAACTGAAGGGAAGTGATTCGGGTTGTGATCTAATAATGTTTTGGCACAGTTTGGCAAAGTTTTTCTAGACTTCTCGCTGTTTGTTTTATTGTTTTAATCCCATGAATGAGCATCTTTTCGTGGCTTTAATGCTAGTGTGTAGCTAGTTAGTATCGCAACATATCTGTTCACTAGCATAGGATACAACAACGGCTAACGGCGGGGAGTGGGGCGTACCATATTTTGTAGGGGTGGTTATTCAAAATGTATCTAGAATTTTTGTACAGCATTTCCTCTACCAAGGGAATGTGTGTTTGTCAGGAGTTTCACACAACAACAATAATGTACTAGCGTTTTGGTTAATAAAATGCTTTCATATATTTAATATGCACATATACTTAAGCACAAACCCTCCTGTGGAACATAGAATGGAGGCAGCCTTGATGAGAAGCTGGCTCCCGCTGATAGAATAAAATGAGGCATTTCGAAATCCAGAGGAAGTGCCCACATCCCTTGGCATGTAGAGCCGCACTGACACATTTAACGTTAAAGACCCAGTAATTTATGGAAAAACATACATCTGATCTCGTGGACCATTATGGAGTCTGACGTAATGAGATGCTTCGGGGGTGTGGTGTAGATATAGGATGTGGGTCACCATTGCGCCCCAGAAAAAAACCCATTTTTTTCTTATTTTCGGCATTTAATGTGGGCGATGGGAGACAGAAATAGGCCGACTGCTCTCTTTAAACATGTTGCGAATGTTCCCACACTTCCTCACATTCTCTCTCTCCCCTTCTCTCTCTCTATCTCTCTCGCACTCAATAAAACGAGTAGTGTTCATGAATTTGCTTACAAGATTGTGACCACATGAGGGCAGTGCACCTCAGTTTCAAAGTACAACTTTCAGTCTATGACGAAGTCAGTAAACTGTAACTATTTATGCAAATGCGTATGTCCACACATCTTGTTTACCACCCACTGCATTCCACCATACAGGTTTTCTCATGGTGTAATGCTTTGGGATTCAAATATTTAGAGTCAACAGTTGAGATATATTGTTGGGATAGCTGCCTTGTCACCTATTTGACTCAAGTTCCTCCAATAACCTGGTTGCTGTTCATTGTTCTTTGATGAGATAGAAAGCAAAGCCTCAGCTGCAGGCTTTTTGGATGGAGCCAGGGTGTCAGTAACAGAATCTGTTCCCTCTCCAGCAGCCCGGCTTTCTTTATACAGTATCCTCCTTCTTGGCAGGCGAGAGTAACATGTAGTGACTTGCATGCAGGGTAAGGAACATGCACCATGCATAATCTGCATGATTCTGCATTGTGCAGTGAAGTTTGCCCTTGCTATCGGGTGTGTTTCCTTGTGCAAATGTACAGGTGACTGAGTGATATGATAAAACATTCAAATAGAAAAGGCTGTGACCCCTCTCCCACATTTCTGCATGGGAGACTGTTGAGGACACTGAAAGCAGGGATGACTCATGAATGAGTTTAAGCATAAACCAAAGCAAACAACCAGCCACACCCTTGATCTAGCAACGACAGCCCACTGAGTAACTAATCAACCAACTGGAGTGCTGCCTCACCTCATGAGGGTATAGAGTGGTACGCCAGTTGTTCTGTTTGTATCACATACTTTTCATGCGAGATACAAAGTAGAAACTGGATGGACCAGATGTGTGTGTGCGTGTGTGTTTCAGTTAATGTGAGTTTCTCTCTTTCCCACTTGGGATTAAGGTCACACCCTTCACACTCTCTGTGTCTCTCTGTCTATCCATTCTCAATTGCTCTTTCCTCTGCTCTCCCCTTTTTCTTTCTGGTCGTCTATGTTTGGCTGTATTACAGAAATAATAATCCTCGCATGCACCTAATTGATGTTGTTTATGACCATCATAATCAATCAGCAGGGCAGGGATCCAGTCTGTGTTGTGGGGACTATAACCTCAGTTAAAAAGGAGTTTACAATGCAAAGTATGGTCTGAATGAATGATTTTCTCTCTTTAATGATGTTGTATAGCTTTATTATGTCCCCTAAGACAATTTAACTTGGACCATAGAACACAGGGAGGGATTCAACAACTTGCTCAGGGATATTGAGCAATGCAGATGCTTGTCATTACAGAGTTTTGTTAATAATTTGTCATATTGCTTACAACATCGCCCACAAACAGGCAAGGAAACGGTAAACATATAGTGACTGTCTTTCCTGCAGTTAACGTGATGAAGAGCAGCAGATGTTGTTATTAAAAAAAAAATTGACAGGCACTTTGTATGATGGCCTCATCAGCCAGGAAATCTCTCAATGAGTGGATCACAGGCTTGCTTGCACATCTCGCTACTGTAGTTTAGTATTTATATTCACAGTTCACAATATAAACCATGTTTGACATAAGAATGCTGTACAGTAGTTCAAGTCAGTAAGTCAGCAGCACATAACAATTTGAAGTCTCCATTTATGGCAGCTTGCTTTGACAGGTATGTCACCGGCATGATTTTAAGAGATGTAACCGGCCAAATTGGAAAGGAATGTGGAGTCTACTTGAAGTCCACAGCGTGTTACAGCGAACACAATGTTAAATCACATTTAGAAGTTATCTAGGAACCATATTTGGTGAACATATCACAGATCAGATTGTATGCCTAATTTTGAACATATGGAATGCATTACCTTTGCTGTCATTACACATATTTCGGCAGGCTGTATTTCAACACAAGCAAAACACATTAAAATGAGTGGCTACTCATCATTTTTAAGTGCATGCTCATAAAGAATGTACGCAAATATGACCCTTCTGGAGGACATGATAAACATATACATTTACAGGTAATCACAACAACATATTGAGTTCATATTTCAGTATGTGAGAGGCCCAAGTGTAAATCACATTTAGTTAACTTTCTATTTACACATAAATGCCACAGCTGATACGGCTGGTTTTATTTTTGGCCTGTGCAAACTGAACACATGTTCAGAAGGAGTTTATGAAAAACGTGACATGAATGTCAGAGTATCAGAGTGCACACATGCCTACTGGGTGTGTGTCTGTCTGTGTGAGACACCATAGTCCCTGTACTCGAGGAGGCAGACTCCTATAGAGCAGGCATGATACTGCAGATGGCTCAGCATATTCCCGTTCTTGGACACTACAGGCTCCACTAGTGATTTTGGCTTCCTACAGGGAAGACTAATTACATACACAAGCAGGTTTGTTGCAAAACACCAAAAATGGATGGCATTAGGACCAATTGTGTATACTGAACATCTACAGTAATATTGCTTTTAAGCCAGTCATTCAGCAAGACAAGTAAAGATCATGTGAGAAGCAGGAGATAAAGGAAGTCATTCAATGACCATAAAAATGAATTTTGAGCCAAATCAAAGTCAGATATAAACCAAAAGATTGCTGCACATGTGAACGATTAACCTTTGTAGTCAGTTGGTTAGGCATTGCATGGTTGATGTATTCCAGTTTTTAAATTAAAGCAACTACATGCAGCTAATTAACCTTTAAAAATGACAGCTTCAATATCATTTTGATGCTACACTGACTTGTAATAGGGAGAATGGTGTCTCTGTTATTCCCACTCAGGGCCCCAAAGGCAGTTTCTCACACTATGTAACTCTTGTGAGGGGGTTGTAGAATTCCCCAGGGGGAGTGCATACTGCTTTATGGAACTAAATTCATTTAGCTGAAACTGGATAATATACTTTAAAATTGTTTTATAGTTTGTCCTGTCATGCCCTCCGGCTGCTTTGCCTCAATTCCCGCTGATGTACGGAGTATCCTGATGGACAGATAGGTTAACCTGTTAACGCTGACTGCTAACTGCTAACCTCTGCTTACCTGTTAGCTTGGTTAGCCATGCAGCCAGGACTGGGAGCTCTTTGCATGTTGGAGTCTTGATAGCTACAGGTTTATTTTCAGTCCAGAGCTGAATAAATGGAATCACTGCAACTAGAACCATCATTACAACTTAAACCAACTAGTATTTTGAGAGACAGGAAACATTGTCCCAGCAAATAATGCATTCTGACACCTTTTAGTAAGACTGCAGCTCAGCTTAAACACTGGCTAGTAAACTAAGATGTTCTTCTCTGATTGCTTTCAGCACAAAGAGTCCCTTCACAAATCATTGAGCTTCTTGGAGCACCTGCCAACAACCTACATGTACATGACCTGAGCACTAGGCTACACACACAGCTGCTGGTGCGAGTGCCTTACACAAAAGCAGATGGCTCCTCAGACAGGTCATTAGTAAGAGCCGTCGGGGACACTGTGTGTGGTGGGTTATTTTGGGATTTAGTGTTGTGTGTTATTTAGGGATGAAAGTTGTAATTGTGACTCTATTTCCGTGTTTGTATGGGTGGTTGCCAACAGGCACCAGAGGGGAAAGACAGAGACATTTAAGAGTAATTGGCTCACCCTGTTCATGTTGACACTATTCCACAGCCGACCTACTAATAATTACACAACTAGTGAATGGCAGCCTTTGACCTGATTCAACAGATTTTATTACAGAGGCTTTTGAAGAATGTAAGTTGCACTTGCTGATTCTGTTATTTCAACTAAAAATGAAGCAACAGAGGATGACTTTCTGAGAGATAAACAGAGTTTTAAACCATGTTCTTTCCACTATTCTTGGTCCAACTCTTACTAAAGGCGGTCATGGTTTCTGCTTAGATAATGCATGATGTCCCTGCTTTATAACAGATCATCTGTCCAGGTAAGTACAACACTGTTTAAAAGACACATTATCAACCTCAGAATAACATTGGTTGAACCCTGTGTGGTTGTGTTTGAGACCCAAGCAGACAAAACTATTGTACTTTTCTCTACTACCCTGTTCATTGTTTTTTTATTATCTCAGTGTCCATCTGTTTCTGATGTGCCATGTATCACACAGGAAGGTTGCAGAATATGTCACTTCCTGTCAAAAATGAAAACACAAATCAACATTTACCCATAAGTAGAGGAAGAGTACCTCTGTAGTAAGAGAATCATGTATCTTCCTGTTTTTTAATACATATCTCAAAGATCTGTTCGAATGGTAGTTTGTTTGTCTATCAGCAGCATTACAGAACAACTACTGGCTCGATTTTAAAGAAAAATAGTGAAAAAGTAAAGCATGACCAATGGAAGAACCTTTGGAGCATATCATAAACAAAGGGTGGATACATGCAATACAGTATGTTTCACATGGGAATGGCCTTGGGAAAGGTCTGAACTTTCTGACCCTTTAGTTTCAAATAGTTTCAGCAACAGGGCCCCATGCCATCTGTTAGAAGATGTTTTGACATTATGGCACAGACAAGACTCAAATAATAGAATCGATCACAATTGCATTGAGGAAATTTAAAGTGTAGATTAAATACATTGTAAAAGCTAATAAAGCTAATAGAACAATCAGTTTCCCTGCTTTATGCAAACATTAGATCTCTCCACCTGCTCTTTTTTTTCAAGATGTTGGAAAGTAAGCGGTTTCTATTTGAATGATGTCCAAAAACAATACTTTCATTTCACAGCCTCCATTAATTACATCTGTGAGTCTGAGTCATTACTGCTAAACACATCCCTCCCACTGCACAACTTCTCCGCCAAATGCAAGCACAGGCCTCGGGCTCCCTGTAATTATTAGCACATTGTCCAAAGACGAGGGGAAATGCAATGTGCGACATATTCTGAGGATCTTACAACTGTTTAAAAGCTGAATGTCATGCTGCACGCTGCTTTTACGACACTGTTTAAACGGGCTCCATGACAACCGAGACATTGAAACTTTTTGAGCTGTAGCTTGGGCCCATCCAACCATTCCTAACGTCCTTCTGTGTGTGACAATAGTGGACGTTGTTGGACAGGAAATGCCTGTGAAGATAATCATTCAATCAAAAGACAGTTGTTTTTTAAGAAGATTGAAAACCAAAGCGTGAATTGTATCCTTGATGGGCTGAAGAAGAATTGGTTTGATAAAGAAAAGGCAGGGGAGGGGTGTTGAGTTGGATAATCTATAAATATTTAGAATTAACTTGTCATGGACACTTTTCTTAGGAATTTCCAATTCAACAGTCCTTGAAAAACACTTAATCACGTTTTTTCAAAAAGTTAGAAGGGCAAATGAATACCACTTTTTATAATTTGTTTATTTGTCACAACCGAAGTGTAAAAGTGCCAATTTGCCAATTTGTGGGGTTATTTATTGGATTATATCTTGGTAGCAGCCACCAGTGGAGACACCAGGAGGAAGTGCTTGTATATTTGTATTTGGTGTGAAATTATACAAGCTATATATAATGTGTTGGTAATAATGTGGTGAGCTAAAGAGGAATTGGCCACCTTTTGGACCGATCTGAGCTAGCTGTTGCTCTTGACTTAGCTAGCTTCATATTTAAATAACAGATACAAGACCTTTTCTATCTCTCGGTACTGGTAAGTAAAACACAAATTAGCATATAACGCAAAGTGTCAAACTATTGAATTTGATCCCAAATAATGAAATAATTCATATAATGTGAAGTTTTATAACACAACATTCTGACTTTACAATAAGATTCATGAATGGTTTATAAGTAGGTTATGAATTAGGTTGTAAACACTTCATTAATCATTAAGAACCATTTATAAACCAGTTCTAACATAGTTTTCATATATCAACATGCTCACTATTTGGCAAGATGACTAAGCCTTATATTGGCTACTTAGCGAGAATCAACTCAGTGAGCAACAGATACCAAGGATGCTGGCTGATGAAGAACACGAAGTAAGCTAAGTAGCCAATATAAGACTTAGCAGTACAGATACATGTGGGCTCACTATTTGGCAAGCAACCGGTTACAGTTGCCCTGTTTATCTCATGTCTTATAAAAGCTTATTAATGATTTATAAAGTGTTCACAACCTAATTAATTAATTAATTACAAACTATTCGTAAACCGTTTATGAGGGTAGTCTTATTGTAAAGTGGTACACGCCGCTCCTCCGCTCCCTTCATTGGCTTCCGATAACTGCTAGAATTCACTTCAAGACACTGGTACTTGCGTACCATGCTGCAAATGGATCTGGCCCTTCCTACATCCAGGACATGGTTAAACCGTACACCCCAGCGCGTGCTCTACGCTCTGCATCAGCCAAACGACTCGCTGCACCCGCACTGCGAGGGGGACCCAAGTTCCCATCAGCAAAAACACGTGGGTTTGCTATCCTGGCTCCAAAATGGTGGAATGAGCTCCCCATTGACATCAGGACAGCAGAAAGTTTACACACCTTCCGGCGCAGACTGAAAACTCATCTCTTTCGACTCCACCTCGAGCGATAGAATTACTAACAAAGAACTGCTAACAGAGCACTTATATACTAATAAAGGACTGGCTTATCTATAGCCAGTTGAGTAGCACTTGAAATACTTGGCTCTATGAAACCTGATGTACTTATATGATTCTGTTTTCTTCAAGGTTGTGTCTTCCTGGTCGAATGTACTTATTGTAAGTCGCTTTGGATAAAAGCGTCAGCTAAATGCAATGTAATGTAATGTACCCAACCTTCATTACTGTTGTTGTGTCTACGCCTTAACTTGCAGATTCTGTGCATATCTACACCAGCCGATGAAACTAACTCTTAAGCACATTTGTGCAAACCGAATGAGAAAAATCTTGAGGCTGACACCCTCATCGAGAGCTTCACTTGGCCTCCGACTCTTCAAGTAAAGTGAGAATACCATCTCTAAACTCCCCAGTGCTATGGAAACAACTGTGGGCAGACAGCGACTGCCTGAGGTGTGAGGAAAGCAACGTTGAAAAGTGTGATTATTCAACTCTATATCTCAGTACATGAGTGTATGTGGGGTTGTAGTGACATCAACACAATCAGTGCTTGTACTGCATTCATGTACACGATGTATTTACTCAAATAATTAACTTCTAGTTCAGGTATACTTCCGCAAATAAATGTTAGAGGTTTTGATGTCATATTTTACTTGATTTAAAATCAGCTTCATGTTGAAATATCTTTATGTAACGATGTCCTGGTTAGCTGATTGAAGAACTGAAATGAGATTAAAATCAAAGAGGAGCGCCTGAGTAAACACATGACAGAGGAACTGCCAATGAGTTCCATTTAAAAGTGTTGTTTTCGAAACCACCCCCTTCAAAGAGGCGTACAATAGTCAAGTCCACCCCCACCCGGCCACATACAATGGCAGTGCTCGGGGCTAAAGCTTAACACGAAAAAAAAATCAGCAGGTCTGCTCGGGCTTTCATTCAAATCTAACACTTCCGTAGTAAGCTTTTACAGGGAGGCTGGTCACAGGAAACACATTTGAAGTGAATCACTTCTGATGTGACTGATGATGATGAGGAACTGAAAGACATGTGTCATTGTATCAATGAGGTTTCAGGGGAACTAGGACAACTTTCAAAGCAAAATGAGTGCAACTTCTCTGCTAGCACTGAAGTCTGAGTGACAGGTTTTTTTCTTGACACAAACGCACCTTAAGTAGGAGTGACAATCTTGTAAATGGTGTCCTTTAACTGGGCTACAGGTGAGCCTGACAGCCAGTGACACCAGCCAATGTGTGTGCTGCTGCTTATCTGCTGCTTAGTGCAGTGACAGCTGCACAAAAGGCCTCTGACATGTGCAGCATGATTCACTGGTGCGCCGCTGACGCAACATCAGGAGTTCTTTTCAAACGGCTCTCTGCCTTTCCATATTTCCTCTCCTGAGACACGAAAAACCGTTTGTAGATTTTACTTAGGAATGTCCACATCCACAATGGAAGCCATGAATTTAAAAGTATAAGCAAACAAAATCATACTTGACACACAGCAGAGGCGCTGCCCTCGACTGTTCAAATAAGGAGATCTCAATACAATAGCATGTTCTGAAAATGCAGGAAATTCCTGTTAGTGATGCTTCACATTTACAAAAGATGTACTGGAAAGTGAGCAGTTTCAGGAGAGATGTATAGGCTGTGGTATTTGTGTGTATATCTCAGTGTACCTGTCCCTGTCCTTCATGCTGGACACGTCACATGCATGATACTGCTTCAACCGAGCAACAGGTCAAACTTCAATTCACCAGCTAACAGAACAAATACCACATGCGCAAACAGAGCAAATACTGAGATAGAGAGCAGGCATTCCTGTAACAGGAAGTCATTTTCTCAGTTTCTCCTGGACATTGCTAGAGTAACATATTAGGAGAAATATGCAATATGACATTTTCAGAAAATTGGAGAGTGATAACTGTGCTGCTACTGCTTAGCACTTTCCGGAATAGAGAAATAACCTGCACTTGGAATAAGTCTTTGACCTGTGTATCTTTACAGATCAACCTGACACTTATACTGTCACTGTTCTTGCTTTCCAAGAGACAACAACCCATAAACCCACCGATTTACATGATAACTATTTTCCTATTTCAAGCATTTCCTGACATCACACAGTGATGTCACTACCCACAACTCACACCTGCCTCTTTAGGCGTGTGTTAAGAGATAGGGAATATTAAACGCTATTTTGATTCTTCTTACAGTTTAGGAACATGTACAACTCTCAGTTGCAATATACATTAAGTGGTTTTAACAAATAAAAGATGAATGATCATCAAGTCTGTCCCTTATGGCGATTTAGAAAGAAACCAAGACGGTCTTTTAGGCTGTCACCCTAAACCTCAGTGAAACACAAGAATAAAGCATGACACCGCTCTCGTTACATTCTCTGTGACCCAATTTCACTCTAAGGATATTCTTACAACAATGCAAGATATATTTATCATAATGATGATATAGAGCATGGTTTGTGACAAATGTGTAATTTCCTGCTTTTATTAGCACCTTAAAATATGCAAAAGTGGAGTTACCCATTACCAAGTACATACTAAGTGTCCTCACGTACCCTACTGAAAAGTTCAAGCTTGTTGACTTTTACCCTTTCCATGGTTCAGGAGTTCGGCCAACTCCACATTACTCTCCTCCGTTAGAAAATATCAAAAGCCATGTGAGGAGTCAGCTCCCTTCTGGACAAAGGGATACTTTAAGCACGCTTTACCCGACAATCACAACTCGGAAACTAGAGATCTCATCATTTATTCACAGCCAGTGAGTCACACATGCAAGTGCAGAAAGCTAACGGGCCTAGGCTCCCTTCACTTTGTCCTTTGAACAATTCTAACGCCCTGAACTCTCACTTCCTCCTTTATGAGTTACACTTTTTCAGAAGTTAAATATGACTTTGGCTTCTAACGGCTGCAGCTGCTTATAGAAAAAGGCATCACATTTTCGTACTGATCTGGATATATTTTTTTATTATTTCAACAGCATAGCAAAAGAGAAAGGGAACACAATCAAAACAGCGCAGTATCTTTTGGAATTTTAACAGATGCAGGAACTTAAGTGTACAGGCAGAGGATGATGGATGATGGGTAAAAAGAAAAGAGGGTTCAAGACACTAAGCACCTACATTGGGGGTTGGGAATATCGTTAACATTTGCTGGGGTCCAAAAGTCAGTCGTCTGAAATGTGCACAGCCAGCTAACTGGTTACCAACCCCCCCCTCTCAAAGTGCAAACTCAACATTTGAGAATACCTTCTGCCGCTGTCTTGATTTTGGGGCACCTGTAACCCGGGTCGCTCCTGAAGGCAGCTGAAACTACAAATACTCGACAGTAATGGAAGCTCTGGGTGAAACACAAGAGGCAGAAATGAGACTGGTGGTAACGAATTCAGACCCTGAAACAACAAAAATATATATCCATATCACAGTGTGAGTGTGTGTGAATATCCAGCGTCCACATAGTGTCTTTCAAACAGACCACCACAGTAGACATGATGGATGTGATCACTGCACAGGAAATAAGAACAAACACCTCTCCTCAACCATCCCAGTACAATCAATTATGAAAACCGTTTTTTTTCTTCTTGAGGTCCAAACATATCCAGAATACACATTCTTACAAATTACAGAGGCAGTTTGGGCCATGAAAGTGATATGCTGATGTAGGCAATGGTTTCTGGACTTTCCCCATCCTTTGGATATGTAGCTGGGTCATGAGAATACTGAATGAGAGTCAAGCATAGGCAAAGGTGTCCCAAAGAGTCCCCTAAAAAGGCATTATACAAAGAGAGGAGAACAAAAGAAGAGCTCAAAAGAAAGCGTCTTGTATATTTAAACAGTACTGATTATACAGAAAGTGAACCAAAGCAAACTAAAGAAAAATAAAGCCAGAAAAATAAATTGTCTTTTGTTTAAATGAAATCTGGGCTTATATTGAAGTCAATATCAAAAAAATGAAAATAAAACAAAAATATAATTGCTACTCTCTTTGATATACACTCAGCAGAGAGGTCATGGTATTACTTGCTTCAGATTGCATTTTTTTTTTTTTATTCTCGGCTACTTTATTTGCCTCAAAGTGTCCAGGCTGGTGAATGGAGAAACATTAAGATTTGTAATTTGAGGTAAGCCAGGTCAGGCCCTCGTATAGTCCATCCCCTGTTGTCGCACACGAGGGCTGAACGTACCAATTCCTATCTCTGATCCGGGTCAGGCCCAGCTTCTCCTGGATCTCGTGGGGTTTCATGGCGTCTGGAAGGTCCTGTTTGTTGGCGAAGATCAGGATGATGGCGTCCCTCATCTCCCGGTCATTGATGATTCGGTGGAGCTCCTGCTTCGCCTCATCGATCCTGTCCCTGTCGGCGCAGTCCACCACGAAAATGAGGCCCTGGGTGCCTGTGTAGTAATGTCTCCACAGTGGTCTGATCTTGTCCTGCCCCCCCACATCCCACACGTTGAACTTCACATTCTTATACGTGACCGTCTCCACGTTGAATCCAACGGTGGGGATGGTGGTGACAGACTGTCCCAGCTTCAGCTTGTACAGGATGGTAGTTTTACCAGCAGCATCAAGTCCAAGCATCAATATTCTCATCTCCTTGTTGCCAAATATCTTTGACAGCACTTTGCCCATCTTGTTTGCCGTGCATAAATACTTTGATGGAGGGAAAAAAACTTCTCTTATGAGAGACAAAGTCAAAGTTGTTTTCAATACAACTGAGAAGTTACAGTATCAGTGTGTCTGAAAGTCCACGTGATGGCAGCGGTGGGCTGACAGTGTCAATATTCAAAAGGCGGTGACTCAAGTTTGTGCAGTTTGATAACCGACTACAATTAGCTGGATGATCTGACCTGAGAGGGTGACTTCAAGGGGAGCAGTATGTGGGTAGCCCTCGCAGAATTGGGTGGGGATATATTTTCATGATCCACTGCCCTCCGATGTAAGGAGAAAAAATGACATCCCGTTGTTTCAAACTAGACTTCCTTCAAAATCAACATTTCAAGTGTTTCTTCTCGGTCAAAAATCTTCTTTCTCTCATTTGATTTTAAAAACAGTGGCTTTTTTTTGTTGCCTAGCTTACTATATAAATCAGGCCCTGTCCAAGCCCGGGGTTCCCACTTCCTCCTTGGCTGCCGGCTGTCCAAACTTGCCCTCAGCCGATTCCAGTCGATTGATTTCCAAGCACAGTGTTTTTCGTATCAAAACACGCCCAAAAATGAGCTTCACGTTCCGTTTCTGCACCGGGACATCCACAGGAAGAGCGTTCAAAAGGTCATTGATTCATCCGACTTTCTTCTCTTCCCCCTGTGTAACACAAGAGCGGTCCAGAGAAGGGAGGGGTGTTAGTACAGAGGACAACTTTGAATCCGAAAAATAATTATATCTGCGGATAGAAAAGCGAAACAAAAGAGTAGAAAATAGAGAGCGGGATTTATACCTACGTCTGCGGCAATCATCCCCCAGTCCCCGGGCCGTTTCTCCCCGCTCTTGCCGCTCTCTGTCTCTCTTCCTCCCTCTCTCTCTCCAGCCTTTCAGTCACAGCGGTGCTGTGTTACCGGAAAAGGTGCGGACCCAGATCAGCCGCCACTTCCTCTACGCTGCTCTCACACACTGCTGCTGCGTTCAGGGGCTGCGCAATAGCTCAGACATTTCAAAACAGAAAAAAACATTCTACCACAAGGGCGTTGCATGAAAGCCTGGAGTGTGTTAATATATTTTGTAGGTAGTGTTACTCAACTATCTCTATTATAATTCTAGTGTGATTATATCAGATTATAATTAAATGAATGTTATAATAATGTTAACATTCGCTAACTAATATCAGTTATAAGAAGTACAAAGCCATGTTGGATAAACTACCATCTTATATCTGCTCCCTGATCGAATTGAAAGTAGGCCTACTTATTGCCTGAGATCGCATGCTGTGGTTTTATTAAATGTGCCAAGTGCTAGGACTGTCTTAGGGAAGAAAGCTTTTAGATGTGCAGCTCCACTAACATGGAACAGACTGCAAAAAGAAGGAAAATGACCAAGCTAGTACCACTACATGTTTTTAAAGCTCGGTTGGATGCTCCAAAATCAGATGCTGTTGGTACCTGTACATGTGGTTAGATATGTAAATTGTAATCCCTGTACATTTTGCTGTATGATGTCCTTTTGTTGTTCTGTTGTTTATGTTTTTATGTCTTCTTGTGGAACCTACTTCTGCAGGTCGCCCTTGAAAAAGAGATCATTGATCTCAATGGGATTTTACCTGGATAAATAAAGGTTTTGAATTGAATTGAATTGTGTTGTTGGCTCTTTATTCTGTTATACCCATACGTTTTACACCACAGTCCATACTATACTGTATAGAGTATTCCTTTTTTCTACCACTGTCTACTACTGTAGGCTGGTACATTGGATATAAATTACATCCTATTCATATCATACCTCTAGCTGTTTATTCTGAAAGGAGTTCTACTATTACCATTTATTGTACTTACAACTGCACTATACATAAGTATATCTATTCAGCCTACAGTAACTGCTTGACATATTTTACTGTTCATACTGTATCATAATGTATTCATTACTCACATGTCAAACTGTTCATACTGTATACGTTAAACATATTCATATCTCACTTTCCTGTATTTAAATGTTTTCCATACATTACTGTTCATAATACTCATATTATACATCTGGTTAAATGTCATTGTTTCAATACATAGGCCTACTCTTTTCAGGGGTTCAAAGCAACTGGCGACGGTTGCAAGCGGTTGCAAAGCAACTTCAAAAAGAGGGTGTGACCCACAGTCCTGATGAAGTAGAATATTTGAGTTTTTGAGTAATTTATGATGTTGCCTCTTAATCATGAATATTAACTGTTGTGGATAACATTGATTCAATACTAAGTTTTCAAGGGCTTTAATGTTAAGTTGAAGCAGTGTTGTAATGGTCTTTAGTTGAAAAATATCTATGTCTGCCCCTGATCACACATCACACAGCATCGGTAGGCCTACTGTCTAGCTTGACACTGGCACGGCACTGCATGTCATCTGGTTTATAATTAGTATTAATTAATAATAAGTAAACGGCTAAGTTTTACTTAACTTTATTCATTCAGCATAAACGTGCAACGTCTGCTTGAAAAACTCTGTGGGCAAGGGAAACAAGCACTACTCACAGACCCCCCCCCCCCCCCTACCTCACAGACCTGCTGCACCACCACGCCCCTTCCCGCTGCCTCCGCTCATCAGAAGCCAACCTCCTATCCATCCCCACCCGCACCAATCACCGGACCTGGGGGGACAGAGCCTTCTCCGTCGCTGCCCCCTCCCTCTGGAACTCACTCCCACAACCCATCAGAGATTGCACTGACCTCACCACCTTCAAAAAACTCACCTCTTCAATCTGGCTTTTAATGTGTGATTGTTTTTGTATTATTTGACTTTAACTTTAACTATATATTTATTTGTTGTTCCTTCCTTTTATTTTCTCTTCACTATATTTGTAAAGCGTCTTTGAGCATCTGTAAAAGCGCTAACAAATTAAATCTATTATTATTACTCACTTTTATTTGGGATTTCCGACCGAACTTGAAGGGGCCATACGCCATTTCGCATGCGCGCTTCAAGCAACTGAACTGCAGACTGGTCCATTATTAGCCCAGTGTTGACGCCATTTGAGCTTTCATTGTGTATTAAATCACCTTTAATATGATGTCTGCTACAATATTTACTCATAGGCCTCTACATATGAAGCAGATCTAAAGATTTAGTAGGCACAATGATCTGGAGAGGGGATTTACAGCCGGGTTTCCCCCGACATGTCTGATCATTCATTCAAAAGCGTTCCTGCACGATTAAACTGTGACGTGGAGGTTGTGTAGTGCTGGCGGAACTTCAGTTGCACACGTTGTCGAAAGCAGCCTATTTCTTGCATTTAACAAATACATTCAAATGAATAAACACTATTATCGTAAAACGTACACTGCTAGGGCTAATATATTAACAGTGCAATTACTAAAACTATGAAAAGGGCTACTGATATTAGTCAAGTGATATCTAAAGAGAACTGTACTTCTAAATAATGGAAAGGCAACACTTGAAAAATGCTGAATTCTACCTCACAACTGTATAACATGTTGCTGTATTATAGGCGTAATTGTTCTACCTATATTATATGGTTAACCACGTGTATGCCTCTTTCTATTTCTGTTTCTTTAATCTCATGACCTTGCACGTACACTTTATCAAAAATGTTGCATGCATGTTTTTTCACATAGATGTATGTTCAAACCCTCAACCTAACACATATAGGGGCGGGGTTAGGCCTAACTGAGCATGCGCACGGGCACACAGCCTTTCTAGGTTCTTCCTCCAAGTCAAGTATGGTGGGCAAAGCGCGCCGGGCCGTAGTGGGTTAGACATAAATAAAGTGACTTCGAAGACCGCTCACAAGTCCTTAAGGTTGGCCAACATTTCATGGAAGATACTGGTAAGACTCCTTAAACGCATCTTTGTTTATGAAATTGGTTAAATGTGACTAAAATCGTGGAAACTTAACAGCCAGCTTATACTAGCCATTAGTGGTAACGGTAGCTAGGGAAATTGCCGACGTTAGCTCACTAGCGAACGTGGAGAAGCCGTTGGTCCCGACTACTAACTGGAAATGGATGCAAATACGTAGCACGTTGTAGTTCAAGTAAGCATTCGGTAATGCAATTGTATGCTTATCAATCCCTGCTGGGTACAATTTATATCAATATTTATGGCCATGGTAAGATAGACATTGTAGTAAACTGACTAAATGCTAGTGTTAGGCTAACAATAACCTCTAGTAACTTGAGTACCGAGGTTCATTCCAGGATATAGATGGGACCCAAAGTAAGGCCCAACTTATGATTGAACTTTGACTATCGACTGCAACAGGGCCTCAAACCGCAAACAAGGCTAAAGCTAACATACCGATTTCGAAAACACGCACGGTAGTTGGCTTTTTAAGTTCAGGAGCTTATCGTATGGTTATTTAACTAAGAAGCCGATCACGTGGCTACAGTATTTTTAGTAGCTGTATGTAAGGGTCTTATCTTAAGCTTCCGTCTGTTTTTAATGTTAGAACAAGGAAGTATCCTGTAGCACCAGCAGCTGCTGCGGACGGGGTATCTACCTAACGTAGATACCATTTCTTAAATCTGCCCTAATTCGGAATGAATTAGTCGTTAAGTCAAAATCAATGTTATTAAATATCGAAGAACAACAACAAAATATACAATGAGCAAATCCTCAAGTTAGGAAGCCCAAACTGGTATTTTTCCTTTTTAAAATGACAGAAACAAGTTTACCTCATGATTGTAGACTATGTGTTAGCGACCAGCAACTTAATGTAGCTTCTCAAGTGATGATCCATCCTGCTTCTCTACAGGCCTGCAACTCTCAGACAACACTTTTATTGGAATGCTGGACACTGAGTCCCCTGTCATGGAGAGCAATGGGGATGCATTTCTTCCTGACCTTCCGGTTCTAGGTCAAACTGCAGACTGGTCCCCAGACCAGGTTACTCCTGACCCACTCGCCAACATCTTACCTGAAGACTCAGATGAGTCCCAGGATGCTCCCGAGCAGCACCAGCAACCAAATGAGCAGATGGATTCCACAGAGCTGGGATCTGTGGAGAAAGCTGTGGAGCAGTTTCAGATTGCCAGTGCTCAGCTTTTCCAAGATGAGCAACCACCACCACCACCTCCGCCTCCACCTCCACCCCAGCCAGAAGAAGAGTCGGAGCAGCCATCATTCCACAAAGCAGACTCTGGAGAGTCTGATCAAGACAGCCAGGAGATGACTGTTATGCCAGAAGCTTCTACTCAGGATAGCAGTCAAGGTAATCAAAATATCTGGTGTTAAGTTATAGCAATTTATCTGATTCGATTTATATATACCCTGTTTATGTACTGCACATGCACAAAAGGAGGCACGTTTCTGTTGGCTGGTTAATATGCAAGTAAAGCTTCATTTAAAACCCTCAATACCTTCTAAATAATATTCCTCCAGTTCCATTTTTGCAGTATTAAAAATGTGTTTTTTTAATTATTATTCCTCTACCTCAATGCCCCTTCATAATTCCTTGTTAACTTCTCCAGAGGTGAGCGAGGCACCACAGGTGACAGAGGAGGGCATGGAGCTTGAAGAACCCAAAGAAGCCACACAAGAACCGGCTGTTCCTGCCGAGCCTGAGCCAGAACCGCCTAGTGAGTTTGAAAAACTCTTTAAAGCATGTGAAGAGAGCCCAGAGGACTTCAATGGTTGGGTCTACCTGCTGCAGTATGTGGAGCAAGAGGTAAGCGAAGACATGCTAATATTTTCTCTTTGTACATTACAGAAATTGACCAGAAGCATTATTGTACTTCCTGGGAAATACTAATATAATTAATCTTATTGCTCGTCTCCCTTGCAGAATGCTCTTCCAGCTGTGAGACAGTCATTCGACATATTCTTCCTACGCTATCCCTACTGTTATGGCTACTGGAAGAAGTATGCTGATATTGAAAAGAAGCACGAGAATATACAGGTTGCAGAAGAGGTAAATATTGATATATCTGGCACTTTTACTTATTTGCTTTCTTTTCTATCGTTTTACTGTATGTGCTGCTATGTGTAATAACATATTTGGCTTGTGACAATTGAACAGTTCTGGCATTGGCCTTATTTATTTTTAAGAGAACAATTATCGAAGACTTTCTAGATATTCCTCACTCTTCGTTGTTTAAGAGAAACAAACAGCAACTGGTACACAAATCAAAAAAAGGGAAAAGAGCTACTTTAATGAATAAAGTAAAATCATTCAATCTGTTGACATGCTCTTTTTTGGTCTGGTCTCTTTCAAGGTATACAGAAGAGGCTTGCAGGCCATCCCTCTCAGTGTGGATCTGTGGCTGCATTACCTGACCTTCATCAAAGAGAACTCCGACCTGAGTGACCCAGAGACAGAGGGACGCATTCGAGCGTAAGTCAAACACATTTATCTTAAAGCATTCTTCTGTTATGTGACTTTTTTGACTGCAGAATTTACAAAAAAATCTCATGCGTGAATTTAACCGAATACTTGAGGCATACAAAGACAAATAGTTGCATAAGATTCACAAACTTTTCTCTTACATTCTACCATCAGTGCTTATGAGCATGCAGTGCTTGCTGCCGGCACAGACTTCCACTCGGACCGCCTGTGGGAGTCCTACATCACCTGGGAGACGGAGCAGGAGAAACTGGCTAACGTCACCGCCGTCTATGACAGAATCCTGGGCATCCCAACACAGCTGTATTCCCAGCACCTCCAGAGGTAGACGGAAATCTGAATAACAACTCTATTTATTTGCTTTATTGTTATACTCCAGAAACACCAGCTCTCTGTAGTTGGTTCTGTTTAATGTGTGTAATTACTACTACATGTACGCTATTTGATGCCTAATCTTGTGCATCTGTTTTTTCATCTTTGCAGGTTTAAAGATCACGTACAAAACAACAACCCCAAGCACTTCTTGTCAGAAGAGGAGTTCATTCAGATGAGGCTCGAGCTCTCCAAAGCCAGCCTGTCGGCGATGATCTGCGAGAGCGAGGACAAGCCTTCTGCTCAGGATGACCTACCACCCGGTACCGAGGACCTTGCAGACCCTGCTCAGGTAAAAATCCACTTTCCTCCTGCAGGGGAGACACATTTACAGTAGCACCGCCTCCAGGCATTAGCAGGAGCTTGCCTGCTCTCCATGATGAGTAAGCTTTGTTTAGGTTTGAAGAGGTGTCTTTATGTCAGCAGCCAAGCCAATGAATGCCAGGGGGATTCAAGTTGGCATCAGGGACTCGCCCTAAAACTAAAAGGATCAACTGAGGCCCAGCACCTGCACCCAGAGGCTGAAATGCAGGGTGCATACATACCTCCCCCCCCCTCTCCACAGGCTTCTTGTCTCTGGCAAGCTCATGGTGATGTAAACCCTTGGCTGCAAGACTTGCAGTTTCTACATCAAGTGGAGAATGTGATTGGGTGACAAATGCACGGGAGTGCTGACCAGGTGTTTTTCTTTGTGTCTTTGTGTAGAGAGTGACGGAGATCGAGAACATGCGCCACAAGGTGAACGAGGTTCGGCAGGAAGTGTCCAACCACAACGAACATGAAGTCAGCAAGCGCTGGGCTTTTGAGGAAGCGGTATGTGTTCCTTTTCCTCCACAACTCTGAAGCAGAAGACACTTTTTTCTTAAATATTATCTCATTGTTATGAAGAAAATGTCTAAATGCTTTACTCTTGTATTTTCAGATTAAGAGACCCTACTTCCACGTCAAATCCTTAGAGAAGAACCAGCTGAACAACTGGAAGGAGTACCTGGACTTTGAAATTGAGAACGGGACTCCGGAGCGCGTGGTCGTTCTTTTTGAACGATGCCTCATCGCCTGCGCACTCTACGAGGAGTTCTGGACCAAGGTAATTCAACCTTTAACCTCTCCTTCACTCCCGCTACTTCCCCACCAACGATGATATCACATCGACACAGTAAATCGTCCTGCACTCCTCTTTGCGTGTAACGTTGATATGTGACTGTATCTGTTGTATTAGGGGATGGCCAGCTTGCCACACAAGATTTGACTGCAGCATTTGCCAACTACTACGTTGCATCTTCTTCGTCTCCCACTACCTTACAGAAACTTATCTAATTGGTTCCATGAAGGTGCTGATGGGTTTACACAGAAAATTTCTTAAAACGATCTTGTCAATGAAGAAATTCACTGCTTCTGTCAGCTGAAATGTTAGGTTTAAAATGTTTTGTCTCTTTTGCCTTTCTCCTCTGTTTCTTTTTCCTCTGTCCTCTCCTGCATTTCTTCCAACTCGCTGTCTCAAGTATGCAAAATATCTAGAGGGCTACAGCACTGATGGTGTGAGACATGTCTACAAGAAAGCGTGTACCATCCATTTGCCCAAGAAGCCAGCGATTCACCTGTTGTGGGCTGCCTTCGAGGAGCAGCAAGGTAATGACACTCATTCAACCAAGCATGAAAATTAAACAGTCAAATCACCAAGGACTTTGTAAAGGGAACGAATAAACTACATCTGAGGCCAGTGTAAGAAAAAGTTTTTTAGAGAGTACTTGTCCATGGACAAGTGAGTTTGGCAATTTTCCAGAATGGACAAGTGAAGAATCGATCGGCATCGCATTTTATATTTTACCCATGGTTTTTAACGACACCGCTGAATCACACATAGGGTTGGGTATCGTTTAACTATTCCGGTTATGCTTTTCGATTCCGGTTCTATTCGGTTCTCGACTCTGGTTCTTTGAGAGGGTAAAAATAAGTCCCATGACAAACTGGGAGAAAAATATATTTAGTCAAATTTGTATTCCTATTTACAAATCACTTCATACGGTTTAATTTTGTTACGGTTATTGAATACAATTATATAAAAATAATTGTTTAGTTAGTTCTAAGTGGTGCCGTTTGAGAATGTAAATTGGCCCAGTCTCCTCTGATGTTACACTGCAACCTGCCTGTGGGACAGAGTCCAACCCCACACTCTGTGTGTCCAACACATGTCCTGCAATACACATGCTGCAGCTGCCCAGCTACTCAATGTTTGTAAAAGTAAATGAACAGTATTTTCATTTCAATAATGTACTTTCTATACCCTGCTTCATACACAATACTGACATCCCTGTGCACCTCCGAGTCTGGGGTCCGGGGATGTGAGGACAGGGTGAGGACACGGACAGGGAGGCTGCTTTACTTCATAAAGGAAATGGTGGTCAATATTAACAACATAGGAGTTAAAACGCTTAATAACCTTCATTACATGTTAGAGAAAGAACATAAGAAGTAAGGGCGAAAAACGTCACTTGTCCGATATTGTAAATAACACGTCCCGAACGGTGGGACGTGTGCTTTTTTCGCACACTGATGGTGTTGATATATGTACATTATGATTACAGACTTTTAAATGGCAACATTTTCCATGATTTCACATGTATTGATGGCATTCTGCTTTGCTTGGTCCAGGTAATGTAGAGGAGGCTCGTGACATCCTGAAGTCCCTGGAGGCATTAGTCCCCGGTCTGGCCATGGTGCGTCTGAGGAGGGTCAGTCTGGAGCGGCGCCACGGTAACTTGGAAGAAGCGGAAGCCATGTTGAGGGAGGCCATGGAGTCTGCGAAGAATGCTACTGAGACATCGTTCTACGCTGTGAAGCTGGCCCGGCAGATGATGAAGGTGCAGAGAAGTCTGAGCAAAGCCAGGAAGGTGCTGCTGGATGCTATCGAAAAAGACCAGGTGAGATGCATAATGGTCATCATGGAAACTTAAAGAGCCAGCTAGACCTTTTTATAAAATCATAAAACATTTCATTATGGCAACGTTTTATGTCTTAAAAACAGTCATGCAGTAAATATAACTATGTATTAATCAACATGCTCACAAGTGGCAAAGTGCTCCGTAGAGACCTGTAAAAGGTTCAAACAAGTTTCTACAGACCAACACACTCCCAGGATAACCTCTACTCTGAATTACTGCTGCACTGTTAGTGTTTTCTTCCCCAAAAAAAATCACGTTCTATGCATCTGTGACCTTTTCAAGAGTAGGTTATATTTGAATTCTACCAGATGGCAAGTTTTGCATTTGATGGAAATCAAAGGTTACACTGCTATTAAGCTATATTTTTGTAGAATAAATTAAACTAGGAATGCCAAGAGAATCTCCAGTCCTCATGCAACAATGGTGAATTGTACCACATTCCACTAAGGCTGTTTTGCACTTTAACACTTTTGTGGCTTTACAGACAAGTCCAAAGCTCTATCTGAACCTGCTTGACCTGGAATACAGTGGAGACGTGACACAGAATGAGGCTGAGATCTTGGCCTGTTTCGACCGGGCCCTGCAGAGCCAGATGCCCCTGGAGTCCCGCCTCCTCTTCTGTCAGCGCAAGGTTGAGTTCCTCGAGGACTTTGGCAGTGACGTCAATGTGTGAGTTTCATTACTTTAGGGGTAATGTCTAAAAAAAAAAGTTCCTTTTTGTGTCATGTTTGATACTGACTATTTTTCTTTATCGTACACCTTTTAGGCTTGGGGCTGCGTATGAGGAACTTCAAAAACTACAGAAAGAAAGCGAACCCGCGAAGAGGAAAGCCGAGAACGGGTATGACAGGTGGATAAGGGAACAGGGATGGGCCACAACAACACATTTTCATGTCTTCAAGAACAAGATTAATAGCAATCAATTAAAGTGTTTTATAGTGTATTAGTCATTGTATCACAGTAAATGGTAATGCGCTCCTAAGACTTTGTTTCTTTGTGAACGGCTTTACAAAGGATTATACTAATTTGACATTTTCGTCTCCAGCGCTCAGGAGCCTGACTCTAAGAGGCAGCGGGTGGAGGACGGTTCAACAGGTGCGGCAACAGCAGCGACGGACCCAGCGGCAAACAACACTGCATACAACAACTGGTACCAGGTGGGTTTTCTATTTGATCTCTAAACAAGTTTTCACACCAAGCACGCATGGCCATTTACAGATGTTATTATGAGCATTTTTAATTATGCATTTTGGTCAAAAAGGACTGACGAGGTACACTGAAGTTGTGGGTAGAGCTGCAGAGGACTAAGGCTCCACAAACATCTCCCTTGTGGCTAAGTGTTGCAGATTGATAGATGGATTTCATGATATTATCATTGAAATTACTTTATGCTAGCGTACGTAAGCACCATTGTTAATTTTGTCAACGAAAACTATAATGAAAAATGTTCGTCAACGACCTTTTTTAAGACGAGACGGTGACGAGCTAAAAATAGATTCTTGATAATAAAAACTATGACGAAATGTATATTTAGTTTTCGTTGACGAGACGGGACTAAGGTGTCAATGGTGGACTATCGGACATTCATAATGCAGGATATTTTCCCCCAATTGTCCGTCTTGTCTGTCAAAATGCATCTTACGTTTCTATTGCAATATCATTATTTCCGCTCTCTTCACTCCAGAAGAGCGATCTCCCTGTCTCGTCTGTGTGCGGTGGGCGGGGCCTAACAGACACGCTGCAGTGGCGTGCACACAGATTTTTGAGAGTAGTAGTAACGTTAAAAAAAGATAGCCATCCCTAGATATTACACAAGTAAAGTGTTGAGAGTGAAATGTTGCTTTACAAATTTCAACACTTGATACTGTCACATTGATTCCAATTTCAGATACCTGTATTCAACTGAATTAGTTTAAAGAGAGAAAACATTTTGATTTTGAAAAGTTGACTAAAATGTAATGATTTTTCATCTAAAACGTTTTGAGTTGTCGTCGACTAAAACTATAAAAAGGACTAAAATGTCACTAAAACTAATAACCATTTTCGTCTTAAGACTAAATCAAAGATAGCTGCCAAAATGAACACTGTAAGCACACATCGTGTTATGAATACAGGAAGAAAATATGATTGGATTTTTATATATAAAGTACAGGGAAATTGATTTTTTTTATATTTTTAATATATTGCTTAATACGTCGATATTACCGGGATTGTGATTCTAAATGGACATTTCTCCTTTTACCTTGGCTTTAAGTTCATGTTTTATTTAACCATGCTGAAATGTTTTTAGTATTTGTTGTAATTTTCTCTTTTCTTTCCCTCTTCATCAGCAACAGTACGGTGGTTGGGGACAAAACTCCTGGGGACAGTACAACCAATATGCCCAGTATAACCAGTACTACCCCCCTCCCCCAACATAATGGACAAACCCCTAACATGAAGATGAAGACTCAGAGGAAAGCATCCATTGTGACCTGCCTAAATCTCTGTTCATGGTTACATAACATGATGCCTTAGAGATTTCAATCCAACCATGAAAGCTGTTTTGTTCCTTCTTTCTGGGTTAAATTCTACTAATAAATTAAACTTGGTACCAATTGGTTGGAATATAATACTGATTGCCCTCTGTGACATCATGTTGATCAGTTATGATCTTCAAAGAATACTCAATATGAATTGTTATATTTTTCATCTCCAACACTGGCTGTTCTGAGTTCTTTAATGCATGTTATTTGTGAAGGCAGATATATTTTTCTTGTGTGATTAAAGCTTTTACATTTTTAGTTTTGATGACTTAGTTTGGTCTCTTTCTGTGTTTAACATTTGAACTTGTAAAGGAGGCTTTCATGGATGCACCTCGAGTCGTGTTTTTCTCCCTCCCAAAACTGAAAGATTTTTAATATTACATGGTTACGTTTCCATACAGAAAATGAACAGTTCCTCCTTTTTTTATTTTGAATTTATTTCATAATAAAGAGATTGGTATCCTAACATGTCACTGGTTGAATCCATCATTTCATTCCTTATTGGTAAATTATGTTCAGAGGCATTAAACATTCTTAAAGTCATGTTTTTAGTACAGAGACACATTGCATTAATTACTATGGAATGTAAAAGCAATTGTGCTCTATAAAGCTGCTGGGTTAGAGCTGATGGCTTTTATATTTATTTTTAATTGCATTTTAGTGAGTGAAGTGAATAATTGAATCTATAGTTTTAAACGGGTGAATTGCCCTGATAAACCAAGGTCTGCTCAAGCCACTGCTTGTTAATAAAGACTTGGTAGTCTAGAAAATGTATTGATTTGGTTCTATCTTAAATTAAAGTGATATTTATGGAGCTTGAGCATAATATTTTGATAAATCACATGCACTTCTTGAGTAATATATGGTAAAAACTAAGATGTGCAACTTCAATAACTGCAGCACCCGACTTCAAAACGTAAGGGGAGTGGCTTTGCTTCCGACGTGGCTACGTAATTCAGCACATGCGCACTTTCAGCCCTTATACAGCCCTTTCTATGCCTAGCGTTGAACGACTAGCATCAAACGAGGTAAGGCCTCGTGCAATTTCAGTGAAAAACCCAATATTTGTAAAACCCTGAAACGTTTTGGTTTAGCAATAATGTACCAATATCCCAATGTCTACCAAGTTATACTTTATTTGAGCAGTTACGAGATATTCAAGGGTTTTTAAAACGACTTTTTGAAACGCGTTCCCCATGTGGCTAGTTAAGCTAGCATAGCATTAGTGAGTTACCGATAGAGACGAGGCTGTTCCAGTTCCCGGCATGTTGCTTTGCACTGCTGCTCCTGAGTTTTCAACATTTCCATTTTTATTTCGTGCTGTTCTTCGTTTATTACGTTGACGTTATTCAACAATTCCTGTACATCGGCTCAAAGTTAAGGGCCTGCCGTACAACGTGTACTGTCATAGATATTTCTTACGCCACTAGCTGATATCCCCAATACAGCTATAGTAGTTTCCTTCCAAATCATATTAAATACTATTCTTAAAGTCCGATCAGTTTGAAATGTACTTCAAAAATGCTGCACTTGGCAATGTCCCTTAGTGATACATTTTGTAAAGACCTAACTTTATTCTGGAATCCTTTGGATAACATTGACTTTTCTTTACTGGGAAATGTACACTTTCTAATATAAAAATAACTTGAAAATTACAATATATATATATATTTAAATGAAATGTTATTTTTTTTTAGCAAAGTATTATTCAGTCATGAATCTTAACTTTATCTGATTTTGAAGCTTCCCCAGAGCATTAAAAAAAAACTACATTTTTAAAACTATTTTAACTTGACAAATAACAGTGCAAACATTTGTGTTCTTTGTTTTACTCTTATAAAAAAATTCCCGCAGCTTTAACGTTGTGTCTGAATTTGAATACATTTGATATAAAGAACAAAAACAAGTTTCCTAGCAGTGACCTAGTAATGCGCTCCCTCATACTGTAAAGCGTCTTTGAGTTGTGAAAAGCGCTAAATAACATTTATTATTATTATTAATGACTAATGTCGCTTTGCTCTTTTCTTGTTTTCTTGCAGCATCAAGATGCAGCTCTTCTTGCGTTCCCAGAGCACTCACACCCTTGAGGTGACCGGACAGGAGACAGTTGGCCAGATTAAGGTAAAAATGTTTACACGTTGTTGAAAAGACGCCACACCTTTTTGATCTTGAATAGAGTACTGTTTTCAATAATCTGTATGAAATCTAGCAATGATTTTGAAGGAAAGTGCTTTGATTAAAAACGTTCTTGTTGTGTGTTTTAGGCCCATCTCCAGGGTCTCGAAGGTTTCCTGGTTGAGGATCAGGTGCTGTCCCTTGCTGGGTGCCCACTGGAAGATGATTCTTCACTGGCATGCTGTGGAATCTCCGAGAACTGCACCCTGGAAGTAGCTGCTAGGCTGCTCGGAGGTCAGTACACTGATGCAAACCTTTTCATTTTCTATTGGTTTGGTCTGGCTATACTTCTGGCTGTCATGATTCGAAAAACCACCACCCCTAAATCACAAGCCATAATTTGCAAGATCATTTAGCCTAATGTTTTCATTAGACAAAGGTTTGGGAGCCTTCAGTGTTTTTTAAATGGGAACAGTATTTGGCCTGAACAATTGCAGGAGCTTTAGTTTGTCAGGAAAATATAATGAACCCTTTCCTTTCCTCCTCAGGTAAGGTTCACGGATCTCTGGCCCGTGCTGGAAAAGTGAGGGGACAGACACCCAAGGTAAGACTTTCTTTTCTTCTTTCAAACCTCTTTCAATGTATTAACTCATCCTTTCATATGAACAACTTAACTGGCCTCAAGAATACAGTTGGAATGTGAATTTGTTAAGAATAAGAGATTTCTTTTTCTGTCATGTTGTCCAGGTTGAGAAGCAGGAGAAGAAAAAGAAGAAGACCGGCCGTGCTAAGCGTCGCATCCAGTACAACAGACGCTTTGTGAATGTGGTGCCCACCTTCGGAAAGAAGAAGGGACCCAACGCCAACTCCTAAGCGCACCAATGCTTAACGGGAGGAAAACGACCACCGCTCTTTTTTGACCAGGCTTAATGTTATCTTTCTGTACAGAATAAATATTTGGCTTGAAATTAGTTTTGTTTTGTGTTATGTCCTTCAATTTAAGTGATTCCCTTACATTGCTGGGAACTGTTCATCAACGTATTACCCGGTTACATAGTTGAACTTTATATGCAGTTTACCTGCCTTTTTAAAAAAATAAATTGAGCATCTGGTATTGATGGACAAGAGATATGGTTGTGACCAGAATATGTAAAATATCTGACTAAAACATTTTATGGTATGTCTTTCAATTTAAATGATTCCCTTAATTTGCAGAAACTGTTAACGTATCACCCAGTTACAGAAATGTGTGGCATCCCTTTTCAAATGGCAGGCTTAGTTGTTAAAATGGTACTGGCTGAACTTAATATGCAGTTTTCATAAATTGAGCATCTGGTATGTACAAGATACGTGGTTGCGACCAGAATATGTAAGATATTTGACAAATGCACATAACTAGTGATGGCTTTTATACCAGAACAGTAAATATATTGATCTACTTAATGGATAAAAAATAGTTTTCCTATACCAATGACACGTGTGTGTGTAATTAATACACAATTGTTGTACAGACTGATGATGGAAGCCATGTTTGGTCTCTGAAACAGGTTTATTAATCATTTACATTACACATGCAAAAGAACAACAAAAGAAAAATACAGAGAATAAGGTTTCAGGGTGTCTCATTATGTACAATATTGACAAGCCATCACATTCTGGCCAAAACTTACAACGCTGCAATAACTGGTAATCGTATTGATGAATGAGACAAAGTAGGAACAGTATGGCGCAATCCAAATGCCATTTTAACATGATCCTTTACAGCCAGGTCATTTGAGTATTTCTTTTCTTTTCCTGGCACTTGACGGTTAGTCCACAGCAACCAGCTCAATCTCGAAGAACAGTTTCGCGTTGGGTGGAATTCTGGAAGAGCTTGAGTTAAGGGACATTTGACATTCAATACGAAATGAAGTTACCAAAAAATCAGATTAAAGCTGCAGTACATGAGATTTTTTTTTTTACTAACCATACAATACCTGATTACACATGTAGGTGAAAAAAATGTACATCATTTATATTTTCATGACATAATACCACAAGTTCAGCAGAAAGGATACTTTGAGTCGGGGAGACCCTTTCTTCCGTAGGCCCACTCTGGTTCAATCTCTAGGCGAGATGTTTCGCCCTTGCTCATCGTCAGAATGCCCTCATCCCACTGTGAAAGTAAAGGATTATCAATAACGGCATGCGGTGTTGGAGAAGTGACATGATCAGGAATTGACAAGAGTTTATATGCAGAGCCTAAACATCCGACTTACTCCTCTGATGACTCTGCCAAGGCCAACTTTGAAGCTCAGGGGTTTAGATTGCTTCTTCTTTCTTGCCGCTGCAGAGAGAAAACAGTTAGCTAAACTGCCACAGATTTAAATCTGTATTCATAACCATAAAGGACAAATGCCATTACAGATCAAAAAGGGATGGTTACATTACAGGTCAAGGTTTCTCACAAGCATTGTTTCTTAAAAATATTATGGGTGCAGTATCACTTTAAAGTAGAGGTTTATCATACTTGTGGGAAGATTAGTGTCAAAGACGGTTCCATCCTCCAAGCTACCAGTGTACCAGCAGCTCACGTTCTCGCCTTTCTTTGGAAAGTTGGTTTTGTCACCTTTCTTCAGCACTGCCTTTTTGAATTTGGGCGGACCCTGAGAAAAAAGCAACACAGGAGCGGTTAAAAGTAGTTTGAATGTGTGCAAATTAAAATATTGCAAGTACAAATTCTTCCCAAACCCCTCAAAATTAAACACCCTGGACTAGTACCTCATCAATAACCTCTGCCGGTAGTTCTTTCTTATCTTCGATTTTCACAGTTCTAATCTGCTCGGTCACATCTTCAACTGGTTCTGTGCCTTTAAACCGCTGCAAAGGACAAAGCAAGTATAAAACACATACATTTTTGATTGAATGTGAGGCAGTCCACATAGATTAGACCATCCCCACTTGCATGTGTGCAACATCACATCTCATTTTTACTTACTTTGCTCTCAAAGAGCTGATTATAGGCAATAATCAGTTGTTCTTTCTTTGCCGTTTTTGCAACACTTTTTAAGTTTCCCAGCAGCTTGTGTTCGTTGAGGAACTAAAAGGGAAAAAGAATGAAATAACAAAGAGAAAGTTAGCAGACGATAACTTATTGCACCATCATGCGTAGGCTCTTGCTCAATAAATAGTTTCGGTCATGGCAAAAATAAAGACACATAAAAACCACGTTTTCATTTTTTTTTAAATGCAACCGTTTCTGATCCGGGTCCAACTCAAACGAATTAGCTGTGGTTACTATTCAAACAGGGCATCACATTTCGTATAAACATGTCTGTGTTTCTGCATTGAGTGCTAAAACACAACAGCATTTCTGATGTTGCTACGCTAAGCTAACCACGCAGCATGCTGCATCTCAAAGTGTGCGTTAATGTTTATCCTGCAGAATTTCAAACAAAAATAGCATAAAGGCTAACGCTATAAACATACCGAGTGTGCTGCATTGTCCTGAATGAACGTTATTACGTCTTTTTTGGGCAAATCATCACTTTTGAGCTGCTCATCGCTCCATTCCCGTGTTGGTTCATCCGCCATTTTGAGAGGCGAATGGTTAATTTTGACCCTCCTGGCGTATCTTAAAACCCGCAATGACTTTTTATTTTTTTATTTTAAAAAAAATATTATTAAAGTGTTTTAATCATTCAATTATAAACCTTTGACTGTATCATCAATTGTAAAGTGTTATCCTTCACGATTTAATAATTTTAAAAAAACGCAGTGAAGTGGGTGAAAAAATCCCCCCCCAAAAAACATTAAATATGTGAGAGAGTGAAATTACATCTCTCTGATTTGTGTCCTGCCACCTAGTGGACAAATACAAGATTACACAAATAGGCATGCACTGCAGTGGAAGCAGACTGGAACTAAACATAAACAATAATATAACTATTTTATTTGACACCATTTTTGACATACTATAATATGTTGTTTTTATTGATGTTTTCGACATAGATACTATTAATTTTTAACTGATATTTTCCTCATACTATACTTTGTCGTTTTATCTGATATTTTCAACATACTATATTTGTATTGATATTTTCAACATACTATATTTGTATTGATATTTTCTACATATTTCTACTATTTAGTTTTTCCTTATATTTTCAATTTTAACAAATTATATAATGACATCGGATATTTTCGACATGCAATGCTTTTTGATATTTTTAAAAGCGTATACTATGTTTTTATTTCTGATATTTTGTCATACTTTACCATGACTTTTTTTGGGATATATTTTGACATACTATACTATTACTTTTTTGGGGATATTTTCGCTTCTGATATCTATGACATAATTTTTGATATATTTTGCAATACTATGAATTTTTTGGGGATATTTTTGACATACTATGACTTTTTTTATGACGTGTTTTCAACAAATTATACTATGCATTTTTTCTGATATATTTTGACATACTGTATTATGACCTTTTTTTTTCGACAAACTATACTTTGTCTTTTTTTTAAATATATATTGACATACTGTAGCCTACTATGACTTTTTTTTGGGATATTTTCAACATAATATACTAAGTAATTTTTTCAACTATAGTGTGATGTGTTTTTCTGTTATTTTATACAAACTATAAAAAGATGTGTTTTTTTTACATACAGTACTGTGCTATGATGTATTTCGACCAACAATGCTATGTTTTTTGTATATTTTCACTATACTATAATACATTTTTCTTTTTATATAATTATATTTTTAACATACAATGCCATGCTGTTTTTTCTGATATTGTTGACATTGTGGTTTTGTTATATCATTTTTTTTACATACTATTCTGTGGGATTCTTTCAGTTTTTTTTAACAAACAATACTAGGTTGTTTTTTCTGATAATTTACATACTATTTTTCTTACTCTGTGGATTTTTATGTTGTTTTTAACATACTATACTATGACGTTTTAATTTTAAAATAATTCCACATACTATACTAAGTTGTTTAAGTTATATTTTCAACATAATGCTATATGATCTATATATGGCAGGTGTTCAGTTGGTGCCCCGCTGTTGGACTAAAAATGTTGCCTCTATTCATCAATAACCTTGAAAAGCAGTGAGATGATGATTTGCCACCACTACAGCAAGCTGTAGCACAGGATCACACAGAGATTTTACATTGTTGGTTACGAGGCAACTGTGAGAAGCTTTTGAAGGAAGAGGAGAGGGCTACATATTTTCAGAGAAAATCTACCAGGTCTCATTCCATCTCTTTGGATGCCTGTGAAGGAAAGATAGTCACAACAATACAAGCTGTGAAGGTGAGTTGGATTCAGGAGAATATAAATCCTTTTACAATGTGTACTGTATAAAATAGGCCTCCACTGCCTTTTGATATTGCAATGTGATGTTTCTTTATGGTTACATATACTTCGTATGAATCTGTGTATAGTACACCCTTGAGTTACACTTGGCCCGTGGACATACTTAAAATCAAATGTTCTCCTTTCTCTCTGTCTCTTTCCTTGATTCTTGTGCTGCCAGCAGTACTTTTCTTTTTGCATTTAGAAGCGACTAGCACGTTTCTTTGTGTTTATGAGTGTCTGGATGAAAGTTGCATTACAAGGGGTTTCAGGAGACAAGGTGACTGAGGATCATATCTGGTGTGTTGTGTTGTTGTGATGAAGTATATCTTAAAAAGCTGAGGAGCTTAAGTGAGCTCACATATCACGCCAGGGAAGAATCTTACTTGATGCAGCCCTTGAGAGCTCTTCACATACAGGTTACACAAACAAAGTGATACACATTCTCAAAGTGATGTGCCTCTCAGCACAGAGATGGCAAACAACATAATCCTCACATAATCTTTGCAGAGCTATGTCCTTAGTTACACTCCATTCAATTCAAGCACATGCACTGTCAGTCAAATGTGTGTGTGCAGCCTTATTTGAGAATTTTTTTAACTCTATCTACGGTACATTATAGGTAAGACACTTTTGAAAAAAATGAAATCAATATCACTAACAATCAATTACACACATTGTTCACGTTACTGGGAACACCTGTGCTTTATTCAACATGTATGAAAGGAAACATGTGGGTACTGCACAAATAGCTACTGTCACAATGTAACCCTAACATTGGGAGTTTTTTAATTAAATACAAATATTTCCAATTCCTCAGGTTAATAAAAGTGTGACTTTTCTCTGCGGTTAGCTGACATTTACCTCGCATGATTGATTCTGAATGTATCACAGTGTTCCATTTAAGATCTGAATCTGTTGTTATGAAGGAGTTGTGAATTGGCAAGCTTTCATGTCCTCATGGAACTAATTAGCTGGTTATTAAAAGCCGCTGCACGTCCTTTAAACAATTAAGCCTTGCATGTAATACCTATCCATTTTTTTAGCACATTAAAGTGAAATTGCATACTTGCAATTCCATACTTCTAAATAGATATTCTAAATATTTAAGTTTTTACTAATATTTGTAATGCTAACAATATTTTGTTAAGGTATACTAAATCTAAATATCCATACTTATTAGCACAATTACAAGTAACATGAATTGTCTGACTTCATATCTTATAAAACAAAGATATGATCAGCTATGCCAAGTAGATATTATAATGTCTTTCAAATAAAACTCAACATTACATCTGATGTTGATCTAAACCCAATCTAATGCTTACATGCTTTTCTATCTGTTCACATTTTCCTTAACTCTAGGCTACAATTGTGTTGACAGTTATGCAGTTAACTATGAATGTATTGCATGAGATTTGATAAGATTTGTAGCTCGAAATCCCCATCATAAAAATGAAAATATGTATCTACTGCAGATGGATGGATAACTACAGAACTTCAATCTGAATGCAGTGTGACGACCCCTCCGCCCTTCTGCCTGGCTGTGCTCCCTGCCTTGCTGTCCTCTGGCAGGTACAGTGTTGTCCTGTTTGTGCCCGCCCATCTAGAAGGTATAAAGGTTGCCCAGCTGCAAGGGTCAGTCTCTGATTCTGATCCTGGCATGCTGCAGCAACCTCAGCCTACAGCCTGTGTTAGGTTTGATGCACCCTCCAATATGCTACAACACACCCACACACTGCTCACACTACTAACAGTCTGATTCTTACATACACTATTCATCAGAGGTGTTTTTCTTTAACCTGTTAAATAAACAGATATTTGGCATTTAACTCTGCGTGGCCTCCCTATTTGTTCCAGCCTTAAGGCAGGTTGTAACAGCAGTGACACATTCTGACCTCAAGGGGGCAGTATGTACACAGTGTTGACATTGCTGCAGGTAAAGCAGCTTCCGTTCTGCATTGACAAAAGATTGAGCTTTACAATATGATGTTTACAATAAAGTTTGACAGGAGTGAAAATGGCCATGATTCACCCTGTTAAGAGCGCACGAAAAATAAATACCATAAACAGTGTAAATAAATAACGGGTTGGGGGGGGGGGGGGGGGGGGGGGGTGAAGGTTTGCTATGCTGCAGTCAACAATCCACTGCCTGGGTGGAAAGTGTTTAGTGTTCATGATTCAAGCCCCAACTGGGAATTTTGTTTTCATGTATGTGTAGTAATAAAAAAAAATGGAGGGATCAAATTTGTAACCATTCATTTGTCAGTTTTCACGTCTACAAGTGTAACAATGGGTATAATACCTTGACACTGTAACACTCCTCCTACAGTACCTGCTTCTATTGGTTTGTCGTGTCTGTGTGATAGCTATGTCCTTTACAAGTTGTACAATCTATAATAATAAAAAATGAAATGTAAAAAGTAAATAATAGTTTGCCGGTTTCTTTGAGAAATAAAACCTTGAAACATAATACAACTTTTGAGACAGGTCTATTGATGCATTGTATCTAAATCTATCAGGAACTAAACCCATACGCTCATCATGTTGTTTACCATTGAAACCTGTGTAAGTACAGGAAGAAACATTTTTCAAATCTATTCACTATCAGGCTTTGAGTTACCTTCTGAAACAAACAAAGAGAGCAACTCAGAGATGGAGAGGAAAGGGACTGTCAGACAGTGGGTCATTTGTATGATCAACAACTTACAAAACTGCGTTCATGAAACCAACCGGATAAATCACATGTCTCATTCAATGCCAGTCAGGAGCGGGCAGGCTTTTGAGATATCATCCTCTTGTTTATTAACCACCTAGCCAGAGTACATCTTGTCTCTTGAAGCATTTTTTTCCAATTCCACTTCATCCTCCAACTCATAACTAGTGGAGTTAAAGGCTTTCATAATATAAATCATCCCTCTGTGGCCTTGGTCCACTGTGGAAAATGTGTTTCCTGCTCCGAGCCTAATAAGCTCCCTTTAAGCCAAATGGCAAGCTGAGTTCACTTGCATGTACACACCGGGCTGTGAGAACAGGTCTTTAGCTTCATGTGGAAGATGATGCTGCTGCAGCTCACACTTCATCTGATGTAGGCAAAGCACCTCCAGGGATCCAGAAAGGATGTTAGGTCAGCAGTTCCACCAACATCTGCCAGCGAGAAAGATGAAAACTGACATAAAATGTCCACCTATAGCCGTGTCTCGTTGGAGGGGGAGAAAAGGTTGGATTAGAGTGCAGTATGGCAGGTGGGCTGGTCAATATGGAGCGTGGAATTTCACACAATCATGCTGCTGGTATCTTCAGGCAGCCAGGAGCTGTGCATCCAACAAGCTGCACCAGGCTTTGGAACATTTCCAATCCAGAGTTTAGCCTGCAGATCTGTAGTCTCAGTACTAGCCCACGCCTGCCCTGTCAGATCTAATCTCTTGGTTGCATGCCATGAAATGGGGTTTATTAAGAGTTTAACTGAGATCAGCCCAACCCCCGATCTGGAGCGTGCAGAGGAAAAGGGAAATCACTCACCTGAAAAATCTCAAAATCACAGAAACAGGGTGAGGTTGGTATCACCAGAGGCTTTGCTGTACGCCACTTTGTGCTCTCTCCCGTCTGTCTGCAGGAAGCATCATCTGTTTACTGCTAATTGGAAACCAAAGAGAAAACAAGTCTCTGAAGTTTCAATTGGAACTGGTCCCAGTATGATATCTCACACGGCTTAAAGGGACAGACTTCTGAGCCACATGCTACCAAAACTCTTGTCTCCTCGCATTACTCTCACACTGCCTGTTAGCATTTAAAACAAGATGAGAAATGAAACTCAAGGCTAGATCCTCTGTGCAAATGATCAATGTAAAACTCTGCATTATAACTTCCTGTAGTCCATAGCTCATGATTTACTTGTTGCAACATCAAAAAGGACAAAAAACAAGAGAACGGACAATTAAGATAATATTACAAGCACTGAAGACATTATTTTTAATGCCCATTTCCCTTTAGTGATCTCTCTATTTAAGGTAAGCATTGACTGGTGCACATAGAAGTACACACAAGCTGGAATCTGTTGGTGAGGAAAGAGGCATACCAATGAATCAATTATGGCAGTTATTTCTAGATCATTTTTGAGACCTACACCTTCCGCTTATAGTGAATTCAAAGCAGGTCAAATGGTTTACATAACTGCGCCAGTGAAAGCTTCTTTCAAAATTGTTATCTTCTTCTGTTATTGCACTAAGTCTGTATACAGCCTGAATTCACTCTCATATAAAAACTAGCATAATAGAGCATAACATTGCAGGACCACTGAAAGAGAAATGTTGCCTGAATGATGTTTTTTATCCATGCTTGTAGCAGACTCTAGGGATGCCAATGTCTGTCTATATTAGTCGGTCTGTCAGCCCAACAACTTTTGGTTGTTTGTACCACCACATCGTTCAAATGTGTTGTGTTAAGTGATGTACAGATTTCTTTCCCCCCTTAGACTAGTTTGTTATAACTTTAGAGAACCTTTGACTCCTTCTACAAGGAAAAGCGAGTCACATTTCAACACAAGGCAATTCAAAGATTAAGAGCATTAACATATAGTGCAACAAAAACACATTATGAAATGACATTTATATACATTTATAAAAAGTATTAAATGCATTAAAAAGCCCAAAGATACAAATAAAACATGCTAAAATAGAATAAGAGATGTTTTAAGTACAAGAATAAAAGTAATCTAACCCAATCCAACACAAACAACAATGGAAGAACATCAACTAGAATTTACCATATTGAATATTTAATTGGAATAATACATATTTTCATTTAGTTAAACCTGTTCTGCATGTAAACGAATGTCAAAATATGTTGCTGATGTCATTATGTAGCTTTTAACGGTCTCTGACAGTTATCTACTCCTCACAAAAAATATTCTGGTTAACATTAAAAAGTGGACGCTGCACTGCTGAGGGTTCAATCACGTCTAAACTTTAAAAAACATCCGCCACGGTCACAGTCAGCCATGGATTTGCTCACATTTAGTGTTGTGCAAAATCCAACCACTGAGTTGTCTGAAACGCATCATGAGCATGCATAAAAACAGAGCACTTAATTTGACTCGGAGCTAAATGGATGCAGCCATCATTACTGATAATAATTTAGTCCAAGCTTCTCCTGCTTAAAAAAGTCAAAATGTCCGCCTTAAAACAGGTGGATGTCCTGCTCTTTGTACGGTACACAGACTACCCCTAAAACAAACAAAAAGTATCACTATGACAGTGTGATATCGAGAGACCGGTTTGTTAAAACATATATGCAACAACTTTGTGTGATCTTTATCAAGCAGAGCTCATGCTACATCGAAGAAGATACACAGTCCATTCAGACATTCATAAATACATTAAACACACACTTGCCTGTCCCTGAAGAGATGTTGCATCCACCCTTCACGCACTGATACAGCCGTGCAGCCTGAGATCAAGGCCTCATCTCCCAGAGTCACGCACATCATCCACTCTCCATGCCCCTGCCCCAAGGATCCAGAGCTTTGATTTGTGTTTACCAACCTTGAGGTACACTCGAGTGACCCAGAGTTACATGGTGTAAACTCATGCAATTCTCAACGGGGAAACCTCAGGATGGAGATGGTCGATGCGGGGTGATGGTGAAGGGAATGCTGATTGCAGAGAGCTTTTGAGTCAGAGGCAGAACTAAGTGACACTGAAAGGCATTATGTCAAGACTGCATGGTTTGGATTATGGGCTTTCTTCTCAGCTTCATTAGATTTGCATGTCACGTATCGTGATGGAATGCTAGTATTTTTTCACCAAAAAGGGAATGAATGTTGGACAAATGTATTACCTTAAATACCAATACACATTTTAAAATGTTTTTGATTTGTTCATCACTTGAAAATAAGAAAATTCTGAAAGCTGCACGGTTTTGTGGCTGAATATATTTCAAGGGGATACAGACTGACTTAAACACCTGGCAGTTTCATCTAGCGGTGTGTGTACAAAAGGGATTCACTGCCTGCATCAGCCTCCGTTAAATTCATGCCGGGATACCCAACGTGGCCTGGCACTAACCCACTCCTGCTCCTGTAAAACAGTAAAACCTTCAGATGTTTTTTTCCCCTCTACTTCTATACCTTGCCTTAAAATCACTTAGCACTTTTGCAGAACGTGTTTTGAAACTTGGGATGTAGCAACCCCCAACATTTGTTCAAAGTTTGGATGGAATTTCAGTGCAACACAAACTCACATGGACATAATTTTTGATGTGCATGACTTTTTTTAATGTAATTGAAAATTGTTTTGCGTTCAGTAGATGGAATGCATGTTTCGCTGAGGTTGCCATGTCAAATATACCATGACTACGGAGAGAATGCTTACTGGTAACATGTTTCTTATATGTACTATTTATGAAACCTCTCCCAAAGGTTTGAGGCATGATCTGAGAGGCAGCGTAACATAAAAGATGGGCCAACCTGTGAAGGATTGTGTCATGGAACTGCTGACCCCATTATGTTTGCACTGAAATTGTACTCCATGGGCCGCTTTGTGTTCTGTTTTCTTTTCCTGAGTGCACATGCATGTGCTTCAATGCACTTTAAAGGCCGGTGACTGGGGAAGAGAGGGCCATTGAAAGGGTGAAGTGCTGTGTGTAAAATCCTTTGCATGCTTAGGGTACACACCTGGTGCAAAACCATGGGACATGAAAGAGCACAACGGCCAAAAAGGTGACCCGTTTTTGTTTGTTTTATGTGATGCTTTCCTGCCCTGTCTTCTCCAGCCAGCTGAGCCACTCATGCTCAGAGTTTGATCAGTATGTGAAGCCTGACACAGACAAAGCACCATGCAATGAACATGAAAGGCTCGCACGCACGCACGCACGCACGCACGCACGCACGCACGCACGCACGCACGCACGCACACACACACACACACACACACACACACACACACACACACACACACACACACACACACACACACACACACACACACACACACACACACACACACACACACACACACACACACACACACACACACACACACACACACACACACACACACACACACACACACACAATTATATATATGTCTGCCTTTATCCCTCTCTCTATTTTGTTCAAAAAGGCCAACAAACAATAGCGCCCTGCTGCTCTGCACTTCTCATTTAGTCCCGGTGTCCCATTCATCTCAATAACGGAGAAGAAAAAAGTACAACTCCCAGATTGTGTGTGGCACCTTCACCACCTTGCATTTTTTAAGGTGCCCACCACTCTGTCTCTCTGTCAACATTCATGAAGTTTCCACTTTTAAGGAGGAGGTGGAAGAAAGGTCATGATTGAATAATGAATCTGTCCAGGGAATGGACTACAGCCCTGGTGGCTGTCTGAGTATTTGCAAATGTTCTTCAGGTGGGTGAGGCAGTGACCACAGGTTCAATGTCTGCTAGAGACACTTTGGGAATGACTAAACTTTCCTTCTGAGAGAGTAAATTGCTCGAATGAGGAACAAGGGAGACGGTCTGAATGAATAAACAGACATAAAACTAGCATTAAAAAATATATTATTTATGCCCTCTCAAGGCTGTACATGTCAAACAAAAGAACGTTGGAGACAGATGGCGAAGATGATGATGATGATGAGGATGACTGAGATATTATGGAATTGTTCACTGCTAGCAGAAGGTCAAAATCTGTCCTGTCAAAAAAGAAAGTCATTATCTGGAAGGGTGAGATGGTCCCCTGGGGATCAGGGCTCATCAGTGTAAAGGAGAGAGAGGCTGCAGACGGTCTGTCCCAGGACGGTTATAACATCCATTCAGGTGGAGATAGGTGTCATCAGGAATGGGCAGAGATCTTTAGCATCGTCACTTCTGTGCTTTATTTCTTTAAAATTAAAGCTTCAGTCAGATGGAAAATGGGATTTCTTTGAATGCACAGCCATATACAGTATGCAGCCTTGTGAAAATGGCATCTGTGTTGTGCAGGAAAACTCTTCTTCCAGTGATCAACATGATCAGAATATTTAGTTTAACATTGTGTCTTCTTAATAAGTAGTTAGTATTTCAGGTAGCATCATCTGCTTTCATGCTTTAGTAATTGATTGATGCATCAAGATTTCTTACCAACAAAAAAAATATATAAACTGGTATGTGAGGCTTTAAAGCTACAAACAAAACACGGTCATAACCACCTTTTAAAGCAGTTTTAAAGCAAACAGTTGGTAAATTATACATTCAACAGGCATATGAAATACTATGATATAAATGATATCCTTTCAAAAGGTGTGCTATATTTTTCAAACGAGCCAATCACAGGACACAAAGGCTTTTCCAGAGGGGCCTAAATAGCATTTCAGAGAGCTGGTAAACTCAAGTATATTAAGAAAGACAGACTGTGAAAAATAGTGTGCTTCCTTAACTTTAAAGGATGTTAATCAATCAATCAATGTTTATTTATATAGCCCAATATCACAAATGTTACATTTGTCTCAGTGGACTTCACAATTTGTACAGAATATCAGTATGACAACACGACACCCTCTGTCCTTAGACCCTCACATCGTACAAGGAAAAACTTCCAGAGAAAACCCACAGTTTAAAGGGAAAAATGGGAGAAACCTCAGGGAGAGCAACAGAGGAGGGATCCCTCTCCCAGGACGGCCAGACGATAGATGCCGTGTGTAAATTGAAAAATATAATACATTTACAACATAGGTAGTCCAAATGTTTGGAAATGCGTGTGTCTATAATAAGAAGATGAATCCACGAGGATATCCATCCAGGACTCAGGATCCAGGACCACAGCAACAGGCACAGCCACGACTCAAGATCCAGGGCTCGCGATCCAGGACTCAGGACCACAGCAACAGGATCAGCCACGACTCAGGATCCCGGCGTAGATAGACAGCAAAAAGACATTTTGGGGAAGCTGGGTTATTCGGAACATGAGAGTACACAGGTACAGACAGAGAGAAGGAAGAAGTAAGGTGTCCCCCGACAAACTAAGCCTATAGCAGCAAAACTAGGGGCTGAATCTAATCAGCCCTAACTATAAGCTTTATCAAAAAGGAAGGTCTTAAGCGCACTCTTAAAAACGGATAGGGTGTCTGCCGCCCGAACACAAACTGGAAGCTGATTCCACAAATGTGGAGCTTGATAAAAAAAGGCTCTGGCTCCCATTGTACTTTTAGAGACTCTAGGAACAACCAACAACCCTGCATTCTTGGAACGCAATGCCCTAGTAGGACAGTAGGGTATAATGAGTTTTAAGGTAAGATGGCGCCTGCCCATTAAGGCCCTGTCACACTGTCCCGAAGTTGACACCCGATGGACACACGAATATGGAATTGTGAATTTCGCACGCAGATGGCCCCGAACCACACACGAAGGCAACATTTACATTACATTTAAGACATACAACTGCAATGAAAGTACCAAAAACAATTATGTTACAGTACTATGATACTGTACTGATATTTTCAGACTTTGTACTTTCTCCGTCTTTATATGTAGAAAATATTACGTTTTCTCCGTAATGTTGTTTCCATAGCAACAACAACTTCCTGTCAACTCTCCTTCAAAATAATATATTATATCCTTTTTAGTTTCACAGTAACACAAATTGGGTTATTTACATAATATGTTTACATGATTTTGTTGTGCAATAAAACAACCCGATGGACACACGATAAAGGAAATGTTCAAATTCGGCTGTGATCGTAACAACATCGGGCCATTCGTGAGGGCATCTTAAGCCATCGTATGACCGTCTGTGGAGTTTCTCAGGCTCCGGCAGCAACTTCGTGAGCGGTGGCAAAATCTTTGGCATGCCAAAAAATTGCCGAATGGCCCGATGTTGCTACGATCAGAGCCGAATTTGAACATTTCCTTTATCGTGTGTCCATCGGGTGTCAATTTCGGGACAGTGTGACAGGGCCTTTAAGGGCTTTGTAGGCGAGAAGAAGAATTTTAAATTCTATCCTATGTTCAATAGGGAGCCAGTGTAAGGCAGCCAGAACAGGAGTAATGTGATCCCTTTTCCTAACTCTGGTTAGTACACGAGCTGCAGCATTTTGAATCAGCTGAAGCGACTTAACTGACTTCTTGGTACACCCTGATAATAAAGAGTTACAATAATCCAGCCTTGAAGTAACAAATGCATGGACTAGTTTCTCTGCATCGTTTTGAGGCAAGATCAGTGGCGTAGCCAGGAATTATTGTGTGGGTGGGCCTGGAGAAATGTAGGTGGGCCAGGGGGAGACATTAAGTGTGGGGTCTGAGCTGAAATTTCATTAATGATTTTAATGATTTTTTAATGCACCAATAGAACTTAAGCATAAATTAGCAGTGAAAACAAAAACATAGGCACGGCGGCCTCAGAATGTGTGTAAAACTGACATCCACATAGGGATGGGTATCGTTAAGGCTTTAACGGTACTACTACTTTTATCGATAGCGCTTACGCTTATGCTCCAGGTTCAGTACCAACCACATCATAAAGTACGCGGACGATACAGCAGTGGTGGGACTCATCAGGGACAACAACGAACAGGCCTACAGGGAGGAGGTGAAACATCTGACAGACTGGTGTAACACCAACAACCTGATCCTGAATGTCGATAAAACAAAAGAGATGATTGTCGACTTCAGGAACAAAAAGCACTGTCACCCACCACTCCACATCAACGGCACAGCAGTGAAGACTACAGACAGCACCAAGTTCCTGGGGGTGCATATCACAAGCAGTCTGACCTGGTCCACTCACACTACATCACTATTTAAGAAGGCACAGCAGTGCCTACACTTCCTGCACAGCTCCCCCCTCCCATCCTCACCACGTTCTACAGAGGAACCACAGAGAGCGTGCTGACCAGCGGCATCTCCATCTGGTCGAGAGACTGCAACGCCAAAGACTGGAAGTCTCTGCAGAGAGTGGTCACAAAAAGCCTAACAAAAGCCCAGAACATTTTTAAAGACCCCACTCATCCTCACCATGCTCTGTTCTCCCTGCTGCCCTCCGGCAAGAGGCTCCGCAGCATTAAGAGCAGAACAGCCAGATTCTGCAATAGCTTTTTCCCCAAGCCATCAGACTGCTGAACAGCAAGCAGACCAGTAACATAAAGATTACATTACGCTGTGTAAAGAGCACATATTTGTTATATAGTATGTCTATTTTATTTATATGTATAGTAAGTCTTTATATTTTAAACGCACACTTTATCTTTAATTGTATCAGCACCACGTCACTATTATTTATTTATATGTACAATTTTAGCAAGTTTTTATATTGTCCTGTTCCTGTAAGCCAGTACAACGAAATTTCGTTTTAATAGTACACTCTGTGTCTTGTTGAAATGACAATAAAGTATGTCTATGTCTATGTCTTATCGATCCGGTCCTTTAACATTACTTTTATCGGTTCTTTTGGAGAAAAAAAGAAGGTCAACTAACTAAACAAATTGTGAACAAAACTAACATTGCTTTTTATTTAAATTAAATACATCATATTTCACATCAAAAGAAACAACAATGTTTTAACAAATCATATTAAATAATGTGATGACAGAACTGTAAACAGAATAGCTGAAACTTTAACAAAATAAATAACTCAGTTTCCTCTCATCATTAACCCATGTTTGTATCATGTAGTTAACTCGGTGTGTCGCTGCTAGCAAACATAACACCTGACGTGGAAACGTTCCTCGTGGATGGGGCTACAGAGCTGCTAGAAAGACAGTGGAACCCGGTGCATTCCTCCGTCTGGATGTGGAGCACTTTTGCTAAATGTTTAGACAAATTGCTCGTGTTACCGCCCTCACATGATAAACTCTTATTCCACTTTTGATAACGAGTATTGTCCACATAGACACGGCTATAGTTTAACCACACCTCGGAGCGCGTTCTCTCCGCCATCTCCTCCGTGTGTGTGTGTTGCTGCATGTTGTAGCAGCTGCGTGTGTGTAAACTGCCCCGCCCCCTCTCACACAGACGGGGGCGAGATCTCTTAAACGGAGTTGGCGACACTTAAACTGCAATGTAATGTTTGTGTAGCAATAATACATACAACATATATCGGGGGCACAGGTTGTTTATCCTTGACAGTCGCACAGTGGGCACACACTGAGTGTTTTCATATTCAGCAAATGTGTACACGCTAAACTGCAGACCTCAAGATGAAATAATACTTTCATTCACTCACGGCAAAAGTTACTTTACTTACTATAAAAACTCACGGTAAAAAAATGCACTCCCTATTCCATTGTCATGAAGGTGGAATCTAACTATATCCAGAATACGTTTTATTGGATCCAGGCTAGAAACATGTTTATTTCTGCTGTAAAGTTGGGCATTTTAACATGGGGGTCTATGGGAATTGCTCCTTTTTGCATCCATCCCCTGTCGGCCACTAGATGAACTGCAGTTTGTGGCACTTCCTTCTGGGCTTCCCGGCTCTGCGCTATGAAGCGCTGATTGGCTGTGGGTGGGCCAGACGTGCATGTGGGTGGGCCCAGGCCCACCCACAGCTACGCCGCTGGGCAAGATATGCCTGATTTTTGCAATGTTACGTAGATGAAAGAAGGCGGTCCTTGAGATTGATTTTATGTGGGCGTTAAAGGATAAATCCTGATCAAATATAACACCAAGATTCCTTACAGTCTCACTGGAGGCCAAATTAATGCCATCCAGAGTTAGTATATCTTTAGTTAATTTGTTTCATAGAGTCTTTGGGCCGAGTACAATAACTTCAGTTTTGGCTGTGTTTAACATCAAAAAGTTTAAAGTCATCCAGTCCTTGAGGCAGTCTTGCATTTTATTTAGATGATTGGTTTCATCAGGCTTGATTGATAAATATAGTTGAGTATCATCCGCATAACAATGAAAATGTACAGAGTGATTCCTTATAATATTGCCTAACGGAAGCATATATAATATGAACAAAATAGGTCCAAGCACTGAGCTCTGTGGCACTCCATCACTCACTTTGGTTTGCATGGAAGATTAATCGTTGACACACACAAACTGAGAGCGTTCAGATAGATAGGACCTAAACCAGCCTAAAGCAGTTCCCTTTATGCCAACTAAGTGCTCTAGTCTTTGCAATAGGATATCATGGTCGATAGTATCAAATGCAGCACTGAGATCGAGCAAGACAAGAATAGAGACAAGTCCTTTGTCTGAGGCTATTAGGTCATTTGTGACTTTAACCAGAGCTGTCTCTGTGCTATGATGTGTTCTAAAGCCAGACTGAAAATCTTCAAATAAATCATTGTTTTTAAAGTAATCACACAACTGTTTTGCGACTGCTTTCTCAAGAATTTTTGAGAGGAACGGAAGATTTAATTTTATTCGCAGGGCATCTGTAGCACTATCAACAACATGATCAATTTGGGGTGGTGTACATTTTGTATACATTTCCTCCATTACATGCAGACATGCTAGCGAGTTAAAGAGCCTGTGACACGGTTTTCCCCCATCATCCAAACCCATCAATTTGAGTACATATTGTCCCCTTGAAAACCGTTACTGAACTGATTTTGGATATTTGTACTTTGATAACCATTAATCTGCCTTCAATGTTGACAATTTTCTGGATCTTCTCGCGGATTCTTCAAGTCCCGCCAAATTATGGGTGACGTCATTGCGGGCACAGCGCTCCAGCTGCACCGTCCAGGATCCCAGCATCTGCATGTAAACCTTTATATATATACAGTCAGATGTAAACGCACGACGGCGCACACAGCAGCAAGCTCAGACAGCGATGACAGGTTAATGTTGAACGTGTCTGAGAGCTCATATGAGGCTGAAGGATCGGTTTATGTTGTATCTTCTAAGTTTAAGAATGAGGTGCGTCAATATGGGCGATCATATGGTCATGTAGCCAGTGGTGGACTGGGACTAAAAATCATCCCGGGACTCTCGACCGGCCCACTTCGGTACCGAGCTGTCAACGGGGGGAGCGGGGGATGTAAAATACAAATATAATGTATAATGTCTGTGTCTTTGACATTAGCGCTGCTAGCCACCTGTGCCCTGTACTACGAAGCCAGTTCAACAGACCCTGGATATGTTTGAGTAACAAACAAACTAACAACAACAAACTAACAAACGAGATCTCGCTAAGCGGTCCTACGACGCTGGTTATCAACTCGGTAAATCAAGCCAGGGTTTCTCTCTCCAGCTGAGAGCGCGTTCACGTCTAAGACACGAGTGGATCTGACTTTAATTACATTTGTCTCGAGTGTTTCGTCAACATAATGTGTTAAATAATACTTCTGCATCGAGTCTGTGACACTGTGAGTGTTGCACGGCCAGATGAGGCTGGAGAAGCTGACTCAGATAAGGAAATATATGATATATTATGATATTATCTGATCGATGATCTGATTGATGATGTAATATGAATGATAAGTGCGACACGTCAGCGTCTTCTCTGCATACGGCAGTTTAAACTGTATTTCCTTTATCCTGTAATATGACTTGAGAGATTTAAACTCCGCACACTGAGTGGATCTCTTTTCTATAGACGCCGGAGGCGGGCAGCGTCAGGTAAAAGAAGTTATTTAGCCTTCTCAAACCTGAGCCTCACGCGCCGCCTATGGGGGATGTGCTAGTTACTTATCCGACCGGCCCACTTCGGTACCGGCCCATCGGGATTCGTCCCGATGGCCAGTCCGCCACTGCATCCACAGTCCGCCACTGCACCCAGCCCACGTAAACTGTCAACGGGGGGAGCCTCGCTGCGGGGAAACGGTGGACCTAGTGTCCCGATCGGAGTGGGAATAATAATAATAATCCGTGCATTTTATCCATTAATTTCCCCAACATTGTGGTAAAAAACCACACGTTTAATCCACGTTGTTGGTGTACTACAACTACAAAAAGCATCGGTTTGTTTTCTCATCAGTAAATGCAGACCGGCTCAAACAAACGATTTTTAATCATCATCCTCACTCATCATTTAATGTATCATATGTTCGCCGAATTGACATGAAAGCACTAATAAATGTAGTTTCATCCACTTGAGTTTATAACCACAAAAATAATCGATTTGTTTTTATATCACATCCGACGGGAGGAAATTCAGCAGCTCTCACTCCCGATTTTTAATCCTAATGTAATCATCATCTTCACCACGATCATTTATGTTTATGTCGCCGAATTGACATGAAAGCACTGACAAATATGAATATACTGTAGTCAACTTCATTAAAACGTTCTTAACGTGCCTAAACTCAGTAATTCACCATTTCTACGCATGACACAACACACTTTGTCCGTGTTTGGCTCTCGAAGCGTTCCCGCATTGACGTCACTTCCGGCTTCCCCCAAAACTTCAAAATGAGTGAAGGAATTTCCCCGCGATGTTCGAAATTATTGATATTTAACGAAACGGTATCGCTTTTTCTTTTTTAAACTGACGGTTCGAGATTACTAGTAGCCCAATATTTCATTGCACAACAGTTGTTGGGATGGTGTCACAGGCTCTTTAAGTATTGATGGAATCTCTTCCTTAAATTTGGCTACAGCACTAACAGGAACCCCTTGCTGCAGGAACCTTTGACTAATGGTTTAGTAACAGTACTTCAAAAGTTACCAAAAAATGGTCGGATAAAGCGGGATTATGCAGTTCGACTAATAGTTGCTCAATTTCAATACCATAAATCAGAACAAGGTCGAGAGTGTGATTATAACAGTGGGTTGGTTTATTTACACTCTGAAGGAAACCAATATTATCTAATATAGAGTTAAATGCAACAGTAAGGCTATTTTTATCGTCGTCAACATGAATATTAAAGTCACCTACGATAATTACTTTATCTGTTTTAAGTACCAAAGTTGATAAAAACTCAGAGAATTCTGATAATAATTCTGAATAAGGACCTGGTGCACGGTACCTGTAACAAATAAGATTGGCTGCAAAGTTTTCCAGGTTGGATGCGTAAGACTAAAAACAAGACTTTCAAAGGAGGTATAATTTAATTTTGGTTTAGTATTGATAAGTAAACTTGAGTCAAAGATTGCTGCAACTCCACCTCCTCAGCCTGTGCCTCGAGGAATATGAGTATTGATATGGCTGGGTGGAGTGGCCTCATTTATGCTGACATATTCTTCATGTCTCAACCAAGTTTCAGTGAGACAGCATATATCAATATTATAATCTGATATTAAATAATTTACCAATATTGCTTTAGATGCTAGAGATCTTATGTTTAAGAGTCCACATTTAATCATGTTTTGTCGTAGTTGTTACATTTACTTTTATTAGGTTATTATGTATGACACCTCTATTAGGTTTTACTTTAAATTGTCCTTGGGCAGACACACACACACCATTAATATTGGGTATTTTATTGGAGAGAGCGCAGAGAAGCGTGTAAGACTGTGACTCCGCCTCCTCGTCTCAACTCCAGTTTGTCATGGATTACGTCCACAAAGCCCTGAAATGTTTGCCGAAATGAGATTTGCACCTTCCAAAGTAGGATGAATGCCGTCTCTCTTAATCAGGCCAGGTTTTCCCCAGAAGGCTGTCCAATTATTTACGAAGCCCACATCGTTTGCTGGGCACCACCAAGACAACCAGCGCTGGAATGATGACATGCGGCTAATACATGTCGTCATTGATCAGATTGGGGAGGGGACCAGAGAAAATTACGGTGTCCGACATTGTTTTAGCATATCTACACACCGACTCCACATTAAGTTTGGTGCATTCTGATTGGCGTAAACGAACATCATTACCACCGACGTGAATAACAATCCTACTCAGGGACGCGGGAAGGGGGGGGTGCTGAGGGGGCTGCAGCACCCCCATCTGTTGGCGGAGAGTTGTAACTGCAACGCCAAAAAGTTCACTAAACAAATCAATACAAAAGTTTTATTTTGAGTTACTATTTTTGAGTTAGCATTTTAGTGTAAGCAGTTAATAAAAAGCTTCACTAAATAATAAGAGAAAGTGATAATGCGGTGTGCTTCTTCTGTTTCAGTGCAGACAAGGTCAGGGATGGGAGTTTTGTGAAAGGAGGATTTAAGAACTGGCGAAAGGCAGATGTTACAACCCGGCTCGTGGGCTGTAACATAAAGCAGGGAGGCGAGACGAGAGGTAAGAATATACGTTTATTTGTTAAACACGTCAACTAAATAGGCACCAGCATCAGGTCTCCGAAACTGGCGCAGAGAAAGTGCCCAGAGGAGTGAGACCGACGTAACCGGCTGGGCTCCTCCTATATCCTGTTTCATCAGGTGTAACTCATCCGGCAGGTGCGCCTCATCAGACAGCTGCAGCTGGAACCTGCAATCACACACAAAACACACACACAACCAGACGGCACCCCACGTGGTGTGGAGGGGTCGTCACACTCCCCCCCATAAGAAAGGAGTTCCCCTAAGAACACCGTTAAGTACCCGAATAGCTAGGAGCTCTTCTCCGATATTCCGGCGTGGACAGAACACCACTCTGGCCAGTCCCTTGACCCAGCACCTGGAAGAACCCAGAATGTCCCCCCAGAAACCGCAACCTAGCCCCCGGCAACAAACCCAAGACCTGACCCCAAGGTCGCTGCCGAACTGGCCCACCCGTCCGACACGCGTGACATGATCCAACATGCCGAGACACATCTTTCCTCAAACCAGGCCAAAATAAATACCGCAACAGGTAACCACATGTTTTACGGACACCCAGATGTCCCAACTGCCCATGCGCTTTTCTGAGGACCTCCTCGCGAAACCTGACAGGAACCACAATCTGATATACTGGCCCACCAATGAAGCATTTCCCACGTGACCACCACTTTCTGACCAGCAATCCCCCATGCAGCTGACAACCCCTGGTGACACCATTTCCATCCTCGGTGGAGAGAACCGCCTCAAAAAACGGACTGAGGGAGACATCCGCTTTCTGCTCCACCACCAACTCACTGCAGGATACCGACAACAACCAGTCAGGAATAACCACAGAATCTCTCGCACTGACCTCTTCACCCTGCTCAGATTCCTCCTGTGTACGGCTCACAGCCCGGGTCACAGAGCAAGCCACCAACACTGCCATTCTCCTCTGCCACAGTAGGTGAAGATGACTGCATGGTAGGCGGTGGACCCTCAGCCCACACACGGCTGCCAGCCAGGCCGTTACCCAGGATAACATCTACACCACCAATTGGCATTACAGGACGGACCCCCATGGCGACCTCACCCTGCACCAGACCTGAGTTAAGCACAACAGAATGCAGAGGAACAGGCACAATATTCATTCCCATACCTCGCATCCGGACAAAATCCCCAGTTCCAGATTTGTCCGAAAATGGTAACACAGAACTCAGAATGTATGAGTCATACGATGCAGTGTCTCTCAAAATCTTTACCGGCACGCTGATATCATTTCCCACCAATGACACGTATCCGGTTGACACAAATGCAGAAAACAGTGGGTCCTTCCACCGGCATGGCTCATTAATCTGCTGACAGGGAGAGATGACAGGTAACGGCACCACAGACACAGCACAAGCAGCAGAGTTAAACTGGCCTACACAGTTCCCCCTTTTAGCCTTAGCTTTTGGACAGTCAGTCTTCCAGTGCCCTCTCTCCCTGCAGAAATGACAGATTTCCGAATCACCCTCTGGCTGACCTCGCAAACCCACGCTCAGGTCTACCCCAGGTCGACCTATTTTTCTCCTCCCGTCTACCTCCTGCACGATACATACCCCCTTCATCCTGGACCCTGAAGTCGCGACCGCCCCTGTGCGTTAGCACATAGTCCTCTGCCAGAGCAGCAGCCTCTGCAGCAGTTTTCACCTTACGCTCGCTGATGTAAACCGCAATGTGGCTGGGCGCAGAATTTTTAAATTACTTCAACACCATCAACTCACATAATGCAACATACGTATCCACTTTCAAAGAGTTACACCACCTACCGAAAGAAATAACCAGATCCCTGGCAAACTCAACATGGGTCTGTCCGCTAGACTTCTCCCAGGACCTGAACCTCTGTCAATATGCCTCAGGGACTAAAGGCCCTGACACACCAAGCAGTCATCAGAGGACTCGCCGACGCCGGCTGTTGCGTCGCCGTGTTCTCCTGCGTCTTGGCCATGTGTCGCACGGGAACACACCGCAAAGACTTCAGTGCGTGAGTGGCAATAACTCTCCTTACCAGCAGGCGGCGGTAGTGTGTATTGGTCATTCAAAAGAGGCAACAACTGGAAAACAGAGAAGAAGAACAGACCGTGATATAAACAAACAACAAATAGCGTGTGCGTTCCATTTTCACTCTCGTCCATCGAAAACATGTTTCGTGCGGCACTGGAGCTAGATTTGGGTTCTGCCCGCTCTGTATTAATGTCATGTTGACAGGTTATCATCATGTAGGCGTTGATAAAAGCTCATTCTAATGTTGTGTTATGTGTGTATGAAGGTGCGAAATAAAGTTTTGCATTGCCTATCCTGCTATTTGTGTTCTTTTAATCACACAGCGATAAGAAACAATAACAATGTGCCTACATAACTGTCAGTTGCAGCTCTAGCATTAGTATTGTTTATAGTAACAGCTACAACATTAAAATACTTCTAGGCAGATTGAGGAGGATAATGGGAGAATGAACAGAGAAACATCCATCTGAATAATAATATTTGTATCGCACCTTTCATACAGGGGATTGCAGTTCAAGTGTTTTACATCAGTAAGAAATAAGATATAAAATCAGTGTAAAACAAGCATAAAGTGGGATCAAATAATGCCGATATATTATATATACAGTTGCAAGAAAAAGTATGTGAACCCTTTGGTATTACCTGGATTTCTGCATAAGTTGGTCATAAAATGTGTTCTGATCTTCATCTAAGTCACAACAATAGACAAACACAGTCTGCTTAAACTAATACCACACAAACAATTATATGTTTTCATGTTTGTATTGAACACACCATGTAAACATTCACAGTGCAGGGTGGAAAACGTATGTGAACCCCTAGGCTAAAGACTTCTTCAAGAGCTAATTGGAGTCAGGAGTCAGCCAACCTGGAGTCCAATCAATGAGACGAGATTGGAGGTGTTGGTTAAAGCTACCCTGCCCTATAAAAAATACACACCAGTTTTGAATTTGCTATTCTTAAGAAGCATTGCCAGATGTGAACCATGCCTCGCACAAAAGAGCTCTCAGAAGACCTACGATTAAGAATGGTTGACTTGCATAAAGCTGGAAAGGGTTACAAAAGTATCTCTGAAAGCCTTGATGTTCATCAGTCCACGGTAAGACAAGTTGTCTATAATTGGAGAAAGTTCAGCACTGTTGCTACTCTAGGAGTGGCCGTCCTGTAAAGATGACTGCAAGAGCACAGCGCAGAATGCTCAATGAGGTGAAGAAGAATCCTAGAGTGTCAGCTAGAGACTTAAAGAAATCTCTGGCACATGCTAACATCTCTGTTGACGAATCTACGATACGTAAAACACTGAACAAGAATGGAGTTCATGGGAGGACACCACGGAGGAAGCCACTGCTGTCCAGAAAAAACATTGCTACACGTTTGAAGTTTGCAAAAGAGCACCTGGATGTTCCACAGCACTACTGGCAAAATATTCTGTGGACAGATGAAACCAAAGTTGAGTTGTTTGGAAGGAACACACAACGCTATGTGTGGAGAATCCAAAGGGTTCACATACTTTTTCTTGCAACTGTATATATATATGAATCCCAACAGGCCACCTTGTTTATGGTTTGATTCAGTTTTAGTAGAATATAAAATACATGAATGAATGATGAAATGAGCACAAAGTGCAGACATACTATAATTATATTGAGGTACTTGAGACTAATCCTGCAACTGTATAGTTCTGCTCCACAACAGTTAGAGAATGAAGAAACCATCACGTATGAAAGGCTACCTCTATTCACATAATAGAGGGGCAGAAAAACGGCTTGCACATTTACATTTCAATCTTGAATAATGGTAGACAGTATCTCATTTAGTATCATCATTCTGCGCTTCGCCGGAGGCCTTCGAGTGCTGAGTGTGCTTGGCCTCTCTCCGAGCGGTGCCGGTGTGGTGCAGATGGTGGATTCTGCCAGGCAGGGCTCAGCATCAAAGTGGAAGGAATCCTCGGTGGTGCTAGTCGAGGTTTCACTGCTGGTGCCACCGGGGGTTGATTCTGCAGCCACCTCACATTTTTTAAAATAAATTCACAGTTAGTTGGATTTAATACCATGGCTTCTTAAAACTGTTTACTAAGCATTCATAACAAAACAATACCCTGAAATGTGTGTGCCATTAGTTTGGGGTGTGGTCAAGTGTGAGAGGTACATTGTAGACACATTGTGATGCTCTATTCAGATGCTAAAGACATACTTCTAGAAGATTCAGAACACTACAAAATATAAAGACATATTTTATCATGTATTATTATAGGTTAAGATAAAAGCGTTATTGAATCCATGGTGAATTTCATAAGCTACCCAGCAGTATATCATGTAATTTCAATTAGCTCCTCCTTTACCAGCTGCAACATTAAGGTGATGAGCACATCAATAATTATAACAGAATAATATATATATTATTCTGTTATTGTTATATTTAAAACTGTAACCACCAAATGAATGAAAATAATGTTTTTGTAAATGAAAGAACCAAGAAACACTTATTTGTACTCAACAAATAAAATAGTTATCGTGATGGTGAGGTTCGAAGTACTCTCCTTCCTTCTTGTGTAGGGCTCTAAAAACTGCAGCCTGGTTATGATCCACTGCTGTCTGCCAGTCCTTTGTGCTCCACAACTACCCGAAGGGGCAAGTCTCCTGTACCGGGTGTACTGGGTTCGCATTAGAGATGTCCCGATCCGATCACGTGATCGGGGATCGGAGCCGATCACGTGATTTTCAAAAGATCGGAATCGGGAGAAGAAAATCGGGGATCGGGAATTTTTATTATTTTTCTTTTTTTATAAAATATTTTTATTATTTTATTTAATGTTACAAAACAAAAATGACCATGTTCACGTCTTAAAGTCATCCTGAGGCCTTAGTTTTGATTTAAAATTACACAACATCATGTATGTGTTGCTTCTTTTGGGCTTGTTTTCATAGACCTGGTTGCTTATTTCTCTCAAATCTGGCAACAGAGTGGGCGCAGTGTCTAATAGTAGCAGTAAGCTAACGAGAGGCTACGTTCAGCTGGTGACTCGGGAGTCGGGACAGAGAAAATGTCAGGAGTTTGGAAGTATTATAAAATTGAAAGCGAAGGCAGTGTAACAGCCAGATGCAATGTTTGTAAGGCGGAGGTTCCGCGTGGTGGAAAGAACAGAGCTACGTTCAACACGACCAATCTAATACGCCACCTGAGAAACAAACACCAACAACAACACGACGAGTACACAGCGGCCACTCAGGTAACGGCACTGAAACAACCAACACTTTCAGAGACTTTTAAAAGGAAAGAGAAACTGCCCCAGAACAGTGAAAAGGCCAAAAAAATAACAGCCATCCATCCATCCATCCATCCATCCATCCATCCATCTTCTCCCGCTTATCCGTGGTCGGGTCGCGGGGGTAGCAGTTCCAACAGAGAGCCCCAAACTTTCTTTTCCCTGGCGACATCAACCAGCTCTGACTGGGGGATCCCAAGGCGCTCCCAGGCCAGCGAAGAGATATAATCCCTCCACCTGGTCCTAGGTCTACCCCTTGGTCTCTTCCCAGCTGGACGTGCCTGGAACACCTCCCTAGGGAGGCGCCCAGGTGGCATCCTAACTAGGTGCCCGAACCACCTCAACTGGCTTCTTTCGACGCGAAGGAGGAGCGGCTCAACTCCGAGTCCCTCCCTGATGACCGAACTTCTCACCTTATCCCTAAGGGAGACACCAGCCACCCGGCGGAGGAAACCCATCTCGGCCGCTTGTATCCGCGATCTCGTTCTTTCGGTCATGAAAAAAAAAATAACAGCCAAGATAGGTGAATTCATCGCGTTGGATGACCAGCCGTTATCTGTTACTTTTTTTTTTTCTTAATGCATTGCATACAGATCGGATTGGGAAAAATCGGTATCGGCAGATTGTCAAAATCAACTGATCGGAATCGGATCGGGAGCAAAAAAAGGTGATCGGGACATCCCTAGTTCGCATAGAATCCCAATTCTTCAGCTCTTTCTCTGAAACACACAAATAAACGATGTAAGCATTGTGGCTAGTTAGCATGTCCAATTCATATCTATATGCAGTGCCAAACGGCATAGCTAGCAACAAGATAACAACAAAACACAAGGTTGAAATAACAAATTACATTTCACGTTAACGTCACTGTACGCTGGCAAACAATAAAAAGCCAACAGTATCTGCTAAAGAGCTCAATTGATGAAAAAGATAATCTTACCCGAGAAACCAAGTTGCGTTTCAATCTCTCGCCAGAGTCCGGTTTTCACTACTCGGTTCGAGTACCTTTTCTCTGTGATGTCGTACAGAGCTGGCCTCTCCTGGATCAAGGTGATGAGCAGGTCTTCGTTTGCGTCATTCCAGATCGCCATGATGAGATGAAAATGAATAGCAGTCTGTGTGTGCCTTCTTAAATCGTTTGTTTACGTCCCTCACTTCCGTTTCGCTTCTCATGCACTGATTCGCTAGCTGAACAGCCAATCAGAGTGATTGTCTGGACCGACTGCCTGACCCGATCATGGATGTATAATAAGAACTGGATACAGCGTGGGAGGCGGGGCCTCATTCATTCCTATGAGAGTTGCTCATTAGCGCATGATGATAAAATGGCCCAACTTTTGAGAGAGTGAAACGTCACAGATTACCCAGCATGCCTGAGAAGTCCCCTTATCTGCGCTCATAGAGCATGCACAACTTTAACCAAAATGCTCATTCACATCAAGCACGTCAATTTGCGTACACGTAACAGCACCGTGCGTTCATGACAGCATGGTAATGGCTTGTTCTTATGATGGATTTGATATTAACGAGGCTGCAGTTAGCAGCTAGCGGCTAGCTAGTAATTATGCTAATGTACACATCAATCGTTATGTACTTATATTACGCTGTAACAGGATCTAGTGATATCCAAGCAACAGAGCTTCATTTAGCATGAAAGAATTATTGCACTGTGTATATATATATATATATATATATATATATACACAGTGCAATAAGCTTCTTAGTGCAATAATAAGCTACAGGGACGTTAATCTAACGTCGGTAATATTAACTTTATGTAATACAACATTTACGGTACAAGATTTACATCATACAGCCCATGTAGTATAATATTTTACAAATGATGAATTACAGCAAACATGTGCATTGTGCAATATATCCATTATTACAGCTCCGTGGGCTGGCAGTAAGGCGATATGGGTCCGTTGTTATTGTGCATCCATGGGTAAAGATAAACGCATGTATTGCTGAACACGTAACATGAACGTGCCGGGCGGCGCGGTCCCGTGGGTTAGATGCGCGTTCATAATGCAGAGCGAAATAACTCTCAGAATAACGTTATTAGCACATTTTTACACCTTGAGGAACGAATGTTTTTAATAAGGGCTACACAAACGTTCATACTGGGTAGTTTATTTAGTTTAAAAAAAATTATCCAACAAGTTACAGACCACTCTTTCCCCATGTAAGTCAATGGGAAAAAGTGTTTCCGGGCCCAGCAGCAACCTAAAGGAAGTGTAGCATTATGAACGCGCATCTAACCCACGGGACCGCGTCGCCCAGCACGTTCAAGTTACGTGTTCAGTACTACATGAGTTTCTCTTTACCCATGGATGCACAATAACAACGGACCATATCGTCTTACTGCCAGCCCACGGAGCTGTAATAATATAATAATATTGTAATAATAATATTGCATATGTTTGCTGTAATTCATCATTTGTAAAATATTATACTACATGGGCTGTATGATGTAAATCTTGTACCGTAAATGTTGTATTAAATAAAGTTAATATACGTAGATTAACGTTCCTGTAGCTTCTTATTGCACTTGCAATTGTTAGTTACTTGTGGGCTACTTAACATGAATAATCACAGTTACTATCCTTTTACTCCATCACATTTCAAAAAGAAATAGGCTATTGTTATTTTAACTCCACCACATTAATCCATCATCAGCTTTACTTTTTAGATAAAGTTTTAACTCACAATTGATCTTAACAGGCTTCAACATATACATTTTTATATATTACCAAGTGGTTTTATGTACAACCCACACAAGTATCATGCTAAATGAAGCTCTGTTGCTTGGATATCACTAGATCCTGATGTCAGCGTAATATAAAAGTACATAACGATTGATGTGTAATTTAGCATAATTTACTAGCTAGCCGCTAGCTGCTAACTGCCGCCTCGTTAATATAAATCCAGTACTATGCTGTCATGAACGCGCGTCGCGCGGTGCTGTTAAGTGTACGCAAATTCACGTGCTTAATGTGAACGAGCCTTTTGGGCGTCGTGGTTAAAGTTGCGCATGCTCTATGAGTGCACATACGGGTACTTCTCAGGTATGCCGGGTAATCTGTGACGTTTTGCTCTCTCAAAAGTTGGGCCATTTTGTCATCATGCGCCATTGAGCAACTCTCATAGGAATGAATGAGGCCCCGCCTCCCACGCTGTATCCAGTTCTTATTATACATCCATGGCTTGGACCCGATGCATGGCCGATTCGGGTCAGGCAGTCCAAATAAGGCGTGTCACGGTCGACGGTGCGGGACACACCAAATTGAGTTTGGGCGATAGGACACGCTTCGTCTTCCGACTTACGAAAACAGCCGAAATCGGCCTGGTGTGTATGTAATAGTCTTAACAGGGTTGCCATCTCGCACGCATCTGGCGTGTGACACACACTTTCACTCTCAATATCACGCTCTCACGCTGCCCAAACTATTCTCACGCCAAAAACAAGAATACCGAAGACTAGAAACGGTTTTGAAAACTTTTGTCACGTAGTGATCGTCTTCTCAATAGAACATCTTTGATAATGTCTTCTGGCCAATCAGAATCAAGATAACGGCATGGTGTTGTTGCATGAAGTCCCGACGGAGAATACTTTTGCTGTAGTACATCTCTATATACATCGATACAACATTACGTGTTGATAGAAATCAACGTAATGAAATAAGACCCCACGGTTTGATGATTGATAGGTGTGTGGGCTGTCTTTCATTTTGACACACAGAACAATGGGGGCTATCCACCCTTATCCACAATGTAAAGTAACTCTTCCCTCTTCTCTCTGTGAGGAGCAGCAGGTTCAGCTTTCAGAACAAAGTAACACAAAACTAAAAGGGCATTCATTTTTTAAATATGTCGTGGAGTAATAGATGTATTTATTTTTCTTCTCAAGAGAGTACCAGAATGTGTATTTTATGTTAGTATTTCAAAAAATCTCCTGGGGGGGGGGGGGGGGGATGCTGATCCGTGCATTAATAGCAACAGCACAGACATAGGCCTATTATAAAGAGAAAATCTGTTGCACACGGGGTGGTGCCACAGGTCTACATTTACATGAAACGTCCCGATGGATCATGTTCATGTCAACCGATTTCCCGAGCATGTATGGGCTACGCAAACTTCAATCAACTTGATAATAAATAATCCACAGACCACCAATGTAACGTTTGACTGTTTAATTAAATCAACTTAAAATGACTCAAAAACAGGCTACATTGTTTCACATGGGCTATAGCCTATTATGGCTGTAGCCTACATAGAGCCGAACACACGCGATAAGAGCAGCCAGCGGCACCAACCATGAACAATATTAATATTATTAATAATACAGCTATAGCACAACACAACCCTCTCACTGCCTGGAGAGACGCGACGCCACACACACTACACAACGGCTCGTCTTCTTGTGTCTCTTCAGCCCCCAAGTTAGCACTAGCACTGACGTTAGCTCCCTCCTCTCTCGGTTCTGTTGTAGCAGCAGTCACAACGTACGATGTGCTACCACCAGCTACATTCGGTTGGTCTTCTTGATCAGGTTATTTGGCCGTCTTTTTAAAGAAATTGCCAAAGGTAAATTGTTTTTTTCTTTTCGACATGTCAGCAGCAGCAACAATGCCTGGTAAACATGCAGTGCCAACTAAACGAGCTTGTGAGTGAGTGGGTAGTGGGTGGAGCTGCGGGCAGCGTGCAAGCAGGTGACACTTTTTTCATGAATCATAAACTCTAAATATAATTTTATTTCACTTATTTTACACCTTTGAAAAAAAGACCATGCCCAAATTTATGTTGTCATCATATCAGTATTTTAGAGAGCTCCCCCCAAATTTCACAAACCATGTTCCCAGGGGAGCTCATGTCACCACTAGGGGAGCTATAGCTCCCCCTGCTCCCCTCCAGTTCGCACCCTGCCCCCAGACCCCCCAGGGGTTGGGTTTTCAGCATGTCAACTCTTTCACCTGTAAATTGCAGGATTGGCTCCAGGTCGCCCATTTATTTACTACAAGACAAATGTGCCTTTTTATTTCATACAGTTCCATTTGGATTGAGACAGGGAAATGATCTAAACCTCACGCGTGGCGTTTCACTGTCAAGGGGGGCGATATAGCGTGTATGTAATTACATTGCAAATAGTGACATGAGCCCCACGATTGTATGGGTTAGCCCGACCATAGATTACCCAACAAAAATACGCAAATCTAAGATCCAGTAGAAATTATTAAAAAAAAAAAAAGTCTGCTGCTTATTGTTCTAGGAGTCATAGAGTATATGAGAGTGAGAGTGTGTTAATTAATATATTTGGTTTGGAGTATGTCTGTAGATTTGTTTGTGTGTGTGTGTGTTTCATGTATAGGCCTTTCACGATAATTCATTTTGTTGGGTACATTTTCCCGGAAATTATTGTCGGCACCGTTGTATGACCATTTTAGACCACTGACATAATGATAATATATAATAATAATTCAAGTACATCCTTTCAAACTGCTAGTCACATCCTCATGTAAATGACAATTTATTGAGTTCATTTTTATTTATCGTACGATAAGTCAATTAATTGCTTATCGTGACAGGCACACAATAAAACAGTGGAAACAAACAAAATGTGTTTGACTTTCATTAGTGAATGAAACTGTGTGCCCTTTATAGTCTGTGTCCAATATTGTGTATTTGTATATATATCCTGTATATATGCTAAGGTCCCGCTGCTGACACGATAGCAGTCATTTTGTGCGCATATGTGTAATTAAACCCATGATATCAAAATCTCACTCCAGCCAGGTACCCAAAGTTGGCAACCCTGGTCTTAACCAGTGGTGTAGTGGGCGTTGGATGCGGGGGTACGAGTCTAATAAATATAAAATCATTGCCAGTCTCATCAGTTGCAAGTGTGTATTTGTTGTAATAATGACAAAAACACAATACATTTCACAGTAATTATAATACAAAATAAAAACGATTCGTCATCACGCTCGTGACCCCGCGGCGAGCTGGGGGTGTGTCAGTGACACCCACGGCCAGCTCGCCGCCCGCCGATTTTGCGGCAGCTCTTTCCCTCAAGAACGCTAACGAAAAGCTCTATAGTGGCAGGCAAACATTTTTTACTTGACTTCTTTTCTAAAAAGAATATAATTCACAAGAAGAAAGAGGCTAGCAGCACCGAAGCTAAAAGTAAAGCTGCTACTAGTACTACAGTACATCATCAGAAGAGCCGCCTAAAGACGTGGATAATGTTAGCTAACGTGCACGTTAGCTGCGCTAGCAACGTTCCCCTGGCTAGCTCAAGCTCACCTTTCCCAGAGGTATGTACGGAGGAGATGGGGCGGAGGAAACAAGAGGCATACCCGTGGATAGACTGCAAAGCTGGGAAACTGGGCTGCAAAGTTTGTTCATCCATTTCGGATTTATCAGTCTTCAAAACTGTGTGTGTGTGTGTGTGTGTGTGTGTGTGTGTGTGTGTGTGTGTGTGAAAAAAGCAGCGCTGTCTGCTTATTTGCAATGTTGGCTAGGCCTAATCAGAATAATTTCAAGTCCAGATTCAATGTTTGCATTAGTAGGCTATATATATTTTTCGTTTTGTTTATTTAATAAGTTCATTTCAGGACAACTTTGGGAATTTTGTTTGTTATGAGTTTTAAATAGATTTTGAAAGTGGAGATAGAGAAAGAAGCAGCGCTGTCTGCTTAGTTGCAATACTATATATTATGCAATTTAGGCCTATACATTGTTTATGTAACGTATGTGCCAGTGTGTCCATGGTTTTGAGTCTGTGTTGAGCACAGCGCCGTCTGCTTTTTGCAGTACAGTAACTAAAGTAGGACTAAGCATACCGGTAGTTTCTGTGGACCTGTCTGCCCGTTTTGTGAGTGCACTGCGCGCGTGCCCACTTGTGTGGCATTGTTTGGGATGACCTAATTAAAATAGCGTCCCCCCAGTAAAAAAATCCTCACTACACCACTGGTCTTAACAGTCAGATAAACCTTGCTCTCTGCCACCGTCAGAGCAGAGTAGGCTTCCTGGGCTTTACCCGTTAACACACACTGTAACAATAAGGTCCTCTCAGCGTCAGCTCTGGTCTCAGCTACACGTTCGAACAGGGAAAAAAAACGATCTGGGTCTCGTTCACTAAACCGAGGCACTAACCGCAAATTACTGCCAACGTCAAATGGAGTAGCTCTACCAGGGAAATTAGAGGCCTGACCTTCCACTCCCAGCTTCTCCATTTCTGTTTGCAACAACAGCAACTCCTTTCTCTGTTCAAAAGTCAGGCCTGTATCACTGCAGCCAGACGTACTGCCACTGTCTCTGCTAGGATTAACAGTATGTTTTCCCCCTTTGAAAACACCTAACTCAAACCAATTTGCTCTAACAATCCCTCTTATGTTTTCCTTCATCCTCTTATCCCCAACATCCAAGCGGAAATGTTCAGCCACACAGACCAGCTGCTCATCTGAGAAGCCCTCCAGTAGCTCTTCTGTAGGCTCTCTCACAAACTCCTCCACACTCTCCATCATGACAACACTGAGTGCACGCTCACGCTACTACACAGCCACGCTACCGCGGCTCGTCCCTCTAACTGCCTCACAGAAACTAGCTAAACTCCCTGCTAGTCTTCAGGTGCTAGTTATGGCGGGTACTTACACACTAAATACCGTAAGCCCGGCGAAGCGACCGAAAAAACCGGCAACTCCACCCACAGCCTCGGCGTGCTCCCGAGCTAATAGCTCTAACCACTTTCACACCACACTACAACCCCCCCTACGACCTCCAAGGGAGACCGTACTGAAACCTAACGGGGACAATACCAACGGTACGTGACTGTCGTGAATAAAATAATCCGTGTGCCACCCTTACTGTCGTACCTCTGGCACCAGTTCATATGCTTTAAGCACCGCCGATTTTATTTTACTATAGCTAGAGCGATCTTCCAGACATAAAGAAGAATATGCAGACTGTGCTCTTTCTGTGAGAACACACTGAAGCATCAGAGCGCAGTCTGCATCAGGCCAATCTCTAGCCCTACACGTTCAAATAATTAAAAAAACGTGTCAGGATCACTTTCATTAAATTGAGGCAGCAAGCGCAGGTTACCAATATCAACGCGATGAGGAGACCTGGGCACCTGTTCACCCTGCCCCTCACTGGACAACGCGCCATCTCTGAGAACAGACAGACGACGTCCCTCCAACTCTATCTTAGCTTTCTCAGATTCTTGTCGCATCCGCTCCACTGTGATTTCCTTTTCAATTCCCAACTCATACTTCATTTTGTCATGTTCCCACTTTATTTTTTCATGTTCCTGCTGCAACAACAACATTTCCCTCTGCTGCTCAAAAGAAAGTGCACTAGCCTGAAAAAGAGGTTTTAGCAAAACCCCCTCTTCCTTTGTAGCAAAAACTAGTGATGTTACGTATTGCACCGAGGCTTCGGAGCGTGTGTCGAGTAATCCCCGAAGCTTTTTGTGAAGCATGTATCGAGGCTTGTATCGTTTTGGGCCAGTGACGTCATCGATGACAAACAAAGCCTCGCTGCCTGTCGATACCACGTGACTGCTTCAGGAAGCGATTCAGATCAGTTGAATCGTTGAACCACAACGCTCATACCCATGGATGTATACTAAGAAGCATATTACCCCTCCTGTACCCGGGCCCGGTGACACGATGGAATTAAGAGAGCTCAGACCCTCACTTATATAGAGGTCGGAACATGTCATAAGTATAAATAGATACAAGCATAAATAAATGAATAAATACAGGAATAAATATCGTGCAGTGTTTTCAGGGAGATTCAGTGTGTGTGCTGCGACTCAGCTGGAAAACAGTTTACTCACGACCGCAGGGTCCCTGGTTCAACAACTGGTCAATAGGCCTACGTATTTTTTGTTGTTTATAAAAGCTACAGCTAAATGAGATAATGTAGTTAATAAATGTATTATTTGATATGGTTTAGCCTTTCTCAGGCTACAACATGGTTATGTTTATGAAGGAATACAAATCCCTCTTTGCAATGTTTACCAGCCTCCTTAGGCTTTTCAATCACAATCATTGAACTGGAATAAAAACAATATTGTTTACATGAAAATATGATTTTATGTTCGTTGTTTAGAGGTATTCTAAGGCTTTACTCATTGGGAACTCGGTACGAGATGGAGCACACTGTTGAGATGTCCAATCTGCCTGTTTTACACACTTTGACCAGCAGGGCGTTTGTGTTCAAATGAAGCCCATGATGAAGCCTCACGAGATGAACCCTTTTGCGAACCAATTGGCTGGAAAGCTTCATAAGGCTTCATCTCGCCATCACTAGCAAAAACTCCTGTCTCCTTTAATGTCGACACTATAGAGTCTTTTATGTTGTCTTTCACCCTTCTATCACCGACAATAGACACAGAGAAATGCTCAGCAATTAAGAGCTGCTCTCTTGAGAAAGTGGCAAGAGACTCCTGAGACGGAGCTTCAATAAATGCCTCTACGTCAGCCATCTTAATTTACACCGACCCCTCACCGGAACACAACACCGGACCTTTAAACCGAAAGAAGAGAACAAAAACTAAAACACAAAAACAAACCGGACAGATACCACCACGTTTATTATGCGTCCAAAGTGGAACACTAATTTTTTCCCCACTAACTCACCATCCCGCTGACTAATCTCCTCTCTAGTCTTCATGCAGTTACTTGTGGTGGGTATTTATGCACTGGAGACCGCTGGGGCCTGTACTACGAAGCTGGTTCAACGAGTTAGCCGGTTGGCCTAATCCAAAACATACGCGCTCTCGCTAAACGGTACTACGACGCGGGTTATCAAGTGGATTGCTCAAGCCAGCCGTGTCCTATCTAGTTAGGTGCGCTTTCACATGAAAGGGGTGGTATTTGGAGCATTCGACCAATCACAAACATGGAGAAGCATACTGACAGCGCAGCGTCATACTTCCTGAATGAAAAGTCAACTATAATATTAGACATATGAAGAAGTTAAACTTTAAACATCCATGACTTAAACACTTTATCCAGGATAAAAGCCACATAGCTGCACCTGCAAGGTGAATACAGCTGGTAAAAGAAAAAGTGTTTGAATGCGTACATTAACAGGTTTATGATATCACTGCCCCGTCTAAGACACGATCTGACTTTAATTACATTTGTCTGGAGTGTTTCGTCAACTTAATGTGTTGCTTAAAATAATACTTCTGCATACAGTATGTGTCACTGTGAGTGTTGCACGGCCAGATACGGCTCAGCTGACTCAGATAAGGAAATATATGATACATTATGATGTGATATGCCACGGACTGTACTTAATGTTACTCTGATCCGGTTACTTATGTTGTGGCAGATATTTAAGTAAGCTTTCTTAACGCTAATGTTATAATAGTCAGATTGCTCTGAAGATGGGAGGTGATATTCTATTAATGTTCACGTTCACACAGTCGGTGATTTTTGCCGGCCGTCTTTCTTGCAACGGCAGCTTTTCTGTATGTCCTTTCTCCTGTAATATGACTTGATCGCTTTAAACTCCGCACACTGAGCTCTGATTGGTCAGCAGACAGTGCTTTCACTGAGTTGAGCTCTTAGCCAGTAACCTAACCTGGTCCCGACCAGGTTAGCCGCTAAGCATAAGTTACCATGGAGATCTAGCCTGCTAAAAAGAGAACTAGCTTCGTAGGACCGGAAAGCCGGAGTTTTAGCCGGCTAAGCGAAAATCCTGCTTCGTAGTATACCCCCCTGGTCTAGCAAAGCGACTAGCAAGCTAGCAACACTACTGAGACCACAGCCATGCTCCCAAGCCGAAGCTTCAACCACTTTCTCCGCAACAATACACACCCCGCTTAACGATCCCAAGGGAACCGCCGCTTAACCTGCCAGGGAAAACTCCGCACCGTTCCGCACTGCTCCACATGCAACGCACCAACAAACCCACACAAGAGAGAAAAGAAAAAAACAAAACAAATAGCTGACCACGGCTAAGACAACACACTCTCACTCCCTAAGCGTCCAATAGCGACGTTTGGTCAGTGTCCGTGGCGACCAATTGTGACGCTCCTAGGCTCCTTCAGCGTCATAAAGGGACGCAAATAGCTTTCAACTGATTGCAATGTTTTCCCATCTGCGTCGGGATTTGACGCTCATGGAAGCACGGCATTCGTTTATGTCGGCTGCCCTTAAAGGTAATGTGAGCGTCCATTCCCAGGAGTAAAGGATGGCAGAAGACACTACCCAGAATCCCCAGCTATCGTTTGGACTACACCATGTGCTCTTGACAAACCCCGTGATAGTCCTCAAGCTCTGTGATTGGAGAGTGTGCTCCGAGGGTTAAGCCGATTCTCGAACAGCACTTGAAATGGGATGGAACCATGGCAGACTGTCCAAAACTGGATTTGAACGGGTCCACCGCGTCCCCCCTCCCCAGAACTACACATGCTGGCTATTCTGTTTCGCAACATGTTCTCTATGGCACGTCTCTACTGGGAGTTGTAGTTTTAAAAGACGTTTTCGTATTTCCCATAATAAGAAGTTGCCAGTATTAAACTGTGTACATCCCTGGAGGTTTAGGGGACAGGAAACACTCACATTTAAAACATATAATTAATAAATGGGTGAAAATTGCTTGTGCCCATAATGGGCAGCATTAATATATATACACACCAGGGTTTCCGTTAGCCGGTAATTACCGGTTTTTAGCTGGTAACATTTATAAAAAAACGGTAAATTCAAAACCTGACGGTCAAAATGTCTGGTAATAATTAGGGAGGCTCCGATCGATCGGCCGCCGGTCATTATCGGCCGATATTCACTCTTAATAGTTTGATCGGTGCTCTCTATAAAGGCCGATCAGGAGAGCTGGATCTGATCGATATGGACATAAACGCGAGTGAAGTGTAACCGGAGCGAGAGAGAGATCAGATCAGCTGCTGAGTCTGACCGAGACACGCAGGATCAACTGAAGCCCCGCCCTCTGTTTAGCGAGCTGCATGAGAAACTAACGTGCTGTCAGGAGAGAGAGAGGGAGGGAGAGAGGGAGGGAGGGAGAGGATCCGTTTCTCCCGTGTTATTATTCAAAGTTGATGTAAACTTCTGAATAATGTACGTTATCTACTACAAGTAGTTTGTTTGAATGTAATAATTATGTTGTTTGTTTGTGGAATCATTTATTGAAAAATGAATCTGAATTTTTCGATCTGTTACGATTATAAACTGAAGCAATATAAAAATGAGTTTTAAACTGAAGCATATCTGCTCATAGTCCGGTGATTACCTGCTAACGGAAACTCTGCTACCCAACTATTATTATTATTGAAATATGACCGGTAAGTTTCAAATTAGTCCGGTAAAATAAATTCTGCCCGGACATTTGACCGGCGAGAAAAAATCCTAGCGGAAACCCTGATACACACATGCCAGCTAAGGTCAGAAGAGCTTTATTTAACAGCTGGTCTTATGTTTGTGAGCCCTGTGATTACATTACATTACATTAATTGATAAGCCTGAAACATGCACTTGTCAAGGTTCAGAGGCACATTTTGCAAATATGGCAGTAGCCATCGATCAGCTTAAGTGATAAGATATACTTTATTGATCCCAAGTTGGAACATTTGCGTTACATCAGCATGTGTAACAGTTAAATATGCAGTGGTGTTTATTTGAAAATCATTTAGTATAATCACATAAATTCTGTGTTTTATATTCAACAATTCTGTGTTCTTTATTTATTGATTGTTCAATACCTGACAAGGCCGGAGATGAAATATCTACATACATCTTATAAGAGTCTAATACATTATGTATAATATCAGTTAAAATAAGTGCTTCAACATAGTTAACATTGCAGGAGGTATGCACACATATTGATAGATGTCTTGTAATGCACTATTGAGGAACCTGCAACCCAAGTTTTTCATTCAGTGCAGAACTACACCACAGTTGTGTTGGCCTATATGATATGTCAATAAACCTTAGAACATCTTGAAATCTTGAAAGGGATGTGCAAAATAGTCATTACATACAGTCTTTAATGAACAATTAGTAGAGAATAACGAGTAATGAATATACTTTATAGGGATCGTATTAATATCTAATAATAAAAATATTGAAATGCAATAACATGCTTTAACCACCAGGTGTCCCTTTATATCAGCTATGCACCTTTATGGTGTAAATACAGCCTATCTACCAATTGGATCAAATATAAAAGTGAGCCGAATTAGTGTTTATACTGCAAGGAGACGTATTGTGTGAAAAGAAATGTAAGATGTTGTTTAATGGCTGATATATTTATGATCCACGTCACGTTTCCAGTTCCTCATGTTTGTCTTCTCATCAGGGCTCTATAAATACAGAACTACGGCAGATATGTAATATGTAATGCAGCCGAACCGTGTATTACAATGCCGTTATGTGATGACTTTCAAAGAGAAAAGCAAGCACACTCGGAATAAGGTATTATTATTATTTCGGTCTGTTTCCGGTATTTGTTAATGACGGTGTGCTCTGAGATGTGAGACTGGAATTGCACAGGGGGGAAATAACGCAGGCTATCTTTAGATGCGGATTTTGTTAAACTAATATGTTTAGGCTGTGGACCAACACTATACATTGACGGGGAAGGGGGTAGCAATAAAGATAACACAATTTAAACAGTTACACAACATAACAGAAATAATATCGATAGCAGCGTCCCTAGCAACCACCTTGGTAACAATGAAAACGTCGCGATTTCCTGAAGTCATCTTCGTAATAACTAGCAAACTAAAGATCATGTACATCCACTGCACACATAATCTGAAATAACAACTTATATTTCTCGCATCAAATGACATCAAAACGCATTGTAATGGCCAAACTAACTTTAAAATAGGCATTTTACACCCAGAATAAAACGAATTTCGGCCATGTTTTCTTTTTCTGCAGGGAGAAATTTGAAGATCACGTGACATAGACGCCAGCCATCGGAATGAATGGTGAAAAAAATGGGGTTTGTCAAACAGAGCACATGGTGTAGGCCAAACGATAGCTGGGGATTCTGGGTAGTGTAGTGTCTTCTGCCATCCTTTACTCAGAAAACATATTTGTTTCTCCGAATCGAAGGGGAAAAATACAAAAGCATTGCACTCAATTTAAACCAATCAATGTTGTGTAATTAACAAGGACAATCTGGTGTTTTTTAGTCGATGTGCAGATATCACTGTAAAATCAATCGACAGTAAGAGGAGTACTTACTTCCGGGTGTAAAATTCTCCGTTATCCAATGGAATGGACGCTCACATTGCCTTTAAGGGCAGCCGACATAAACGAATGCCGTGCTTCCATGAGCGTCAAATCCCGACGCAGATGGGAATACATTGCAATCAGTTGAAAGCTATTTGCGTCCCTTTATGAAGCTGAAGGAGCCTAGGAGCGTCACAATTGGACGCCACGGACACTGACCAAACGTCGCTATTGGACGCTTAGGGAGTGAGAGTGTGTTGGCTAAGAACAACTAGCAACCACTCTCCCGAAATATACCAAACAAATCAAAGCCTCACAAAGCCTCACAAAGTAATACAATCAGTCCCCAAACAACAATCTGAAATCTAATGTCCTTCCCACAACGAGCCGAAACAAAGAAACCGGCCGCACTGCAAACGCGCTCCCAACAAACTTTATACACGTGCACCAACTCCCAACACAAATCTCACCTATCCATTGCTGTATCCAGTGGCGCCTCAAGAAATTTGTCATAGGGGTGGCCAAATGGGGCCACTGAAAATCTTGGGGTGGCCAAAAAAAACCCAAGAATTTAATTGTTGTAAAAGTATAGACTAGATGAAAACAATGGCAAAGAGAATCACCTATTGATATACTTTGGTTTCTTATTTTACATTTTCTGATACTATTCATCTGAAGTGAATATAATACGGATAGTTAACATTTTACTTCAAACAACATTTAAAAGAACCTTGTTGTGTGTTATGTATACATGTGTTGGTGATTTATTGTTTTGTTTTTTATATATGCTAGTTGTTCTTTCCTTTTTAAAAAGACAAATACAGCTTAATCTAATTTTTAGTGTAAGGCACAAAATGTTCAGCATTCTCAACACATACAATACACAACAGCAACACAACATGTTCTTCAGTTATATTATGTCTCTAGGTTATAAATTGTTTTAGACTGAACAAAGCTGTTTGTGTCACACTGGGATCAAAGATGATTGACTTTATGACTTTATGACTTTATTAAATCAAGTTTTAAAACATGACTATTTTATTTCAACAGGACCCAAAAACACAAGGGGTATAAAATGGTAAATACATACTGTGATTGAACACAAAAACACCATATATTATTGACCTTTATAGCAAATTCAAAACATTATAAATGATACAAAACACCACCTTTTAGTATTAGACAGAAAATAGGTAACGAGACATATTTCTATTTTTTTAGATTAGGCCACTGTGGTGAGAGTAATACATATAGCTTGTATTCCATTTGTTTTGAAAATGTATATTTATACTTTATAAACAAACTGGTTACCCCTTTTTTAAATTAGCATACAGAACATTATGAAAAACAAGCTTGACGGCTCATAACCTCAGAACACAGAAGAGGAAAAACTGCATAGATTCTCGTTTCATTTTGAAGGAGCTGCAGACCTAAAGTGTGTAGAAGACTTAAATGATTAAAAAGGTCACAATCACATTAATAAAACTGTACTTAGGTTTTAGTTTCACTTCTACAAAGCAGAGTTCCACATGTACTTTCTAGCATGTATGGCCATCTCCTCACTAGCCCTATGCCAGCTCTGTCTCTCCTTTACTCATCTTCTTCTTAAAATAAGAAGAGATGTCTGTTGACTTTCTTTTCATTTTCTGCAAATTGACATTACACACAGCAGTGATTAATAGTAGCCTACGCATTACACCAGCCCAGCATACCGACATCAGCTAACATTAGCTTAGCAAGCTAAACTAACGCCGACTAGGATAGCCGCCAAAGTGTGTTTACAGACGACTTATACCTGAAGTCAAGCCAGCCTTTACTGAGCCCCGAGCCTGTTTTCCAGGTCTTCCAGCGTTTGTCTCGTTTTAATGCCATTGAACACAATTTTTAATCAGAATAACAGCTAAAGGTAAGCATATCTCCGTTTTTTGCTACCTAAAGCTAACACACTAAAGCCTAAAGTGTTGTCGGGCTTAACAGGCAACCAACGTATACGACTTACCTTCTAGAAGTCTGGTGGATTTTTGTCAACTCCAGTCCAGTCAGTAGAAAGAAACGTTTTGCTGCAACCTGCTGCTGTCTGTGCGAGTATCAGAGTGGTGCGCCGAGTATCAGAGTGTTACCATGGTAGCAGACGGAGAGGGAGGGGCTGCAGTATGAGCGTTGGAAGCTCAAATCAAGCAACTCGCTGGCTGTGTATTTGTTGTTAAATATCAGATAAACTACCGTACTTTTCGGACTATAAGCCGCGACTTTTTTCCCCATTTTTTTTGTACAGCTAAAGGCCACTAGGGAACCTCCTAAATCTATGGATTTTACAGGTAAAATTAACCACCTTTAACACTATGAGCTCTATGACCGGTCCGCGCCCGCCACCTTTAAGCGGCGGGCTCCAGCAGGAAAAGCTGGAGGCCGGAAAAGAGTGAGAGAGGTAGCGCGCCAAAGTAAAAGTGGAACCGACAGACAGAACGAGAGCAAGACAGACGGACAATTTAGCTGCTGCGGCTTATATGCAGGTGCGCTTTATAGTCCGAAAAGTACGGTACTATGCATACGTGACTGGCGAGGTGGTGTGTGTGGTGGGGGGGCCAGTGGGGGGGCCAACACATATATCAGGGTGGCCATGGCCCCCCCTGCTGGTGCCACTGGCTCTATCACAGATAAAAAGAAGTGGACGAGCCCCCATCTGTCATGGCCTGGCTCTTGGCCATAACAAAAAGCGTGGGAAGGACCAGAACATATATGAAAAATATATTTATTAACAGAAGCTTAACGTAAACCAAAAAACTAACACAAAGGAAAAACAAAAGACGAAGCGACATAGCTGCTCCGAGGTCAGGTCCTCTGCGGGAGAGAGATTGCGGGTCTCACTCAGGCCCTTTAACCCTCTGGTACCGGCCGCGTCTATCGTTTTTCCAACCCAGTTTAGATCCCACTTCCGCATTACGCAAGCATCGACGCGGCGTTACGTCACAGCATCAACCTGGCGTTATATCACTGCCTCACGCGGCACACCTGCGAAATCTGAATCTGACAGCGAATACCGTCCTTTTAAATGCCGCATAATATACAATATAATAGTGCTTCTTTGTCAATATGACTGACGACCACATTTGCAGTGCTGAGGTAATGTTAATTCATCATTTAATATGAATTCCTGATGGATATAAGAGGGATAAATTAGCAAACATCTGTATACATCTAGGTATCATTAAATAATGCTGTCAGATACATGAAGTACACAGTAATAGTCAAGGTTATATTCAATATTCTGCACTTACACCAGCTGATAAGATATTTGAAACGTCTTTTGTTTGTCCTGAAAACGACATTTGAGGATACACACAGGCTATTTATAGATGATAAAACACCAGTAATACAATCTCAGGACTCTTCGATATGGCTTTGATTACAGGATCGTTTACTTTCAGTCAACAAATCCTTTGGAAAGACAAAAAACAACTATTCAATATCCTGCTTTAATGCGACCGCTATAACTGCCGAAGATGAAGTCTATGACGCTATCGCGGAGAGCTACGTCGATCCTTGCGTAATGCGGAAGTGGGCGTGGTTACATCTAAACTGGGTTGGAAAAACGATAGACGTGTACCGGCCGCCAGGTGTCCTCAATCCCAGTTGATAGACCAAAGGGAAAACCTTAAAGGAACATACACACACACACACCAGAGATAACAAGGCAGGGGTCGTCAAAACTGTTCGACATGAAGCTACCTTACAGTACACAGTTAATTCTGAGTCCTGTCAGTTAAGTGTTTCATAGTTAGCTTAGCTAAGCATCAACCTAGCACTGAAATATATGGATGTTATGTGACAGTATTTCTGAGAAAAAGTCAGCTGAAATGATGGCATAGTTGCCACTGCTTTACGTGTCGACAGCATGTTTGAACGTATTTGCAGCAGTAAATGTGGCTGTTTGGCCACTGACGTTGACATAACAACACCTGAATTTAAATGTGCAACCTCTTTTTGAGACAGATTTTTGCATGAAATTATAATTCTTCTGAATTATATTCCTATTTACAGCTAGTTTCTATGTGAACATTATGAGATGGACAGCCATGCTTTTAACGTCAATATTTAAAAAAAATCCCCCTCCCTCCCACCGCACCCCCAACTCTGACTGACTTCCCGCGTCCCTGATCCTACTATATTTACGTTTATTCTTAGCCAGCAGTTTAAGATGCGCCTCAACGTCGCCCGCTCTGGCCCCCGGAATGCATGTGACCGTAGAGGCTTTGGTCTCTAAATTCACGTGTCTCATAATAGAGCTACCGATAACCAGGTTAACATGTTCTAGTTGATGACCAATTAAAACTGAGCATGTGATGTCCCCGTTAAACTCTTCTTTAAGTTCCTGCCTGGTGTTGCTAACTCCTGAAAAAACTTTTGTTTTATCTGTCTGTTTATCCAAGATTCTGCGCTAACAACAGCCACAGTGTCTGGACTGAACAAGGATTAAAGCTGCAGGCCGTAAAACCAAAACAATAAACAGAAATACGTTAAAAGTCTTCGTAGAGCTGATAGAACCGCAGAGTTACAGAATATTTGTCTTTGGGTCTGCACATTGAGCCTTTCTATTACGTGAACTTGTAATGTTGTTGTTAGTCATTTGATTCATTGTTATTGTACAAAGGGATAAGTGTTGCTAGAGTGATTTGTGAAAAGCTAAATCTTTACACCACTTTATTTTCTGTTCACTTGATGCAAAACTGAGGCAACCATGAGTCACACGGATCCCATGATGCATCCCACTTAAGTATTTATCATAGCAGCATGTTGGAGTAATAAACAGCATACACTTGAGCATCCATAAGTATAAAAATGCTTGAATCAGCCATTTGCAGAATCGAGTGGTGGCCTCTAGTGGACATGAGCATCTGCTGAGGAGTGAGTGATTCTCTACATATAAATTAATGAAAACATAGGCAGGGAGAGATGTGTATGTGGGGATGCCTTTAGGCACGGGCCAGGATATTACAATGACAGTGCATAATATAGTGCAATATGTCTCCGTGTCAAGTTTGAGCACTCTTTGGCAGGTTAAAGTAACAGCTTACATGTGAAGTTTCCACAAAGCAGCAAGTGAAATCATCAGCTGTTTGACTGTTACTGCTTGCCTTTGCATGATCCTGCACAGAGTTTTTGAGTAGTAAAACACAATGATGCAATTCTATGAGCAAACCTCCCCTGTAGGAATATAAAGTGAAGGCAGGAGGGAGTTCTGCTTCTTAAGACTTGACCCTGCTCCCTGGTGATACTGCATCCAGGAAGACAAGATTATACAGCTCATCCTAATTATTTCTAACTGATGGGCCAATCCATCAAGAGAGACAGTCTTAAAGAGGGAGGGGAGGAGGAGGAGTAAGTGGGGGGAAACAGGGAAGGACGGTAAGAAGTCATGCTGAGGCTCAAATGTATTGTTTTTTACCTCTTTCTCTTTCATCTTTCCCCTTTCACATCTTTTAGTGCTTTCTCATTTATACAGTCATCTCATGCTTTGCAGGAAAACATTCTTTCTTTAGTGTCACTGTACATCATATTTGGCAGGTTGCAGCCGCTAACACAAGTAAACCAGGTTGTCATGTCCGAGAATATAATGCACAAGCAAGTGATCTCCTGTCCGGATGAGTCAACGTGACTTCAGAAAACCTATTTAGCTTTATTCCTCATGTGAAGATTCTATGACAAATGTCCCGGTACATTGGGTCATTAAATTCAGATTTATAAGATTGATATCAATACTTATCAAAACACCAACGCCCCCTTACGCCATCAAAGCCTCCAGGCGCCAATTCTCTGATGAAGAGAGAGACGGATAGTCCCAGAGAATAGAGCGAGAGAAAAATAAAGGGATAGATAGAGGGAAAAAATATCCTCGGCCACAGCAGCTGAGTACGATTCACCATCGCTGCATTAACTGACGTCTCCTGATAACAATGGTAAGGGATTAATCAATATTCTATGCATAGTTTAGGGCTGCACTAGTCCTTTATCACAGCAGCAACTGCAGCCTTCCTCTAAAGGTAAGGTTAAAATGAAGATTACGCTTTGTTCCTGTTCACCTCCTCTAATGAACCTTATCTCCCCTCACTACCCATCTCTTCATTCTGTTCCACTCACACAGAATAACACACCGACTGCCCCTTTTCCCTTCTCCGGAGAAAAACTGAGAAACACTCTCGGTTTTCTCTGTCACTTTTTAAGTGCATTGGGCTAGTCACCCTGTTGCCTCTTTCATTTCCACTTTCAGTCATTCACATTGAAGCATTTACACTTTTGCGCTGCTTAGAGAATATCCTGTCCAATGTCTAAATACTGTCTAAAAATCCCTGACCATCTGCTCTTAATATGCTTGGAATTACTTACTGCTTTCATCGAAAAACAAAAAATCCACTCGTGCAAACCAGTAAACAGTAACACTATGTCTACATGGGATGGAAATCAATTTAGTCTGACTGAGTAAAACATATTGTTGCTTATCCAATGCCAGCCGTCTCATTGGCAAAGAAAAAACAAATCACATGTGCTAAATCACTGCAGGAAGATATTATATTAAATTACACAGCCAACACCTGAAGGGAAGGAACAATCTGTTCATAATTTAAAGCATGTGACATCAATTTAACCTGAACATGTCAAAGAATTGGGAGTTGTTTTCAAAAGCTCAGCTATTCAAATCATAACAAAACATGTTTACCAAGAGGATATTTATGTGTCACATTTACATATCAAACAGTTAACACTACAAAACAAGCTTACAGCATACTCTTGCATAGAAATGAGTTGATAAGAAATGTTAGGTCTATCTGCCAGGTGTATTCAATGTAGGCAAACTACAACACTTGCGCTAGCTTGCTAGATATAGATGACTCAGATCCTGATTGTATACAAATTCTGTTTAATAATGGTGTTCTCAACTTATCAAATACAAAAAACAGTAAGCTAAACATGCTAAAGGTTAAGTTGCCTCAGATAGGTTGGCAAAATAGGATATTCCCACTTAGGCTATTTCTACATTGCAAACTAACCTTCTAAATATTCCATGTACACATCAAAACAGACTGATACCCGAAAGATTGCATTTTTCAGTAAATCAGTATTTTTTATTAAGTAAGTGATAGTTATCATCTCTTTGCCTCATTAGCACTTCAGAGGGTTCCTAGCATACTGTCTTTTCTAGCTAAAACATTTATTAAGTTTGATGGTGAAACTCAATTCAGTAAGCCACCTTATTAAAAAGCTAATTGTTACTAAGAACATGTGGAAGCACTTTACACACAAATGCAGGGAGGGATTTACGGGGCAACCCACTTCCCAGTTCTCATACATGCTAATGGTAATCAGTAGGTATACTATGGCTGTGTCAAGGCCACTTTCGAAATGCCACTGATTACATTTCTTCAGAATTCATCAGGGTCACATCAAGATATTTGAAATGCACAATTCATCCCTTTTGTTCAATGTTCCCTCTTGTTTTCACCTACATGGTTAAACAGCAGCAGGCTTAAACGTAAGCAGGTCTCAGGCATATGTAACATGGTGATGTACCATCATGTCTCTCAAAGAGCACTTTGTACATGGAGGTTGCATCTTTCAGAACATCAAGCTTCATCCTCTCAACTATTATCAGGCTGAAAAGGAGTTGCAATGAATCACACTGTAACTGACTTTTAAGGGTTCCCTTTGAGAAGAAAAGTGGCGGTGAAGAAGCTGAGACACCAACATATACAAAGATAACATCCCTATAATGTATTGTGTTGTTCCTCTGTATTTTAAGACATGTAAATATCATTTCAGAAATAAAAAACAGAGATTTTCTTGCAGAAGGGAATTGCATTACCTTGATAAGGCGGTATTCATATTGGCAATGTTGAAAGAGAGGTCACAAGAGATGTTAAATGGGTATTCTTGAATATTAAGTAATGTTGTAATTTCCTTAAGTTTCTATCACTCGGCTACAATTTAAAAAACATTTTCTTATCTTTACGGGGGCTTTGTACAGCCTTTCTATTTCTCGAGACGAGAGTGCTGCTGAGGGCCAACTCAATGAATGCTCAGGCAATTTGGGAAAATGTTTAGCTTTTACCGGTCTACTCTTAGAGGGCAATGGTTTCTCTTGAAAGAGTTCCATCCCAATGTATTCATTGTTTCTCCATTCAACTGAGGATTTATCCTCATCAGTCTCTAAACCAGATGCATGTCTTCTCTGAACGCAGAGGTTGCTGATTTTAAGGAATAACTGCAGAGCCATGAATTACAAGCGACAACATCGGGTGTGATGTGAATAAAATGTGCTGCAAAAAAAAGCACTGAAAGAAAAGCCACAACACATTTGTCTTTCTATTTACTTTTTGCTTTCAAATCAGCAGCCTTTGATATGACTTTTACTGAACTATATCTGCATCACTACTTGTGATGTCCATTTTCTTTTAAAAAGCGTCTGTCTTATGTTTACAGGCAACTTCCAGTGCTACGTAGAAATGATGGAAGTGATGTTGTGGTTAGCCTGTTACTTATAAAGTACTTTTTTACCTTTCTATGCCTGGAAAGATGGTATCACAGTCATATTTTAAAGGGGAATTCCAGCCACTACACTCATAAAACATGGAACAAAGCCTTTTCGTGGTTTCAGAGGGTGCTGTAAGAATCCTGATGAATGCCTTATGTGATGTCACTAGAGGCAGCATTGGTTACTTGGTGCCGAAATAACATCAACTACCTGTTTGGACATCTGTGGCATTATAAGAAGGTAATTGGTTTAGTATTTTTCCTACAGTGCATCCTGTTCTTTTCCTGCGAGGCTATAGTCTGCCATGGTAAATGATCATTATAAGTGCTTATAGATAAGAGCATAAGTAAGATCGTAAGTGCGGAAGTGTCTAAGTATATGTTTGACTTATATTGCACTTTTCCGATGTCATTTTCTTTTACAATTTCTAACCTTTTCCCTTTTTGTCTTTACATGGTATCAGTCTGGTTCCCTTGTTGTGTGCAGCTGAAAAGAATTTCACAGGAATCATTTGCATACAAAATTGTAAGAAGAAATCTTCGGCTACAGGCGACATATCTTTCATACATGCACTATTGTTCACGCCGAATCTCTGCGAAAGAAGCTCAAGTCATTCTTCTGCATGAATGGCCTCTCTAAACCAACAGGCTTTAGATGAATTATAAATCACTCCACACTTTCTCTCTCAGACCACTCACATCCAGAGCTAGCATGATAAATCTGTATGCACATCTGCCAAACCATCCTTGTCTCCTCTCCATCTCCCCCCCTCCCTCTCTCACTCCCAGACTAATTTGATCTGGGGTGTAATTGCGGGTGCAGATCTGTGGCAGGGTGTGGAGAGGAGTGATTGCTGTGCTCCACTGAGTGCTGAGGATGAGAACGAAGAGAACAGTGCCCAGGAGACGCCATGCTGCTATAGCTGGTTACCTAGACTCATACCTTGATCCAAGCGCACTACAGTGCCAACGAGAAGCCGAGGTTGGCTCTGCCAGTTTAAGTCGCTCTGTCTTTGCTTTGCTCTCCCTTGTTCTCAGTCTCTTTCACACATGAGTCTCTCCCCTGTGGTACCTCCTTATTCTCTTGTATCTATCAAGTATCTTTCTATCTAGCATACAGGTCCAAGATGTAAACCTAAAATACAGCATATAGCTCTGTCTTTCTCTTCCACGCTCTTTCCTCAATGCATTTCTTTGTTTGTTGAAATGAATTTAGTGCCTCCAGATTTACCCTGGCTTACCAAATACCACGGCAGGTGCCTTCACATTTTCCATTTACACATTCACTTGGCTAGAAAAGTAAACCAGAATATGTGTGAATGCATATTACAGTGAAGCCCATCAGGGAACCAGACTAACCTTGAACACAGGAAACATTTTGTAGGTTTACTTGCAAAAGCTGACATGATCTTTTGAAAGAAAACAGCTGTGCAGCTTCTCCATGCTAAACAGGCTGTAAGCTATGCCATCAACAATGTGACAGCGTTTGTGATGTTTACTTTTTACTATAATGGCTAGCCTGAAAACTGGAAGCTGGTAATCAAGTCCCTCAAACTGGATAATTACACCAACAGCCCACTGTTAGAAACCATCAGCCTCCTGCGGTTCCATGACAATGTATTAAACAGAGGTATAGCCTGTAATTATAGTCAAGACACAAAGAGGATAAAGTGAAGTGCCTATGGACAGAGGAAAATATTAAGCCAGCTCCCCTGTGAGTTAACACCCTTGCAATTAAGTCCCAACATGCCACAGTACATAGCAATCAGACACTGGGTTATAAGGCTTAATTGCATGACATTGACATGCAAAGCTCTCCCTAAATTGGCTTCCATAAGAAATGATCTGGTGCTCTGATAAATATTCCGAGTCTATTTCAGTGAGGTGAACATACAGACTCAGCTCCCTGCTCTCTGTCGCGGCCTTGACATCCCCGCAGGAGAGAATCAGGAGGGAAAAGCTTTTGAGTGCGGGAGCTGTTGCTCCGCAGGACACTCCAGGCCTTCACAGGAAATGATTCATTCAGGAAGTATTTTATTGATTAATTCATGGCCCCGATTACATTTTCACAAGTTTCCAATTGTCCTTCACAACGTCTGACTCCCCTGTCGATCCAGAGCCATTGGGGATGACTGCCCTCCTGGTAATGGGAGAAAAAGATGCCACTGCTCTGGAACGCTTACTCCCTCATCACAGATATGAAGCTGCTCTCAGAAATCCCTTCTCTGAATATTTTACAAATTGCAGCCCATTATAATCTTCCTTTTTTTGTAACCCAGCGAGAGATGATTTAAATATTGATGATATGGTAATTCATCAATAATTGCAGGCTGCTGGGATAACAGCCCACATACAGTATAGGCAGAGCAGAGTATCAATTAAGCAGTCAGTCATTTCTCACAGAGTGTGCAGTGATTCTTCATTAGTCTAAGGTGTTTGGCATTATGTTTGGCATTAAACAATGTTATATAAGTGTTATATGGTGAACATGTTGGATACCCCATCTCCACTGAGATGTATCTCATTAGTCATAAGGCCTTGAAGACGTTCTGGAAGGAAAATAATGTGCAAATACTACAATTTCAAAAGGTAATTATGCAGATAGCAGCTCCACATCTCAGATGGAGCAGTAGTTCAGGAAGCTCTCAGAAAAGCTGTAGTTTAAGATTTAAATTAGAGCCGGATGGCAGCTTGAGCACCTTAATACACTTAATGACCATGTTCAAGACGAAAATATTACAGGTTTGACAAGAGCTACATTACTAAAATAAAACTGGAAGTTAACAAAGTTTCCTCAAAGTAACAGCCTCTGTCACCTGAACTCTTTTCTCTTTCATGTTCCTTTCCATGTTCCTACGGCTATGACATACACAGCAGAAACCCTTCTGACTATGAGAAATCATTTTCATTTCTTTGCAATAAAAGAGTCAAAACCTACAATTATTCCCACACTTCTCTGCCTGATTGCCCGATATGCAGGAGTGCGGGCACACACAATCCCAGAGAAAAAGAGAGAAAAAGAAACGCTAAGCTAACTTTGAATTATATCTCCACAGCAATAGATCAATCTCATTCACACAATACAGTGCAACTTTGGGCTGCATTATGCCTCCACACATCTGGAAGAGAGTGCATTTCTAGGTCAGCATCAACAGCCTGTATGGATAAGAAACAGAGCCACAAAAGCAGCACAACATCAACATGTATTATTGAGTCCCGCTGCTCATGTTCAGTGAAATGACTGTCGTGTCACAGATGGGTTTGTACTGTTTTGTTTCACTGGAGTTGAAGATGTTGGCAATCCGATACCAGACCATCCGAGATGTCTGAGTGGGACCGGCAGAAAACTGTTGGTACATTTCTGTTTTCCAGACGCATGAGGCTGTACAAGAATGAGCAATTATTGGATTCTCTATGAGTCATATATATATAAAACAAAAGCATTTCTGATCAAAGGATGGATTTTGAACAAGTTCTGCTGGATAATATTTCACATAAAACATTCTACAACAAGGGAATGACGGATGTGCATGCATTAAGGCTGATAATATAGCTACTGGTTCCTTCAGTAGATGCTCTGGAGTTTTCAATCCCCTCACATTAGCATTTAATTAATTTCACTCATTTAGCTTTTGATGGAAAATACTTCTCATCCAAGTCAGTTTGAACGTTAAATGAGGAGTACAGTATCAAAATAATCCCTCTCAATCATTATTTGGTGTATCGAAGTGACCAGGTGCCAGATCGTAAGCGTTCTTCCAAGTAGAAACAAGGAAAATGGCACAACTTAGCAAGAATGCAAATATAATGAGAAGATACGCCAGGAAAAACAAAGCTTATTGGTGCTGGTTTCGTTTATTCGGGTAGGTATGGGCACACTTTAAATTTTGGGTTTACTATCCACAACCAACAAATGCTACTGATTCTGGCTTTAAAAACAGGATGTAGACAAAATACAATCAAAGAATCCACAACAGGTACTGGACCTTGCGGTAAGATTTGTGTTACCTGTTGTCTCCTTGATCATGAAATAACTTTAAGAAAACCTTTAAATAACTGTCTATGAATGCCTTAAAAGCTGCATTCAAGGCAACACATACCAGGAATTTGCTTCTGCTTTGGTTCAGTTTTTAGAGCTTTTTCACTGAAAACTACCTGCTGCATCTGGAAACAAAGTTCATGTGAGCTGAGTGGCAAACAAAACCAATATCCAAAATGAACAAAAAAACAGTTATACAGTATAGTTTTGATGTGGTTCTCTCATGCAAAATGTGTGAATCCGGGAAATCCTGATGAATCACTTGGATTTTAATAAGTGAACATCGTAGACTCGTTGTATGGAAGAAGATTTTTGACTTGAAATGTCAGGCTAAGTGTGTTAACATCCCTTGTTCTGTTCAGAGACGGCACAGCGCAGAAGCTGTCGGACTGGTATTTAATAACTGAAGTGTTATCCAAACCGCAACCCTAAAATTAGTCGCCATGTTCAGTTGCCATGGAGAGTATCAGACGGGCTTTGTCTGTGTGTCAGAGAGAAGCATAAACCCCACAGCCTTGCGATAAAAGCCACTCGATTATAAACAGGAAATGTGCTGAATGCATCTTTTCTATCTTTCTCCTTTGTTCTCATGTCCTTTTTCACTCTTCTCATTCCAATGTCTCTCTTCTCACCATCTGCCTTAAAGAGCAACTTGCAAGTTTTTTTTTTTACTACATTTATGCTTAACCTTGCCTGAAAATTACAATTACAAATGTTTTACAAGACATAAGGGCAGGAATTCAGAGGAAAAGGAGCCGTTTTGAGCTCTGCTACTAAAAACTGTTTTTTTTAACGTCATACGTCAAACGCGTCATATTACGTCACATGGGGGAGCAACTTTCTCGGACTCGTTGTCTGTCCAATCCGCGGTAGTAGTTTGTAGTTGGTTTGAGCGGTTGTGATTTAGTGAGCTGGTATTTTTTCGGTAATTTTACATTGCATTTCACCATTTGTAATCATGGTGAGCTTGTGTTTGTGCAGGTTGCACTAACTCGAGCCTGTCAGGACATCGAGTCCACAGTTTCCCTCACGGGATAAGGACCGGAGCTAGCTTTCGTTCCTGGGTGCGTTGTGCATTCACCTCCACCCGACCTCTGCAGCTCATCCAGAATGCAGCGGCTCGTCTGGTCTTCAACCTTCCTAAATTCTCCCACACCACGCCGCTCCTCCGCTCCCTTCATTGGCTTCCGGTAACTGCTAGAATTCACTTCAAGACAATGGTACTTGCGTACCATGCTGCGAATGGATCTGGCCCTTCCTACATCCAGGACATGGTTAAACCGTACACCCCAGCACGTGCACTCCGCTCTGCATCAACCAAACGGCTCGCCGCACCCTCGCTGCGAAGGGGACCAAAGTTCCCATCAGCAAAAACACTTGGGTTTACTATCCTGGCTCCAAAATGGTGGAATGAGCTCCCCATTGACATCAGGACAGCAGAAAGCTTACACACCTTCCGGCGCAGACTGAAAACTCATCTCTTTCGACTCCACTTCGAGCGATAGAACTATTAACAAAGCACTTATATACTAATAAAGGGCTGGCTTACCTAAAGCCAGTTGAGTAGCACTTGAAATGTTTTTGCTCTATGAAACCTGATGTACTTATATGATTCTGTTTTCTTCAAGTTTGTATTTTGTTGGTTGAACGCACTTATTGTATCGCTTTGGATAAAAGCGTCAGCTAAATGCAATGTAATGTAATGTGTTGTTGCAGGAAGTCCCGACGGAGAATACTTTTGCGGTAGTACATCTCTATATACATCGATACAATATTACGTGTTGATAGAAATCAACACGTAATGAAATAAGACTCCACGATTTGATGATTGATAGGTGTGTGGGCTGTCTTTCATTTTGACACACAGAACAATGGGGGCTATCCACCCTTATAGTAAGGGCATTTTATCAGATATTTGACCGATCTGCAAACTAAATCCTTACCAATCAATTTCTTCACTAATGTCTTTGTAAAGGTGTGTAGTAAGATCTATTAAAAAGTTGAAGTTCAAATCCTGTATGTTTTTTCGTAACAACTGCTCAAAGTTGAGGTACCGAATACCGATTTTCGAAAAATCTAAAATGTTCAGTTTGGCCTTGAGTAACTTGTGAGGGGTCAAACTAGGGGTTTTTCATGATTCTGAGTTGATTGCAATCATTTCTTTTTCACTAAAATCATTCCTTTGTGGAAAAACGGCCACGCCCACCTTTCCTGCTCGCTTGTATCCAACTAGGCAACTACCATGATGTATTACACACCTCAAACTGAATCTTATGATCATTTTATTTTCTTGAATGCTAGCTGTCTGGCCCATTAGGTTACAGTGGTGTATTGTCTCTGACAGGATCTTTTGTGTTTAACGTTACTGTGAAGCAGACCTTCTATTTTCCTTTGCAATAATATCTATTACAATGTTAATCATCTACTGTACATGAGATTGTCTTTAATGTCACAAAATAATGATATTATGACTGAATAATACAATGTGTATTCTACTTTGTAGGACATATTAGTCTAGCAGTATGGATGAAGACTCGACTCCACCTTTGCTAAATTGTTTCATCTGTGAAAGCCCGGAGACACCAGCTCAGAGGCTGATACAGCCAACTCCTAAAGGCTACCCTACTTTTTTGGAACAAGCACAAGTAGTTGAACATGCTAAGATTTTGGAGCGTTTGAAGGAGGCTCAGAACATAGGAAGACTCAGGTACCACAAAAAGTGTAAAGATGATTTATACAACAGGTTTCTTGAAGTCACCAAGAACTCAGGCCAAACATTAAAGGCAGAGAAAGAGACAGCTAAGAAGAAGAGAAGACGCACTTGCTCTGACTTCAGTGCAGCTTCTGCATGCAGTTCTTCAAGTTCACGGTCCGTTCAGCTTCTGTACAAGAATGTATGCATTCTTTGCAACCAACCTGCACATATCTACAAAACTCGTCCAGAGGAAGCTAGAAAGAGATACAGAGTGCCAGATAATTTGACTGCAGATAGACTGAAGGCAAGCTTGCGGAAGACAGCACAGAGTCGCGGGGATGACTGGGGCACTGAAGTTGTTGGACGTCTGGAAGGGATCAGTGACCTTGTGGCAGAAGAAACCCTGTACCATTTGCGCTGCAAAACTCTTTTTGAGACAGGTGGCCATTACTCCAAGACTGAAGATAGAGGACAAAGGAAGAGAGGACAAAAGAAAATTGATGAGGAACGAGAGGCTGTTTTTGTTGAATTCTGTGATTGGTTAGATTCAGAACTCGAGCATGGGGTGATGACTCTTGACCAAGTCCACGAAAAGCTACAGCAGTTTGATCCGTCACCAGATAAGAGCCTCTCTTATTCAAAGTATTGGCTAAAGAAGAAACTCCAAGATAAATTCCATGACATCTTGTATTTCACATCACAGGAGAGAAGGGCAGATGTGCTCTGCCTCAAAGATGACACAGACAACATTCTGCGAGAGCATCATGCTAATCTTGAGCATGGAGATGAGAAGACTCAGATCATAAAGACTGCACTAAAGTTCGTATGCAACGACATCGCCATGGTCGATCTAGACCCAAAGTCATACCCCACAGCACACAGTATGACTGACATCCAGAGTCAGCTGGCTCTTGTTCCTGAGAGTCTTCAGATGTTCCTGAGGCCAATAGTGAAGACCGACGAAAGAGTAGCCATTTGGGGGCAGAACTTCATAAAGGCCTGTCGGCCTCGATCAGGAGTTTTGCCATACCAGATGGGGCTTGCCATACAACTTGATCTTAGATTTGGGTCAAAATGGATGCTGAACAAGTTACACCAGTCATATTCCGAGACACAACACTACAAATACTGCTTCCTTAATGACAGGAATGGAGATGGCATCCAAGATACTTCTGATACTCTTTATACCATTGTGGAAGAAACTGATGATCGATGATGAGGTTGCGGTTGACTCTGCACTTGAGGATCTATCATTTATGACAGCCAGTGGAAGTGAAACTAGCCATGACAATCGGGTGGTCATGGAGGCCATGGAGGCCATGGAGGTTGGGGAAACAACCAATGTATTCACTCAGTTTGTCGGAGACAATATAGATTTAAACATTTTCTCTATTCAGGGAAACACTCCTTTCCATTCAATGGGTTGGATCAAAGTCACCTCTCCGGCACCATCTTTGCCAGATCCCCAGACGGCAGCAGCTGTCCACAGAGTGAAGTTGAAGGCACTTGACAAAGCTAAGATCCTTAGAGGAGCTGAAGTGAAGATTCTTCCATTCACCAACAGAACAAGGACAGGGATAAACACCATCACATGTTTTCCCATTACTGAGCTTGCCTCTTCTGTGACATAAGACCAGCTACTCCTCACTCCGGGCGATACAGCAGCAGGGTGGGTGATCAAGGCCCAGGATCCTGAGTTCTCACACTCCAACTGAAATGGCTGGATGAAGAGTATCCATGCAGATGATGTCAAGCAGCGCACACAGATCGACTTCCTCCCAATCATTGAAGGTGACCCTAATGACCTCAACACCATCTTCACCACTTTCAAAGAGTGCACGCGGCTCTCTGCAGACAGAGTCACTATAGTGACATTCAATCTTCCGATCTGGCTGAAGGCTGTGGACATCATAAAACAGACAAATCTACCTATCATTCCGAGGTTGGGTGGATTTCACCTGCTGAAGTCCTACCTTGGATCCATTGGAAACATCATGGAGGATTCTGGACTACTGGAGCTGATCCAGCTGATCTATCCAGGGAGTACGACAGCCAACCACATCCTGGATGGAGGATGTTTTGACAAGGCAATCCGTGCTCATCTCCTCATCGATGCAGCCATCTATCAGCACATCATGAAACATGCCTTCACCGAGGAGGAACTCGGTGAAATGAGGACTTTCATGGAGAAGGTAGCTGATGGGAAGATGGGAGCCAGACACACAGATCCAGTAGAGGCACTGTTTGAACAGCGGTTTGAAGAAACCTTCAAAATACTTGCTGAAGGAGGAAGAACGCCTGCTCTCTGGGTGCAGTACCACTACATGGTAGATGTGATCAAGGTCTTCATCAGAACTGAGCGGCTTGCAGATCACAACAGCCACCTGTGTTGCATTGTTAGCAGGATGCTGGACATCTTTGCGGCTGCAGGGCATCATCAATATGCCAAGGGTGCACGGCTGTACTGTCAACTCATGAATCAACTTGAAACTTTGCCTGCTTACAAGGAGACATTCCAAAGTTTCACTGCCCATGGAAACCATGTCGTCCGTTACTCCAGCTATGATTGGTCCGGCACCTGGTGTGACATCTGTATCGAGCAGACATTGATGAAGTCAGCCAAGTCAGAAGGTGGACTGAGCAGAGGGAGGATGAGACACAGTGATTCTGGTCACAAGTGCTGGGTGCTCACCCTTAATCACTTCTCCAATGTCAAAAAGCGCATGGAGGAAAGTGTCAAGAAACATGCTCCGCTCCACAGAGACCTTGGCAAAACACAGATGAAGAGAGATGCTGAAGCAATTGACCTTGCCCTCCAATGGTTTGAGGAGAACAACCCATTCAACCCCGATCGAGACAGGGAGTTGCTTGTCTCTTTCTCAACAGGATTCAGGAGCACAGGAGATGACCCAGTCAATGCTGAGAGAGCAGCAGAAATAGGTAGAGAGATGCAGATCAAGCTGGATGGACAGTCAGTGACATCGACCATGGAAGTGAAGTCAAAGGTACAAGTCCTGTCATCACTCGGAAAGATTCCCAAGATCAACGAGAAGAAGATACACCTTGACTCACTCAAGTTGTTCAACCGACTGATCATTTTTGCCCAAAGGGATATGACAGTTGAGACAAGCTTGGCGTATGAGCTGACTCCCTTCCCATTGTTCCTCTTCAGCAATAAAGATCAGAAAATGAACAAGGCGAACAAGGCAGGCTTTTCCAAGACTAGCCTGAAGGAGTTAACTGATCCGCTTGACCTCACTAACCAATCCTGCTCCACTCTTGTAGTTGATGGCGGATGGCTTCTCTACATGGTAAAGTGGAAACAAGGTCAGACTTGGCAGGAGATTGCCAACAGTTACTTGAGCTACGTACAGTGTCTTGGCCGCCACTCTCAGAAGACCATTGTGGTCTTTGATGGCTACAGCCGATCACCAAAAGATCATGACCACATCCGGTGCACTAAGAAGTCATGCTGTGATCTCCAGATTCGACCGGATATGATACACTGGACACCAAGAGCAAAGTTCCTGCACAACACCAATAACAAGAGTGAGCTAATCCACCTCCTCTCTTCAACATTCAGAAAACATAACATCACAGTGGAGCAGTGTGACAATGATGCTGACACTTCGATTGTGAGAGAGGCATTGGCCCCTGCTACAGATGACTCTGTTGAGGTTAGTAGCATTTGTGTAGGTAGCCTATTTTGGAAACAAAAGTATTCACTCTTGAGTATTCAAACTTGAATAGTTTTATCTGGTTTTGTATAGTGCAACACGCTTTGCATATCTTGTTCTATTTTCAGGTGCGGGCAGAAGATGCAGATGTGCTGGTGATGCTAGTACACCATATTCCAAGCACCAACCATCCACTCTTCTTCACAACATCAAAGGGCTCTTATGATGTCAGAAGGATCTGCTACCTGCTCTTTTGTCACGCCTTCACTGGTTGTGATACGGTTTCTGCAATAGCTGGCCATGGGAAAACAACCTTATTTGACAGGTAATAATAATGTTTATTTTTTTCTATTTCACTTTATATTTGAAACAAATCTCAAAGTGCATTTTTTTTGCAGGATCTGTGCAGGGGACATTGATGAACACATGGACATCTTCCTTGACACACAAGCTACTAAGGATGCAGTGATACAGGCTGGTACTACCATCTTCCAGTACATTTACCATGCACCAGGTACTGCTTTGGGTGAAATTCGACACAACATGTTCTCACGGAAGGCAGCGGCAGGGCTGATCAAACCAGAAACTCTACCTCCAACAGAGGGTGCAGCTGCACAGCATTCTCTCCGTGCCTACCTACAAACCCAGGACTGGATCCTTCTGCAGAGTATGTCTCTGAACCCCAGTGACTATGGATGGACATTAGGTGTACATGGCTATGAGCCAGTCCCAACACTAGACCCCATGGCTCCTGAGGAGCTACTGCAGTTCACAAGCTGCAACTGTAACGGAGATTGCAGCAACCGGCGGTGCAGCTGCAAGAGGAATGGCGTTAAGTGCATCTCAGCATGTGGAGTCTGAAAAGGAATTTCATGCAAGAATTGTGGTCATGATGGTGGTGAGTCTGGAGAAGACTCAGAGATTGACTCCTGACGTGATCAGCACTTGTAACTACTTGTAACTACAAATAAAGCTACTTTTGAATTTAAATATAAGAGTGGCTGTGGCCTTTTTTCAACCAAGGAATGATTTTAGTGAAAAATAAATGATTGCAATCAACTCAGAATCATGAAAACCCCCTAGTTTGACCCCTCACAAGTTACCCAAGGCCAAACAGAAAACTTTAGATTTTTCGAAAATCGGTATTCGGTACCTCAACTTTGAGCAGTTGTTACGAAAAAACATACAGGATTTGAACTTCAACTTTTTAATACATCTTACTACACACCTTTACAAACACATTAGTGAAGAAATTGATTGGTAAGGATTTAGTTTGCAGATTTTCATATATTTCCCTTACTATTATCCACAATGTAAAGTAATTCACACAGCCTCTTCCCTCTTCTCTCTGTGAGGAGCAGCAGGTTCAGCTTTCAGAACAAAGTAACAAAAAACTAAAATGGCATTCATTTTTTTAAATATGTCGTGTAGTAATAGATTTATTTATTTTTCTTCTCAAGAGAGTACCAGAATGTGTATTTTATGTTAGTATTTCAAAAAATGCCCTGGGGTTTTCAGCCTGTCAACTCTTTCACCTGTGGGGAAATTGCAGGATTGGCTCCAGGTCGCCCTTTTTATTTACTACAAGACAAATGTGCCTTTTTATTTCATACAGTTCCATTTGGATTGAGACAGGGAAATAATCTAAACCTCACGCGTGGCGTTTCACTGTCAAGGGGAGCGTGAATGTAATTACATTGCAAATACTGATTTGAGCCCCACCACTGTATGGGATAGCCCTACCATAGATCACCCAACACAAATACTCCGGAGCCGCCACTGCAGACCCATATTGCGCATGCGCAGATCTAAAATCCAGTAGAAATGATAAAAAGTAAAAGTCTGCTGCTTATTGTTCTACTAGGCCAAAATGGAGTCAAATAGTATAATGAGAGTGAGTGTGTTAATTAATATATTTGGCAGTTTGGAGTAAGTCTGTAGATTTGTTTGTGTGTGTGTGTGTGTGTTTCATGTATAGGCCTCTCACGATAATTAATTTTGTTGGATACATTTTCCGGGAAATTATTGCGATAAACGATAATATTGTCGGCACCGTTGTATGACCATTTTAGACTACTGACATAATGATAATATATAATAATAATTCAAGTACATCCTTTCAAACTGCTAGTCACATCCTCATGTAAATGGCAATTTATCGAGTTCATTTTTATTTATCGTACGATAAGTCAACTAATTGCTTATCGCGACAGGCACACAATAAAACAGTGGAAATAAACATGTTTGACTTTCATTCGTGAATGAAACTTTGTGCCTAGTGCTGCGTACCTGGACTCACATTCAGGTTCAGGTCCGGACTCAAGTCCAGAAGTTCAGGTTCAGGTCCGGACTTATAAGTCTGGACCTGAACCCATGTCTTGTGTCAAGTTGTGTGAGTAACTAAAGTGAACTTATTGTGAGCTAATTATCAATTGAAAATTAACAATAATCAACTGAAATTCAAACTCGTCAGGTTTATTGTGCTCCCTTCCAACTTGTGTCTAGATTTCTCTACAAAGTACAAATGTAAAAAAAAACACTTTTTGCCACTTAGTCTACAAATGACTTATGACAGCAACTACAGTGAACTACTACAAAGTTCAAACATTTATTTCATTTACCAAACTAAAGTAACCGAACAGTCCCTGAGCTGACTGAGCCTAAATCCCTAAAGCGTTGCTGAAAGGTACAGTGTAGAGTAGACTATACGCATTACACTGTTACACACCTACTATACAGCATACACTGTAGTGACTGAACAGTCAGAGTGTACTGTACAGTCTGTACACCATGTCTTTTCTACAACTCTACATGTGTACATTATACAGTACATGCTACATACATAGTGATGTACATACATACTGTTAGAAATTAAAATCAATGTTGATATGGCGTAATTTTGAATTAAATACACTATTTAATTTAAATCAGTTTTATTCTGAAAAAACCGGAAGTTCACACTATTTACTTAATACTTTTATTCTGAAAATTCTTCACTTCCGGTTAGCATTAGCATGTGGCGAAATGCTACGTTTTCAAACCGTGAATCGAAGGTGAAATGACATGTGATGTGTACACTGAGCACACTGGGATTAGCACTCATTTATTGACGCTGAATAACGTTTATCAGGGAATGTTTAAATAACCACAGACACCAGAATATACGTAAGTGCTAGTTTTTTTGCGAGTCCAAGTAGGCCTACCGGTTCCCGACGTTCGTCTTGCCGGTACGCAGCACTATTTGTGCCCTTTATAGTCTGTGTCCAATATTGTGTATTTGTATATATTGTATATATATCCAAGCCCGCCTTAACCTGCCATCAGGCCCTGGGGCTGGTTTTTCAGGCCCCCTATTTAAACAACAAATCAAAGTCATTTATAGCCTCGGCAGGCTCTGTGATCACACACACCACTAATTGAGCACCATGAACAGCAACATATGGCCTCAATGCCAGGTATCAGTAGATGAGAATGATCATTATCTCCGGTGGATTAACACAAACCTAGTTATGTAAAACGATGCACATTTAAACCTGCAGGCTACTGGGAATCAATGAATAGTGCAGCATTGCCTTACCTCTTTAGCTTCCGTCTGGTTTTCTTTGAAGAAAAAGCCTTTATGATGTTCTTAAAATCCATCTCACGAAGAATGTCATGCTCAATTGACATCAGTGTTAGGTTTCCTTTTCCGAGCGCCACTCTCAAACTTTTTCTTCTCCAAAATGTTCTCCTAAACAACCTTCATCTGTCACTCAATCACTCGCAATTTGAACAAGTCACATGTGAAACATATTCTCATTCTGATTGGCTGTTAAGTGGTGCCCACTGACTGTTACGGAGTCAACATTTTTGAGAAAAATCTCTGGAATCCATCGATCTGATTGATTAGCGGAGCAAATGATCACAATACTACGGAGGGAAGATATTTTCGTTTGGATTACTGGTCTGGGGGAAGCTCACGAGTTGTGTGTGTATACGTGTGTGTGTGTTTGTGTATTTTTGCGTTTGTGTGTATTGTTTGTTTCCCGGGGAAAACACTCACGAGAAGCACCGGCTGTTGTTATGCCTGCTGTGACGTCAAGTTACTCCGTTCTCCGCTTGTAATTATGCCGTTACAAGCTTTAAAGTTGTATTTATCATCTGAATTTGCCGAAACAAGTTTAATATTCTGAAAGCCAAGACTTTGTTTAATTGAAATCAGATGAAAACAAACTGTAACGGACCCTGACGTGTTATCTATGATTACTATACGCCTTACATTCATAATTTCAGCGGAGGGAGGGGGAGCGGCGCTGTGGAAGAGCAGAGTGGGGAGGGAGAGCTGTCATCTTCCCTTTACAAGCTTCAAAAATGTATTTACCGTGTGATTTTGTGATTTTTTTTTCCTTCTTTTTTTTCCTTTATTGGTTCATGATAGGCCCCCAATCTCCGTAGGCCCCTGGGCTTCAGCCCAGGTCAGCCCGTGCATTAAGGCGGCCCTGTATATCTTATATATATGCTAAGGTCCCGCTGCTGACACGATAGCAGTCATTTCATGCGCATATGTGTAATTAAACCCATGATATCAAAATCTCACTCCAGCCAGGTACCCAAAGTTGGCAACCCTGCGTTAGACCGGCCGCTCTCCCCCATGTTACGTCACACGCGGGAGGTCACGTGCGGAGGCTTTTTTATGCGGAAGTGAAAATGTCTTACTAAAACGACGCCAGATGTCACTGTAGTGTATATTTCTGTATATGTTTTTGAAAATCTAGTGTATTCATCATTTTCCTACACATTTATTCACTGGTGTCTCTAACCTGCAAGTTGCTCTTTAAGGGACAAATTGACTCTTCTTGCTGCTTTTCTGATATCAGGCAGCTAGTCTGGTCTGTGTCACTGTGTCCTCCAGTATGAGCCTTATATCCACACTTTTTCTCTCATTCTCTCTATTACATGGGCACTCATTTTCACACCTTATTTTCTTCCTCTTTTGTTATCCTCACTTTTGCTGTCTACCCTTCCTCCTCCAGTTCCTCTCAGACTGAGGGGTTGCATGGTGTTGCCCCTTGTGAAGGCACCATCCCACTGTAAACGAATGAGTCTGTCAGACGGCAAACAATCTGCATTCATCATGTCTTATCTGCCTCGGCCTCCGCGGCAGCAGTCATGATACCCGGGCAGAGCGAGTGTGCCTGTGCCTGGGGTATGGAGGGTCAAGGTCTACGGCACACGGAAAGAAAAGTGCAGGCTCAAGGCTTATTTGGGGAGCGGGTGTTGGATTTAAGCATCAGGCTGTAGAGGGGGATCACGGACGGCTTGACTCATCCTTGATGGAGGATAACGTTCTTCCTCTATTTTCTCTTATTTGTCTAGGGATGGTTTGCTGACCATGCATGCTCTTTTCAAGCAATGCACGGTTTCATATCCACACTGCTGCAGCACACATATTAACATCTGGCAGGATAATAGGATAACCAGAGTCTTAAACCTAAACATAAACAGTTTTAAGTGCCTTGCTTTAGGGCTTATCATAATTAATTGTTGAGAAGAGCGAGGAGAGAGCCCTGCATAATATATTTCCCCATCCCAAATTTCTCCTCCAGTTGCAGGAATCGCACTGGAGCATTTTTATTCACATCCACTTTATCATGCTGCATTGACGTTACACATAAAAAGAAATGCACAGAGTAGTTTGGAGACACAGCATGTGTAAAATCGGTGTTTACAGCGACCAATTACAAGGTGATGTATAGTTTCAGCGAGGCATAATAAGTCAAACAACACTTATGTTGGGACTGCTGCTTATCAAAGTCATTACCTCAGACAAAAACATGCAAGCTATTTCTGTAAACAGAAGGAGCCCCACGGTGCTTGTATTGATGGCCTGAATCATGAATATATATTTACACTGTCGAAGCTATTTTTCAATATCGGTGGGATACCTGATGGAGTTTTGATGGAGTTTACTGGATACAAGAGCGTTTTTGGACCGGATTTGAACTAGGAGGGCTTATCCTGTGCTGTAATGGCGCACACAGACTAACAGAAATGTTGTAAAAATCTGGATAACAAGGACTACATTTCCGCAACTGGCTTTGAAACACTAATAACGACAAGAGGAAGTGTTTATGATCGCAATGTTTTGAGGCGAAATTGAATGATAGCGGAGGTTTGAAGGTCAGAGCGGCAAAGCTGACCGAGCAACAGAGTCACTGACTCCACCTGCTGCTTGGCAGACGTCTGGGCCCCCGATCACTCACCCACCCAGTGTACGGCTGCACCCCGGCCTGGACTACACCTCCCAGCTAGCCACTCTATCACAGCAGACAGTGCTCGCGGGAGCGTGGGCAGAGGGCATGTTGGAGGTCGTAGCCGAGTGCACGGCACAACTGTTTCATCTGGGGACGAGTGAGGGGTAAGCAGAGAGGTCAAGGGTCAAATGGACATTTTAATGGACTGATGAGTGGAAATTAAGATTTAACATGGCGGAGATATCACATGACAAATGCAGCTATTTCCGAAAAATAATTGCTGGTGTAATAATTAGAAATACTGTGATGGATGTCTTCAGCTGACCATGACCACATATGTTTATGTGATTATTGAAGACGGCAGTTGTGGCTGCCTGCTGTCTAATTAAAGTCCCATATATTTCCCTTCTTCAAGTCGCTCAAACAAAGCCAGTTGTCTGTTGGGGGAGCAGAACAAAACAATACATCTCTCCACCACAGTATATTCTGCAAATCAATTTTTCATTCACCCTTTTTTGCATTCAAGTGAATTATATATAATATCCTTGAAGTACCAGGCAGGAGTTAATTTAAGTGCTCTGGTTATGCAGTGATTGTTTCTTTTGTTGTGCATGTTTCTTTTATTTCCATTAGTCTAATCCCTGAATGGGAGTTCCTTGCTGCGGGGGGGTCATGCAACACCAGGCCAGGTTCCCAGCTTGCGACGATGTGTGAAGTTAATGATCACCTTGAACAATGATCCTCTAAAACAAATCGAGTTAACCTGCATTTTACTTTAATTCGCCCTTCGATTGAGTTGTAAACGCCGGTTTTCCAGCTGCATGTAAGGCATGAAAAGAAAATGCCTCCTTTTGTACTTTTGGCTCATTCTGCTACATGCTGGGATGTGAATGGATTCACTGATGGATGCAACATGAATAACAATTAATACAGATAATAGTAATGACCACTAAAGTTACTCCCTATACTAACAGTGATATTTGAGTGTTTTGTATCTGCCCACAGCATTAGCTGATGACGAACAATATCTAAAAGCAGTGGCCTTTAAACAGATTTACATTTCACCTTAAACAAGCTCCATCCTAAAGACCATGTGGCTGTCGACAGTGAAATCCACTATTCTTGACTGATAGGGGACACTGCTCCGCTAATGCATATTTAATTGTGAGCCATTAAGATGCTGGAATATTTCAATTACATACATGCATTATACTTTCCTTGGGGGAACAGCTCTGGGTTTAATTTGATTCCATATAATTACTGGAAAATGAATTTGAATTGTTATATCCAATCCTTAAAATAAATTGGCATATATTTTCGGCTCCCTGCAGTGAGGTGCTTTTTCATTTGGATTTGAAACGTCGCAATCAGACTGTATTTGGCTGAATTAAGAAAATGGAGTTCATCTAGATAACTTTGTTTAAGCAAAAGCTTGAAGAAAGTAAGTGCTCTATTAACCCACTTTGCAGCAGAATCAAGCCCAGTGGAAATGTCATCCCTGAGGGGGGGAAGTCGCACTCTTAAGTGAATGCATTTGAATGTAAAACTGGGACATTTGACCTTTTGTTTCACCAACATGAGACAACAGTTGAAGACCAATCCTATTCTAATTGGCCATGTTTTTTCTCCATCCAGACGTTGTCAAAAACATTATGGGTGTCACAGTCGCCTTAACATCTGCCATATTTATTACACCCGGCTGCCTATTTCTGTTTTAAAATGACATTGGCACCTGGGTCTGCTCTACTGTTAAAAGATGTAATATATGCACCTCTATCTATCTCACTCCCTCTGTCTCTCTCTCCATTGATGGCTTCTGTTGTCCGAGTGGATCCAGCAGGTTCCGCCGGGTAGAGATGAGCTTCCCCTATTCGAAAATCAAGAGACATAGCTGCCTCATAATTAGATTTGCTTTCTGTGTGGCGCCAGTTGCTTCAATCTAATCTATTTATGCATTCCCTCTTTCAGGCCTCATTGAGATTCTATCGCCTTGTATTTGTACCCCGCCTGTCAAAATGGCCTTCTTTTCTTCACAATTTTGGGCTCATTTCACTGGCGGAGATGGGCGATGATTGCCTGGTGGACTCATCGCACAAGCAATGTGTTGGAACTTAAGAGGCTTCTCTCCTCTATTTTATAAGGCTTGTGTGTGTCTGTGTGTGCATGTTTGTTTAGCAGGATGAGACATATGCTTGGCTGTGGGATGTGTTTGTGTTTTTGTGCATGTGTGCACATGTCCCGCTGTCTTTATAGGATTGATGTGGGCATCCATAAATAGTGTGTACGTGAGTGTGTGAGGAAGAAGTGAAGGGTGATGGTGCTGGCAGGGAGGAGAAAGAGAAGCTGCAGTGTTAAAGTAAGATTAACTTTATTGATCCCTGGGAGGGAGAATTGGTTAGTGTAGGAGCAAACAATGGGCTATGGATGAAAATGCAATAAACTGAACCTGCAGATGGGTTCCATTGTGCCAAAATAGATGTCCTACTGGCTTAAATGGATTCTTAAATCACAGATTCTTGTATTTCTCAGAATGATGAAACCTAATGTTTTTTTCGCCAACAACACAACACGGACATTGCTTCATTACTATTCTCTTTGTACTACTGTAGCATAATGTTATAGAATTCAGCATATCGTTTTAGAGGGGACTACACATGGACCAGCCCATTCCTCTTACAGCCTGTTATCCCAATATCAAATGATAACTTTTCTGAAGGCCAATCGCTCCTTAAACACAGACTCTCTCTGCAACAACTAGAACCATTTAGATAATTATTATGCAGAGATATATCATCAAACTTTGATGGTTGCAATATTTGTTTTGCTTCTACACCAAAGGCATGACCTTCCTATTCTTCCTGATTGACTTACCCTGACATTCTTGACAAATTAACAGTGATTATCAACAAAGGCAACATACTAGCCAATCAGTCATTCTGCATAATGATTACATATGTGCTTATGGTTGTCTCAGGGAGGATGTGTATTTTCAAAGCAATGGCCTTCGGAACAATGATGTCAGGAAACAGGCTGGACATTTTTGAGGCAATGATAATAATAATAATACATTTGATTTCTATAGCGCTTTTCTTGAACCCAAAGACGCTCTACATTTGGGAGGGAGGGTAGACAAACAAAACAAAAACAAAACCAAAAAGAAACAAATAAACAAAACAAAACAGAAAAGCAGTCAGGAGGAAGTTGGTAGAGAGGGGAGGGGGGGCTTATGGATACAGAGTTGAAGAGGTGGGTTTTGAGGCGGGACTGGAACAGGGTGAGGGACTCGTGGAGGTCTTGGGGGAGGGAGTTCCAGAGCTTCGGGGCTGCCACAGAGAAGGCTCTATCCCCGAAGCTCCGGAGTTTGGCCTTGGGGATGGAAAGCAAACCGGCTGAGGTGGATCTGAGGGACCGGGGTGGTTGGTAGAGGATGAGGAGGTCAGTGAGGTAGGGGGGGCGGGGCAGATGGTGGAGGGCTTTGAAAGTGAGGACCAGGAGTTTGTAATGGGTGCGGTGTGAAACAGGGAGCCAGTGGAGTTCTTTGAGGACCGGGGTGATGTGATGCCATGATTTGGTGTGGGTGAGGAGTCTGGCGGCTGCGTTCTGGACACGCTGGAGTCTATTGAGGGATGTAGTGTTGATGCCGTAGAGGAGTGAGTTGCAATAGTCAAGGCGGGAGGAGATGAAGGCGTGAATGCTCAGCTGCAGGGCGGGTGAGAGAGGGATGGAGTTTGGCAATATTGCGGAGGTGGAAAAACGAGGTTTTTACACCTTGACGGATGTGGGGCTCGAGGGAGAGGGTCGGGTCAAATATAACGCCAAGGTTGCGTGCCTGGGTGGAGGGGGAAACAGGGGTGCCATCAATGGTGACTGTCAGGTTGGGGGTTTTGTTGAGGGTGGATTTGGAGCCGATGAGCAGGAGTTTAGTTTTATTGCTGTTGAGTTTGAGGAAGTTGTGTTGCATCCAGGATTTTATTGCAGTCAGACAGTATTCGATGTGGGTGAGGGGGGGGGGATTTGGTGCTGAGGTAAATCTGTGTGTCGTCAGCGTAACAGTGAACAGTGGGTGATAATGCTTAATGCTAACAGAGTTTTCAGGAATTTCTATTATACAATAACATATAGCTAAAGTAGCTAGCTAGCCAACCCTAACCCCAATGTCAAACAAATTGTCACGATTCTATCACGATTCTCATGTTATGTCACGTTTGTAGTTTTGTCTGTGTTGGTGTTTTTCTTGTCTTTGGGTTTTATTGTGTAAAGTGTTCACCCCCGTTTCCTGCCTGTCTGCTTTCTGTCTGTTTCCCTCCCTGATTACCCGATTGTGTTCACCTGTTGTCCTTGTGTTTCTCCTCCCCTGCCCAGCTGTGTCTTGTTCTGTGATTACCCTTCTGTGTATTTAGTCTAGTCTTCCCCTGTGTTCCATGTCGGTTCATTGTTTCCCCTCCATGTCATTCCACGGTCTGTGTTCCTTGTGCTGCTCGTTGGTGTTGGAGATTTTGGATTCTGCCTTGTTTTGCTTTAATTTATTTAATAAAGCTCGCTTTTCGTTATTCTGCATTTGAGTCCTACCTGCTTCACCCATTCGTAACAGAATGAACCGACCAAATTTGGACTCAGCAGATTTCAATGTTTTGGCCCCACAGGCGGAATGTCTTAGGTATTCTCTGGAGTACATTTTTTACACCTGGAAGAACGCCTCATCTAGACGGGGTAAAGAGGCTGCTTTGAAGGAGGCACGCCGGGAGGTTGCTCGCAAGCCCTGGCTCAGGAGCTTGTTGCCGGAGTGGCTACAAACCTTTTCAAGTAGCCCTGAGGAATTGGCACAAGCTTCTAACCTTTTCCTGGGATCCAACTACTGTCCTGTTGAAGGTCCACAGAGTCTCCAAAAAGCCTCTAGGAGACGCAGGGCCAGGATTCCAGCCCGTGCTCCAACAGCCATGATCCCGGCTTCAGTTCCGGTTTCCACAGCCATGGATCCATGCACCAGTACCGGCCCGCAGAGCTATGTTTCCTTGCTCGATTACCTGGCCCACACAGCCATGGTCCAGGCCTCTGTTCCGGTTCCAGCGGCTCCAGTTCCAACCTCAGACTTTTTCTCAGGAACCCGTCTGGCGTTTCGAGGTCCACGGAGCCTCCAAAAGGTCTCTGGAAGATGCAAGGCCAGGATTCCAGCCCGTACTCCAGCGGCTCCAGTGCCGGTCCCAGCTGCCATAGTCCCTTCTCTAGTCCCTTCTCTAGTCCCTACTCAATTCCTTTCCCAAGTCCTTTCTCAAGTCCCTCCTCTAGTCACTTCCCTAGTCCCTTCTCCAGTCCCCCTTTTAGTCACCTCTCTAGTCCCTTCCCAAGTCCCTTCTCTAGTCTCTTCTCTAGTCTCTTCTCTAGTCCCTTCTCTAGTCCCATCTCCAGTTCCCTCTCGAGTCCCCTCTCCAGTCACCTCTCGAGTTCCATCTCTAGTTCCTACTCAAGTCCCGCCTCTAGTCAATTCCCTAGTCCCATCTCTAGTCCCTCCTCTAGTCACTTCTCCAGTTCCCTCTCGAGGTCCCTCCTCTAGTCCCTCCTTTAGTCCCTCCTCAAGTCCCCTCTCTAGTTCCCCTCTCAAGTCCCCTCTGGAGTTCCCTCCTCTAGTTCCTCCTCTAGTCCCTCCTCTAGTTCCTCCTCTAGTCCCCTCTGGAGTTCCTCCTCTAGTCCCCTCTTGAGTCACGTCTCAAGTCCCTACCCAATGTCCTGGTCCGTTGGAGGTTCCGCTGGGGGTCCTGCCAACTCCATGTCCTGTCCCGTTGGAGGCCCCGTCGACTACTCCTCTGCCGGGGGTCCTACCAATCGTATGTCTGTCCCGTTGGAGGTCCCGCCGTCTACTCTCCTGCCGGGGGTCCTACCAATCCTATGTCCTGTGCCGTTGGAGGCCCCGCCGACTACTCTCCTGCCGGGGGTCCTGCCAACCCTTTGTCCCGTCCCGTTGGAGGTCCCGCCGTCTGCTCTCCTGCCGGAGGTCCTGCCAGCTCCTTGTCCCATCTCGTTGGAGGTCCCACCGACTGCTCTCCTGCCGGGGGTCCTGCCAAACCTTTGTCCTGTGCCGTTGGAGGCCCCGCCGACTGCTCTTCTGCCGGGGGTCCTACCAGCTCCTTGTCCTGTCCCGTTAGAGGTCCCGCCGACTACTCTCCTGCCGGGGGTCCTGCCAACTACGCTTCTGCCGGGGGTCCTGCCAACCCTATGTCCTGTGCCGTTGGAGGTCCCGCCGACTGCTCTCCTGCCGGGGGTCCTGCCAATCCTATGTCCTGTTCCTCTGGGGGTCCCGCCGACAACTCTTCTACCGGGGGTCCTGCCAACCCCTTGTCCTGTTCCGTTGGAGGCCCCACCATCACCTATCTCACCGGGGGTCCTGCCAACTACTGGTCCCCGGCCCCCTGACTCTTCCTGCCGCTGCTTTTGCCCTCATGCTCGGCCCCCTGAGTTTGCCCGCTGTGGCCTTCGCCCCTTTTTGAACTTTGCCTTGCCCCCAGGCCGTCCACCCGAGACCCCCTCCTTGGTCTCTGCCTTGCTCCCGGGCCTTCCGCCCGAGACCCCCTCCTTGGTCTCTGCCTTTCTCCCGGGCCGTCCGCCCGAGACCCGTCCTCCAGACCCCCTCCACCCACCCTTTCTTGGCCCTAGTTATGTGTCCTCGATCCGGTCCCCCTCCACCCACCCTGCTGGACTATTTTGTTGGGACGTCTGGGATCCGTCCCTTGAGGGGGGGGTTCTGTCACGATTCTATCACGATTCTCATGTTATGTCACGTTTGTAGTTTTGTCTGTGTTGGTGTTTTTCTTGTCTTTGGGTTTTATTGTGTAAAGTGTTCACCCCCGTTTCCTGCCTGTCTGCTTTCTGTCTGTTTCGCTCCCTGATTACCCGATTGTGTTCACCTGTTGTCCTTGTGTTTCTCCTCCCCTGCCCAGCTGTGTCTTGTTCTGTGATTACCCTTCTGTGTGTTTAGTCTAGTCTTCCCCTGTGTTCCATGTCGGTTCATTGTTTCCCCTCCATGTCATTCCACGGTCTGTGTTCCTTGTGCTGCTCGTTGGTGTTGGAGATTTTGGATTCTGCCTTGTTTTGCCACAGCTTTAATTTATTTAATAAAGCTCGCTTTTCGTTATTCTGCATTTGAGTCCTACCTGCTTCACCCATTCGTAACACAAATGAAGTTACTGGTCATTGTAGGCAAGGCTGTTGCAAAACCGAAACCCCTCAAGTGTGTTAAACTTATGAATTTGCTTATGAATTCAAGTTTTCATTTGTGAGAAATAAAATGTGGGATTTCATACTTTCAAAAAAAACATATTCTTGCTTAGTACACGTTTAAGTCACAAATACACTGTCAGTTTCTGGTGGTGCAAATAGAAAGTGGTTTTCCAAATGACATGACAGGCACATTGCGTCTGTGCCTCAGGAGGTAGAGGGGATCATCTAATTATCAGAAAATCGCCTGTTCCATCCCCGCTTCCACATGCTGAAGTGTCCTTGGGCATAATACTGAACTTCAAATTGCTCCCAAACCATTGGTGAGTGTGAGTGTGTGATTAAGCATCAGATTAGATGATGAGCCGTTTGGCAGCTTGTTTCAGTGTTTGAATGTGGGTGTAAATGGGTAAATATTGGCATGCAGTGTAACAGAGCTTTTAGAGGTCAGATGATTATTAAGGCTATAAATACACGTCAAAGTGCAGTATTTTAGAAGATGCACATAGTGTGTCTTTTGTTTAGATGTGTGCTGAGAAGTGATGTACATGTTATTTGTTCACATGAAAAAGAGAGAGTCTGAGAGCTCCAGGTGACTCGAGGCGTCTCAGCTGTCTCAAGTGTTTCACTCTGTGTTTGTCAGAAATGAGACGCGTCGCAGTTTGTTGCCAGTCCTATCAGCGTGAATGGCAATGTCCCCAGAAGGGCATGGCAAAGCTTCAGTACATTCGAACAATAAATTACCACGATAACAACAATGAATGCTGTTCCTGACAAGTCGCTTGCTATTCTATCATTGTCCAGCTGACACCATCTCCGGTGCCAAGCTGACATCGGCACCCAATCAAACCAAATCAGGCTTTGTGGTGAAGCCACCTGCATGGAAGGACAGAAAGAAAGAAAGACACTGAGTGAAGGTTTTGTAACAACTAGATTAACAGGTTTTGGTAATCATATTTTTAAACTTTGGACAGATCCAAACTAGCTGTCCCCTCTTTAGTTCCATTTGCTAAGCTAAGCTAATCGCCTCCTACCTTTAGCTCAATACTTGACACACAGATATAGGAGTGGTATCTAATCGAACTAACTTTTAAAATTGGATTAGAATATTTCCAAAAATACCTAGCTGTTCTCCTAAGGCTGGATATTGTTTTGTTCTGTGATGCTTATCTTTAAAACAAATGGTTACTTTTTAGCATCTTTCTTAAGTCAAATAAATTGTGCCAGAATTGAATGAGGTAAAAAAATGATTACGGTAAATTAAATAGTTACCCTTTTACAACTTCCACAAATTCACCTAGCAAGGATCATAACCTCAGACTATACAGCCAGTCGCAGAAAACAGCATAAGACTGCGAGTACAGGGCAAAAATTCTTGTGTGAAAAAATAGTCTGTATTTGAACTTAGGTGTACCTTTTAAATGTTCACTCCTTCCCTGCTGAATTTAAATGGTGAAAAAAAGCTGAGCATCCTGCAGCAGCCATTTTAATTGTTTGCATTGAGTAGCAGCTAAAGCCGGTAGGACAGCCTGTTTCTGTGATGCTTGTTTCCTGTGCGTTCAGATCTCTTGGGCATGTAATGCAGCTATGCTTCCTGAGAGATGCAACTGTAACAGCACTGTTCAGCTGGTGACACCATTACAGTGAGTGATGGTCTGTCTGACAGGGGCTTCTGTCACTACTCGCAGAAGGAGTCAACGAACTGAATAGTCTCTCAGCGACTGAGAAGCTCTGCTTGTTGCCAGAGGGATAAACAGTTGCTTTTAATTTTAGTCTGTCGAGTTCAGCATTCGTCAGTGGAACCACTTGATTGTTGTCTCCAAAGCATTTAAGTCCAGTATTCACTTCTTGTCACTGTGAAGGCTAATGGTTGTGATTTCCTGGCTTTTAACACTCATGGAGTCATGGTTAGATGCCCCTGTGTATGATAAACATATGATCTCATCTGCAAGTTTAATTGGGTTTCTGTAGACACGGTAATGTGTGTGTAGCTTTGCACGTCTTAGTGCTGCAACAAAACCAAAGTTCACAGGTGCACCTTGAAATTAAACTTTGCAATACTCTACACATACGATTAGACTAATTAAACTGCGTCTCTTAGACTGTTACAGCACAGCTTTTCATTAGAGATTTTTTTTTTTTATAAAATATTTTTATTATTTTATTTAATGTTACAAAACAAAAATGACCATGTTCACGTCTTAAAGTCATCCTGAGGACTTAGTTTTGGTTTAAAATTACACAACATCATGTATGTGTTGCTTCTTTTGGGCTTGTTTTCATAGACCTGGTTGCTTATTTCTCTCAAATCTGGCAACAGAGTGGGTGCAGTGTCTAATAGTAGCAGTAAGCTAATGAGAGGCTACGTTCAGCTGGTGACTCGGGAGTCGGGACAGAGAAAATGTCAGGAGTTTGGAAGTATTATAAAATTGAAAGCGAAGGCAGTGTAACAGCCAGATGCAATGTTTGCAAGGCGGAGGTTCCGCGTGGTGGAAAGAACAGAGCTACGTTCAACACGACCAATCTAATACGTTACCTGAGAAACAAACACCAACAACAACACGAAGAGTACACAGTGGCCACTCAGGTAACGGCACTGAAACAACCTACACTTTCAGAGACTTTTAAAAGGAAAGAGAAACTGCCCCAGAACAGTGAAAAGACCAAAAAAATAACAGCCAAGATAGCTGAATTCATCGCGTTGGATGACCAGCCGTTATCTGTTACCTTTTTTTTCTCTTAATGCATTGCATAAAGATCGGATCGGGAAAGATCGGTATCGGCAGATTGTCAAAATCAAATGATCGGAATCGGATCGGGAGCAAAAAAAGGTGATTGGGAAATTGTTTACAGTATCAGAGGAGAGGACGCTGGCGCTTGTTTGTTCGCCGCTTCTCCTACGCCTCAGAGTTTTTATCTGCTTTTAAGCTATATGGCTAAACTTGAGTCTGTTTAACAAGTGCTTTTATATCTTAAACCTCGTGATTATTGACGGTTTTGGACCTGACGACTGTCGGGACTCACCTGCTGTATCGCCCAAATTCGCCGACTATCTCCGGCTGACTGCTTGCCTCTCTCCCGCTACTACTGTGATAGCAGGCGGACTCCCAATCCTCTGTTTCATTCCCAGACGCGAGGTATACTATCGGGATAGCCTTCCAGCTGTCTCGTTGCTGTTAGCCCTCGCTGCTAAGCACTGCTACCAAACTTCTTCGGCGCCCGACCTGTTGACATGTTGAGGTTTTCTATTCCCCAACTCCTGAGCTTCAACCACTCCAACGCTCCAACCGGCACCTCAGTCATTAAACAACTTGGACTTCTTCGTCGGCCTCGCTATATCCACCGAAGCCCAAGAAGAAGTATACTGTATATTCCCAGCACGGAGTTGCAGATATTCCATCCATCCACTCTGTCTGCCGTCGTGTCGCACATCTGACGCGTCATCAGAGCCCGTTCATGGTGGGGTCAAATCGCGCCAGAAACATCGCGAGACCGCTGCATGAATACACGGAGAGCATTGCGAGATTGCCACACACGAAGGAGTCTGGAAAACGTGGAGTGGATTACAGCCTACTCTGGCCCCGACAGAGATTCACCACATCTTCCAAAGCCAAAATAGAACTTCTGAATACACAATCCCTCAGTAATAAAGCATCCTTCATTCATGACCACATCACTGATGAGAAAATGGACTTCATGTGCCTCACGGAAACCTGGCATCAGCCAGAGGTGTACTCCACCCTCAATGAAGCTTTCCCTCCTGGCTACAGCTACTTGGAGAAAGCCCGCAGCACTGGTCGTGGTGGAGGCCTAGCTGTCATCTACCGAAAGGAATTGGAACTGTCACTCCTGCCCCTGCCTGTATTGTCCTCTTTTGAATGCCTTGCGTTTAAATGTAAACCCCCCTTTGCCCTGACAATACTTCTGATCTACCGGCCACCCAAACCCAACTCAGCTTTCATCCCAGAGATACAAGACCTTCTCACTACGCTATGCACAACCTCTGCCAATATTATCATACTTGGAGATTTTAATATTCACATCGACTCCCCCTCCTGCCACTTTGGCACTGAGTGTCTGCTACTTCTGGACTGCCTCAATCTGACACAGCATGTTAATGTCCCCACACACGCCAAGGGCCACACGCTCGACCTGGTCATCACAAACTCCGCCCCCATCAGCAATCTGCTAGTGTATGACTTGGGGGTGTCTGACCACAAGACCATCTCTATGGAGCTCTCTTTCCAATCCCCACTCAGCATGCCCAAACGCCAAATCCGCTTCAGGAACCTGAGGAACATCAACCCGGACACCATGACCCTGGACCTCCAGCATCTTTCTTCCGCCAACTTCTCATCAGTAAGTGAGTCAGTTGCATATTACAACCAGTCCCTTAAGAGTCTCCTTGATCTGCACGCCCCCCTCAAAACCAGGATGGTCACCTTCTCGCGCTCAGCCCCTTGGTACACCGGCGAACTGCGGAGAATGAAGACAGCTGGGCGTGTCCTTGAGCGGCGGCTAAAGGCCTCAGGACTCACTGTTCACCGGTTAGCCTATCATGAACACCAGAAGGCCTATGCACAGTCCCTCAGAGATGCACGGTCCCAGTACTACTCCTCCCTCATCAACAACAGTACTAGAAACTCCAAGCAACTCTTCTCCACCATAAACCACCTCCTCAAACCCCAAAGTCCTCTACACTCCGACTCCAATGAGAAGCAGTGTGGCAACTTTGCCGCCTTCTTCACTAACAAAGTTGATACTATCCGCTCCCTCCTCTCTAGCCCCTCTGCACCTCCAGTTACAACTGCTGACCCACAGCCTGGGACAACCCAGCCTCTTCGCTGTTTCACGGACATCTCTCAGCGAGAGGTTGAGGGCATCGTTAGGAGGATGAAGCCCTCCACCTGTGTCCTGGACCTCCTTCCGTCAGCTCTTGTAAAATCGTACATCTGTACCATGAGCCCCATGATCACTAAGATAGTAAACCTCTCACTCCAGGCTGGCCATGTCCCCTCTGCCCTAAAAACCGCTGTCATCAAACCTCATCTCAAAAAACCCACCCTTGACCCGGGAGTGCTAGCTAACTACAGACCCATTTCCAACCTTCCTTTTCTATCAAAAGTGCTGGAAAAACTAGTTGCTGCTCAGCTCCAGGACCACCTAAACTCCAACAACTTATTTGAGAAATTCCAGTCTGGTTTCCGCTCAGGCCACAGCACAGAAACTGCCCTGGTCAGGGTCACCAACGACCTGCTGATGACTGCTGATGCTGGCTCTCCCTCTCTCCTCATCCTCCTCGATCTCATTGCAGATTTCGACACCGTCGATCACGGCATCCTCCTCCATCGTCTGCACTCCACCATCGGACTCTCTGACTCTCCCCTTGACTGGTTCAGATCATACCTCACCGGGAGAACAGAGTACGTCTCCTTGGGCGAGGCAGAGTCGGGTACCCACAACATCACCTGTGGTGTCCCTCAAGGATCAGTTCTCGGCCCCACCCTCTTCACACTCTACATGCTCCCCCTTGGCTCTATCATCAGCCGACATGGAGTATCATTCCATTGCTACGCTGATGACACCCAACTGTACCTCAGGATCAACCCTACCTCCTCTGCAGCCCTGCCTTCACCCACACTCACTGCCTGCCTGGAGGAGATACAGGCGTGGATGAAGCAAAACTTCCTGAAACTCAACAGCTCCAAGACCGAAGCCATTATAGTTGGCACCCCACACCAGGTTCGGTCATCCACCATCACCACCTTCTCCGGCCAGGACATTACCCTCTCCTCAATAGTCACCAACCTGGGTGTTAAAATGGACGCCCATCTGACCTTTGAGCCCCACATTAAACAGCTGTGCAAGAACTCCTTTTATCACCTCAGGAACATCGCCAAACTCCGCCCTACACTCACTCTGTCTGATGCCGAAAAGCTGGTCCTTGCCTTTGTCTCCTCCAGGCTGGACTACTGCAATGCACTCCTCATCGGGATCCCGAACAAAAGCATCCAAAAGCTCCAGTACATTCAGAACAGCGCTGCTAGGATCCTGATGAGGGTGCGCAAATATGATCACATCACCCCCATCCTTAAAGCACTACACTGGCTACCCGTGGAACTGAGGATCGAATTCAAGGTCTCCGTCCTCACCCACCAGTGTGTCCATGGAACTGCCCCTCCCTACCTCAAGGAACTCCTCACCCCCCATACCTCCTTGCGGACCACCCGTTCCAGCAACTCCAATTTCCTCAAACCCCCCAGGACTAAGCTCCGTACTATGGGAGACCGGGCCTTCTGCTCGGCTGCTCCCAGCCTGTGGAATGCTCTCCCCGACCAAATGAGAGCACCACAGACCGTGGAGGCTTTTAAAAAAGGCCTCAAAACCCATCTCTTCAAAAGAGCCTTTGCCTAGACCTTTTTATCACCCTTTTATTTATTTTTAATTTATTTGTATTGCTTTTTTATTAATTCTACCGTGTTGTGTAATGTTTATTTATACTGTTCATGCTCACTACTTGTAGCACTTCGGGATTTGAATTCAAATATGAAGTGCTTTATAAATGGAACCCATTATTATTATTATTATTATTATTATTATTATTATTATTATTATTATTATTATTATTATTATTATTATTATTATTATTATCCCTACTTGTCATGGTGGCAAAAGCTTGATGCTGCGATGACCCAGATGTCCTGACCTTGTCCAAAACACTTAAATTATCGTTCTTAGCTGCACATTTGGCAGTGTTAAATGGACTGTACTTATATAGCACTTTATCCAGTCTTTACGACCCCTCAAAGCGCTAGACATGTCATTCACCCATATTCAGAGCAGTGTACAGTATGTTACTCTAGGAACTAACATTCATACACATACACACATCGTTGGCCATGCCATTGGGAGCAACTCAGGGCCCCATATCTTGCAAGGATACATCGACATGTTGGCTGCACGGGCTGGGATCGAACCCACAAGACGAAAGACGACCGCACTGCCTTTCAGCCACAGTCACCCTGTGTTCATTAGTAGAACAACCTTGTCTTGTTCAGTTCATCTTGGCGTTTGATGGGTGTAAAATGTAAACAGTTATAATAACCTCATGTGAATGATCGAGTTTAGGTGGTAATACATTTGTGCATTCATCGTTCATCGTCATCATTTATTTATTGTTAAACAGCATTTTATTTGAGCCTTCTGCGTGGATTTCAACTAATGTTTACTCCACAAATTGACCCTTTTTGCTTGCCATGTGCACAACCTAACATCCATCTTTTTGGGACACTTTGCCCTGTGATGCAGAAGAGAAGCACATCTTCTTTTATTTAGTGAAGTCGCCTGTGGATCAAGCAGCCATTTTCCCTCTGAATCACTTTCTAGTACTTGACCCGCAGCCATGCCCAAAGCTCAGAATCAAAAAGATGAAAGTATTACAAATAAATCTCAACTCTAAACTCAAAATGAAAGCTGAGCTCGATTGCAAAAATAACATCTCGTGGCTCACCACCTTGTGAACCCTCTTCCACATCCCATCACACAGAACAACACTTTAAAGTCCTTAGATGATTTTTTTAAATTCCCATAGGACTTTATTTGAAATGGTATTAATAACTTTACACATCCATATTTTCCTAACACTGCAGCTAGAGGGCAAGCTAGCATAGAGAACCATACTGTATGTCTCAGAGTCATGAGGGTTAAACTCAGCTACTTTCTACTCTGTGGTGCTAAAAGCCTGTATGTTAACATACCATCATTATGTCATAAATATTAAGGATGGCCAGCATGCTAACAGTAATAATGCACTGCACATCAATATACATTTCCCTTATTATCCCAGCTGAGGATGATATTTTTCTCTATTTTTAAATAATGAGAGGTGCACCCTTTAGATTATTTGACAACTCAAAACCATGGTCTTATCTTTGAGGCTTAGATTCACAGATATACTCTTACACGCAAAGCCCTAGCGAGAATCTCTCAGACGTGAAACATGACATCTTAAAGATTTAACATGAACGCCTGAGCAGCGCTTTATGTTTCTGTTGGTCTTTGACACATTATCCGTTTTGGGTGGGTAGTGCTTCTGGCATGCGTCGGCTGACTGCAGCACCCATGGGACTGTGCCTGGCCCCTGGCATTGTCATTCTTCATTGATCAGAGGGGAGAGGCTAACAAGGTCTCCAGGCTACATGATGCTCTCTGCCTGCCGTAAGAAACCTGCTCCAACTGCTCAATCCTAGCTGGGCTTTAATGTCTTCTCACACGAGACCAAATACTGTCTTATTCAGGGTCTATATTTCTTTAAAGGGAAATTACAGTACATGACAACTTAGGTCAAGTATTGTAGCTATAGTCATCTTTTCTGTCAGTTGTTATAACGTTCTCACAAAGCAAATTGCTGAAATAATGTTCCTGGGATTTCACAGTTGTGGGCTTTTTCTTATTCAGTAATGAGACAAGGTGAAATTTGAGTTGCCTCAATGAGACTCAAAGTCACACAAATGTGTGGCCTACTGTTTACATCAAAAACTAAATGAAAAAAAGTCGACACAATTAAGAATACATTAGGCGCATTCACACTGCGGTACTTTTCCCACAAAGGTTCATGCGAACTTAGTTCATGATCGCGTTCACACCAAAAAGAGCCGGTACTAAAATTAGTTCATGCGAACCTTTTTACCCCCTCGAAAGTCCCTGCTAGAGAGCAGGGACTTTCGAGCGGCTCTTTTGTGAGAAAAGAGCTATATTTCTGATTGGCTGGGCGGATTGCAAACCACGCCCCGTAAAACTCCCAAAAAGTTTTGTGAAGCCACCATTTTATTATCCTCGCATTAGCATTGTTAGCATTAGCATTAGCCCAGCGCAGAAACGCAGAGAGACTAACTTATGGCAACACAAAATAAAACATGGGAGCGGTGGAGATGAGGAGGTGTCGGCGTTCTGGCGATTTACTCGGAAGGCTTCAGTAGAAGCTGCTGGGACTCCCAGCAGCTTCTACTGAAGCCAGTCCCCAACTCCGGGGACTTCCGGCCGGGGACTTTGGGCGGCAGTATACGCCGTGAAGTGGTTTGCGGCCTGCCAGTAAGCCCAAAGCAGAAGAAAAAGAAGTGACGTCATTTGCCTAATCCACCCCTAGGGACTTTTTCCGGTGTGAACGCGATCTGTGATCTGATTAGTTCATGCGAACTAAAGAGTTCGCATGAACTAAGTTCGCATGAACCTTTGTGGGAAAAGTACCGCAGTGTGAATGCGCCTAATTAATGCATTATACTGTATTTCCTGATGATGCTAGCTGTCCTTTCTGTTTGTTCAATAACAAATTCAATTGGTATTCTTCCGCAGCGCTTGTTCTGTAAATGGGAAACACCATTGCATGGTTTGGCATGGCTCCACTCTACTATTAGTCCTTTTAGGCTTCCATTAGCAAAAATAGTTAAGGTTACTTTTAATTGTTTTGGTTGGTATCAACTCAATCAAGATTCAATGCCAGCTGAGGACGGTGGCATTAAAACAGTGCAGACCACTGATTGGCCGGAGATAATGGTCACATGAAACACGGAACATCCTGCACAAAGCCGCCATTTCTAAAAAGATAAGCTACAGCAAATAAAGCTATAGCAAACTTTCTTTTTATCAACACAGATTTAAAAAAAGGTTATCCCACATAACTATGCCTTCCACTATGTCGTACAGTTGATGAAGTGCAGGAGCATCACATTGAAAATTATGTCACGTCAGTTTCACAGTGTGATGCCAAGGAGATCTGTTAAGAATCCTGCTTTACCTGGGCTATTATTCGCAGTGGATAACAAAATATAGAAAAGGACCTTGCACCAAAAGTAAGTCAAGTTGCGCAGAAACATACCATGAAGTGTTATATTCCAACCAATTAGCAACAAGACGCATTAATGCTCATTCACAGGACACAGGAAAGGCCATCTGCTTGGGAGTTCAAATATCAATTTTTTTTTTCAGATCTTGCTGACTGCTTCTTTAACAACAGTAAAGTGATCCCCTGTAATGTAAATTGAACATTAGCAGGGATACAGTGCCAGCACAGATTCAAGCAAAGTTATGGACAGGGCACAGGTTATTAGATTTCCTGCACACAATCAAATCCAGTGTGGTGATCCTGGCCCTCCTGCCTACACCCTGCATAGCAATCATCCTCCCTGTGACCTACACAGCCGACCCGCCACTTGCCCTCTCTCTACCTGCCTTCTCATTAGTGGCTGGCTCTCGATCGGGACAATCCATTAGTAATCCTACTGTCTCACATAGCACAAATCTGGATCCTTCCACTTTTTTTGTGTGCACTCAATACATTTCTGCTTTCGGTCTAATTGGCATGCAAACAAACATAAGCACAAGGCACCCTTATTAAACGCTTCATGTTTTGCTATTCTCTCTCGTGGCACTTTGTTTGTCTCTCTCCACGGCTTACTTTTTCTACTCTTCATCCACATGTCTGCAAAATACCCATAGAGCGCACATACACGCTTACTCCCACGCACTCTTCCTCCGGCATGCTGCATCTCAGCTTGGGTGAAATCATGGTCAGAAGATGTCTTTGCTGCTTGGATCTAAATTGGCCAGTCCTGAACTCCGAGCTTCAGAGGATAGCCTCTGGTAACAAGCGAGAAGAGGTGAAGCCCTAAAAAATATGCAGCATCCATTACTCATTACATTTGCTGGAGAACGTTGCTGTTCATGAGATGTGGAGGAGGATTGTATAATAATTTGTGAATATTGAAATGTAGGCTACATAATGGCTCACGTGAATATTTATGTCATCATCTACGAAATGAGAGTACGTTTGCAATATCAGAGCACACAGATGGCTGACAGGCATGACATGGGGAAGCCTTGTAATAAATTTGAACATGAGGAAAACAGACAGACGCTTTAAAAAAATGCACTAAAAACACAGATGATTTGAGAAAATGCAGCCTGATATACATCCAGTATTTGGATAGTAAGCATATAACAAAGAAATGTTGCAAACTCAGATAAATGGAAGCAGATTGGCTAATCATACAATTAATCTAGTTGTTACCTGTATCACCCCAAAGCTACATGATACAAAGTATCATGTAAATTACACCAATTAGTTTGCTGTGTGCTCTTCACCTTCTTCCCGTAATTAGTTATTTTTGTGCTGCAATTTTTTCTTATTGAACACGTCAGGAAAACGCATTTAGCACAAACAAAGCGTAGCTAATTGTGGTGTGGAACAATGGCAGGGGCAAGAAATTAATTAGCTCAGATGACATGCGTGTGTGTGTGTGTGTGTGTGTGTGTGTGTGTGTGTGTGTGTGTGTGTGTGTTTGTGTGAGAGAGATAGAGTATAGCTTACAATTTACCTTGTGTGAAACATGGTGGGGTGTTTCCATGCAAGTGCTTATTGATGGAAATGCGTATATAAGCAACTTCAACTGGAACTGACTGGTTCTGTTTTTAAAAAGCCATCTAGGTAATTTTGCACCTTAAGCCAACTAATTATATTTGTGTGTACTTTACATGACTGCTGACCATTCTCTAAAGCATGCCATAGATTTTTTAGATTGATTTCCTACCTTCTAGACAGCCACTGGCTTCCATATTTTCAGGACTTGGAAACTCAAGTGTTCTCAGAGACTGTAAATATATATCACCAATTAGTGACTGAGAGGAGTACTCATACCTGTCCATCATTGCCTCTCAAAAGGACATAAGCATTTTTCTAGATGGTTACGTTTAGACATCGACCAGATTAAGGTAAGGAAAGGATTGGTGTCATGGTTTAAAGATGCTAACAAGCTGCTAACCGTGTTTGCTTCCACAGCTCTGAATCACTGCTAACATTTCTGATTTGTTCAGAGATTATAGGTCTCTTGTTGTGGTAATTGTTGGTTTTTACCACCGGTTAAAGATATAGATAGGCCAATCAGATTTTATGACTGGGGATACGATCTTGCTACATAGCTAGCTAGCTACTTACTTAAGAAATAGCAACATATAAATGGCAACCAGGGTTTATTAGATGAGTACAGCTGTACCAGTATAAATACAAATTCAACACAAACAATTTCATCATCAGGGAGGTAGAATCACTCAATAAAGCTTGGTAAGAACAAATGAAACACTTCCTCTCCCCTAAACAAGTCGGATTATCAGGCTAATGCTACATTTTTTCTCCTCAACTACATTATGCTACTTCTACCTGGGCTTCTTAAAAAAATATTCTAAAATAAAGTACTTACATTTAGGTGTCAATACTCTGATGACTCTGTATAGAAACCGTGTAAATGGTACATTTACACAATTTCTCCTTGAAGTTTGAAGTTAAAGCATCTCTGCTTCAAAAACAAATCTTAAATAACGAAGTATCCTTAAAGTATATATACTGATGACTCTGTATAGAAACCGTGTAAATGACTGAAATCCTGGTCCTCTCATTCGTCACATCCCGGATTGATTACTGCAATGCACTTCTGACCGGCCTTCCCATCAAACTCCTCAATAGACTGCAAATAATCCAGAACTCTGCTGCCGACCACATGACCCCCATTCTCCCTCAGCTACACTGGCTTCCTGTTCGCTACCGTATTGACTACAACAATCTTCTATTCACTTATAAAGCTCTCCATAACCTTGCCCCCATCGACATCACCGACCTCCTTCAGGAGTACACCCCCTCCCGCACCCTCCGCTCTTCGTCCGTAGGACTTCTCCCGTCCCAAGCTCTCGCCTCAAAACCATGGGTGCTCGAGCTTTCAGCTGCTCGGCTCCCAGACTCTGGAACTCCCTGCGATTACATATCCGACATTCTGATTCCATAACAACATTCAAAACCCAACTCAAAACCCACCTGTTCAAACTGGCATTTTCTTTATAAACTGTACCCTGTGTCCTTTTGTGTCCTTCTGTAGTCCATTTCCTGTTGTCAATCAATCAATCAATGTTTATTTATATAGCCCAATATCACAAATGTTACATTTGTCTCAGTGGTCTTCACAGTGTGTACAGAATATCAGTATGACAATACGACACCCTCTGTCCTTAGACCCTCACATCGTACAAGGAAAAACTTCCAAAGAAAACCCAGTTTAAAGGGAAAAATGGGAGAAACCTCAGGGAGAGCAGCAGAGGAGGGATCCCTCTCCCAGGACGGACAGACGTGCAATAGATGCCGTGTGTAAATTGAAAAGATAATACATTTGCAACATAGGTAGTCCAGATGTTTGGAAATGCATGTGTGTATAATAGGAAGATGAATCCACGAGGATATCCATCCAGGACTTATGATCCAGGACCACAGCCACGACTCAAACTCAAACGACTTGTTTGTCTTGTTTTACCCCGGCTGATATTTCACTAAATCCACTGTTTTAATTGTTCCCTATGCCCTGTAAGGTGTCCTTGGGTGCAATGAAAGGCGCCCCCCAAATTAAATGTATCAGTATTATGAAATGGTAAATGTATACAATTTCTCCTTGAACTTTTCTGTGTTTGATTTTCCAACAAAGTTAAAGCATCTCAGCTTCAAAAACAAATCTTAAATAACGAAGTATCCTTAAAGTATATATACTTTACGGATACTTCGTTATACTTCACACTTATAAGTGCCTACAATATGCTCTCTAATAGACTGCATGTTTAAATGTAAATAGTTCAAACAGCTGCCCAACACCTACTGGTTTCTTTCAGTTATTTGAAAATCACAATATTTACTGAAAATGCGAAGAAGATATTACATTCACCTCTGATTTGAGTGTATTTTTTCACACCAACAAAGGCCAGATAATGCTGGAGGTTTATTCCAGCTGTCACTTCAGCGGTGCCAGCAGATCGACTTCACCTCGACCTAATCTTGTCATTCCTCCCATTGCGCCCACCAGTTAGCCTCTCCCATTTTTCACTCTCAGGGGCTAAACACACGTAGCCTTTATTAAATCTAGCCCATGATTATGCAGATAATGACTTTAGGGAGCTAGTTAGGCCGAGGGACATGAGGAGGCTCTGTGCGCATGACAGCCAGCAGACGGGATAAAGAGGCCGGTGGTCTTGCCAGGATGACATGCTGAAGGCTTTCCTATTCAGTATGCAGCTTCTTACGATAGGATGTGTATGCAATCCAAAGAGTACGTGGGCGAGGTAAGACTGTGTGATTGCATATGTGTGTATTTACTGTTAAAAATGTGCCTCTGTGAAACTGCATGTGTTGAAAATACACGTTGAGATTGCTGAGAGAACATGTTTAGCTGAACTGTAATTGTGTGATGTGTAATATTCACAAACATAACTGCAAGCAATGTCAACAAAATGTCAGGAAAAAAAACTTAAATATGCAAACACACTGTAAAGTACAGTAGTGCTGCTGTCCCTGAATCTGCAAACTGTACTTGTGTAGAGTAGATTTAGCACATTAATAGTAATGCAGGTCATCTCCTATTAAGTCACAACCAGGGAGAATCGTTCTGACACACACTTGCATTAACTCTTAAATGTCAGAGCAAATGTACTCATTCTCTCTCGCCCTGTCCCCATTTATTTCATGCCATCTTTCTTTCCAGCACTCTATCTGGCTTGCACAGGAAATTGAGCAGGATGTTCATCCTCCAGAGACGACACAATTTCCCTCTCTCGTCAACATCTCTCACTCTAAATTTTAGCGTGGCAATCATGGGGGGAGAGAGGTGGCTGACTTCTCCATATGGGGAGGAAGAGGCTGTCAAATGTGCAACACATACAAATTGAGGCCTCATTTTAACTTGAGTCTGAATCTTTTTGAGATTATTTTCTTTACCAAACCTAAAAGGTTCTAGGTGGAGGATAATATATATATATATATATATAAATTAAAACTATTATTTTATATTTTATAGCCTATCTTTCATTAGGGTTAGGGGATCAGGTACATCAGGTATTATGCACCACTTTAATATCAATATGTAACTTTCTATTTTTATATATAAAGGATAAGGCTAGTATTCTTGATTTTTTTTATTGCCAACAAATAGCAAAAATGTAAACAATCCAAATGAGTATTGTCTGTGCATGGTGAGAATGATTTAGCATATTCCTCATTGCTAACTGTTGTCAAAAATATATTAAAGAGCAAAATGTTGCCACACCGTTTCACATGTTGCTTCATTGCACTACTCCAGAGTAGACCAGGTAATACTACTCTCAGGACATTGAAGACAGCTTCCAGGACAATGAGAAAGCTGGGGTAGTGTACCTGGACCTGACTGCCGCATACGACATCGTCTGGCACCGTGGACTCCACCTGAAACTGGTTCTCTCGCAGATGCTGTTTGTATTGTACACGACCGACACATCATCCAGAAAGTACGGCTATGCAGACGATCTAGCCATCGTGCTGAGACAACCAACATGGAAGGCGATGGAAGATGGCCTTAACAACGACATGGGCACCCTGTTAGCATATTTTCACAGGTGGCGTCTACAGCTCAACATCGGAAAGACAGTAGCAGCGGCATACCATCTTAGCACCAGAGAAGCTAGGAGGGAACTTGAGGTGCACGTCAATAACAAACGTTTGGAGGTCCAGCAAGCCCCGAAGTACCTTGGTGTGCGTCTGGATCGGACACTGTCCTTCAAACAACACCTAAAGAAGTCAAGGCCAAGGTAACATCAAGGGTCGCGCTGATCCGCCGCCTCGCTGGAACAACCTGGGGAGCCTCCGCTAAGACGCTGCGATTATCAACCCAAGCCCTGGTCTTCTCTGCAGCGGAATACTGCGCCCCAGCCTGGAGCAGAAGCCTTCACGCAAGTAAGGTTGACGTGTTCATCAACAATGCCCTCCGGATTATAACTGGATGCTTGGAGCCTACCCCTGTCCCTCTTGCCAGTCCTCGCAGGAATAGCTCTGGCCGGCCTCCGACGGGAGGCTGCCACCTCCATCCTGCATAACACGACAACGACAGCAGCGTCTCTAAGTAGGCTCAAGTCCCGCCTCTCCTACTGTTAGGGAATAATTCTCCTGGACTCCTAGATATCTACCCTTTTTGCCCTTTGACGTTTATGACCAACCCTGACGACTGTTATCTCCCTTAACCTGTTTAGCCCTGAGCCTGTTTTTCAGGTCTCAGGCTCGAAAATGACATTCCCAGAACAAATGACCATATCTTCCCTTCTAAAAGGGTTAAATTAATAATCTGTTAGGAACCTTGACTCAATAGCTTGGAGGACTCAAATGCACGACCCAGAGACAAAAAGGTTTTTGAAGAAAAAATAGTCTTTACTTGCAAATAAACAAAATCACTCTTTTAGAGGAATGAACAAACTGACAAAACGTAAAGCGCTCTCGTGGATGGTAAAAGGCAAAACACTGGCTTTCATTAAACAATGGCTTAGATCTTACTTCTTGGAGCAATGAACAAGACGAACCGACAACTAACAAGGGGAGACAGGACAATATATACATGAGGTAAGTGGGCACAGGTGGAAACAATCAGGGGCGGGGCAGACACTGATGATGGCGGGAAAAGGAACCAGAGCAGGAAGTAAAGGGACCTGGAATGAGACAAGGTGAGTACAACATAAAACAGGAAGTGGAACATAAACTAAACTAACATGACAAAACTTAACATAATTGACGGGACACAACATAATCTTTTTTCTCAAAGTAATGATAAGCCTGTGAGATGTAGAAAAGTCAGAATCAATATAGATGTTTTTTATTTTAAAGAAAATTCCGATTGAACATAGTAAAAAACTGTAAATGATAGTGTCCGTCCAAAAAATCTTTTTTACTTATAGTGAAAACTAACCTTGGATGATGGGTTAGTATACTAAAAGCTTTAGGAATCCAAAGTACAACATATAAGTACCCTGTATCAAGATTGATGCAAAACAAGTGAAATCTGACCTTTTTAGAGAGATTTAGCAAAAAAAACACACTTCTGGGGTCATTTGGGTGGATTTTCCATATCTCTGGCCCCCCTTTGTCGATGTTGCTAATTGACATCTCTTTCTGACCGTTAGAGCCAATAGAATCAAAGGGGGATTTCCCCACACACACACATGGTAAAACAAAAAGGTGGGGGCTTCGCGGACGCAGTTTTGCATGAGAGTGAAGCTATAGAGCTATAGCTCTAGCTCTGACATCTGGAAACGGAAAAGCAGGTTTATTACTTATGGATTATCAGAAATCATTTCAAAGGGACACAGACACATTGGATTGACCTATGGATTAACTTCAGCAGCGTTTTTATTGTTTTAATGCCATTGAAGACCACTTTTGACCAGACTACGACACAGGTAAACCATGTTAGCGTTTTTAGCTACCTAGCGCCACATGTTTTGATGTCTGTTCTTGTTATTATCTCCGCGAGTTCGTATAATTGAATGATAATGAGGGTACCCTTCGATTCTGTGTCACCTCACGATGTGAAACGATGTCATGGATGTGCAGAAAAGATAAATAGTAAGGTTTAGTGAGTGAATTTCGGTGCAGTAATCTGTTAGCATTTTTCGCTCGTTGCTAATTCAGAGGCTCAGCATTAGCATTGTGTGTTTTTAAAAAAAAACAAAATAATAATGATCAGTTAGATGAGTTTCTTCCCGTTACATGGATATAAAACATTCATAGTTTATTAAATGAACATGCCCTCAGACGCTGTTTCCTGCAAGGGCACTGCTGCAACTGGGTTTTGAGTTTGAGTGGGAGATAGCCGGGCCCTCCCGCATCCATCACTACATCTGGGACCTAGGATTGGAGTGCACCAGCTGGGCATAAGCTGGGCGTAACTCTACGTCCGACGTAGAACCGAAGGTTAAGACCAAACTAAAGTTATGACTAGTGAACCACTTAGATTTAAGCCCTGTATGCGTTGCGCCCGGGTGTAACTTTTACGCCTAGTATGGAGCAGGCGTAAATCGGAAAGACAGACTAGTATCCATAGTAACGTAAAACAGGCAAGAAGGATATTAACGATGGCAGGGCGTCTTGTTTACATGTTTAACAATGAAAGGGCATTAAGAAGAGAAAGAGTCGTCCGTGATCGAACAAACCCACTGGACATCTATTCAGACAGTGAACTGATAGAGAGGTTTCGTTTCGGCAGACAAGCCCTTTTTGATTTAATCGAGGAGATCTCCCCTCAACTCCAGCACGGATCAGATCGAAACGCTGCGCTCTCCCCAACCTTGCAGGTGCTGATTGCGCTCAGATTCTACGCGAACGGGGCCTTTCAAAAATACTGTGGGAAACATGATTAATGTTCATCGCACAACTGCATGTCGGGCTATAAGACAAGTTTCATTGGCCCTCCAGCACCGATTTCTTTCTCCGTCAGTTCCCGCTGTAGCTCTGACAAATCCCTCTTTCTCTTTCGGGGTGTGGCCATTTGGGATTCCCCTTGAGTCATCGCTGACGCTGTGGGTGTGGGAATTCCCTCTTCTCTGCGGTCCTCTGAGTCTGTAAAATGGCGTTGCTTGGCAACAATTACTGTTTCGCGTGTATTCACGTGGACGCACATCTTAAGACCAGGCGCAGCGACGCCCGAGACTAGTCAGGCTTGGTGCACTCGGTGTAAATTCGAATCACTACGTCGGACGTAGCTAAGCCCGACGTTAGAGTTAAGCCCTACGTTTTTACGCCCATCTGGTGCACTCCACTCCAGGAGATGGCGCCATAGGAGGAGACGACCTACCACGCCGGCAATGGACCACACTAAACCGTCTACGAACTGGGGTCGGTCGCTTCAAAACATCAATGAAGAAGTGGGGCCTGGCAGACAGTGCTGCATGCGAGTGCGGTGACCCTGAACAGACTGCCGAACACATATTCACCACCTGCCCTTTATATAGACCACCCTCGGAAGTCAGCCTCTTCGATTTAGGACCAGAGATGCGAACATGGCTACACGACACCGAGTTGTACCTCGAAAGAAGAAGATTGCACTATAGTTTATTTAGGTCATCCTTCATAAACTGTCCTGCTGCTGTAAATACTCACCTTGGCCCAGGAGTTCAAAACTTTTAATCTCAATCAGATTTTGAAATCCCATTTTTGTGATCCAGGATCAGACAAGTCGGCCACATTTTGTTCCTGGAGTTCAAATCAATTCAGGATAGGATCAGCCTGATCCAGATTACGACTTTTCAAGATGACTAGATCCTGAATATCAGTGCTTTAATCCTACCGATCGCCATCTAGTGGATATGAAAAATAATACAAGGAAGACAAGAGACCACATTGCAGAGACATCTATTGTCCGCAATTACTTTTGAAAGGTGATGACAGATGATGGACTTTTTTTTTGTTGAAGATATTTTTTATTTAATCTAAATTACATTTGTGATTGACAATCTTTGTCGTTGTCATGAGCATAAACATTTATGTCATCAACATTTGGTTGAAAACAAAATAGGCCACCACAAACGTGAGCAAAAAATGGAAAAATAAAATGTATTTCCCATGAAGGCTAAAAATTGTGTATTATTTCAGTTAACAAACGTTGCCATCTAATTTAAATTGAAACATATTTTTAAATAAATTGTACAGTACATTTTGCTCTGGTAATCCACTGGAAATCCACCCCTCTGGTGGGATCAGGATAATCCAGTTGTTTGGGATCAAACTGATCCCAATCCTCTGTTGTCGGTTTGAACTACCCGTTTTGAAGATTTGATCCAGATTAAAGCTTGGATTGGATTTCCTGATCTGATCGGATATCAAAATGATCCTAATCCTGTTTTTTGGTTTTGAACTCCCCAAAATCCAAATCTGATTTGATCAGATAGGGATTAAAAGTTTTGAACTCCTGGACCCAGGGCACCAAATGTGTGTTAATCCGCAGCTGGAAATAATCCAAAACAAATGCACTGTTTGAGAAATGTTAATGTAAAAATAAAGTGCCTTGCTAAATCCTCAAGGAAACTATATAATAAACATTTTTTTACGTTGCATAAAGGAACTATCATGTGTTGTACAATGACAATTATTGAAGCCTAATAGTGATGTGTCGGTCGCAAACGAGCCGGCTCAAAGAGCGTGTGTGTGTGTTCTGTAGACACACACACCCGCCGCCGGCGTTATAATGTCCGTCTTTTCACTGAATTGTCGTCTTGAAAAGGGTACTCACAACAATTCCGCAACAACAACATCTTCACCTGTTGCACTTGCCATTTCAACGTTAAAAACAATAAAACGGCATATGAAGTGCTTCGTCGCATTAATCTAGATCAGGGGTGGGGAACCTCCGGCCCCCGGATCGTATACGGCCCGCGAGACAATTTGGTACGGCCCTCGAGGTAATTTATAAACACACGCAAAAAAGAAAAAAAATGTAAGAAATCTAGACCGCAAAAGAATTACACAAGCGAGTGCCTGTTTTTCCTGGCCAAGGTCAGGGTCCTTGAACACAGCACGAGCCTAATGTGTCATCACGTGTTATATGTCTCGTCTGACAGGGGTGTAGTTCTGACGGAGAGCACCAGAACGCCGCTCCGCTTCGGCACTTCCAAAACTTGCAGAACCCATAAGGAGCCGTACACATGCCGCAGTTTTTGCATGGCTGTGTCTTTAGTTGAAAGCCCAGTGGCGATTTGCTCATCTGTCATACTGATCATACAGTCAATAACTTTGTTGTTATTAGCGTCTGGTTAGCTAGCTATGCTAACGAATATAAGAAGCTTTTTCTACAACCAGTGAGGTAAAGGCACATCTTTATATGATCATTATAGTTATAAAAAAATAAGAGAATAAAGTAAACTACTATATAAAATGCTATATGACAGTAAAATAAAAAAATACAGTTTAAAAGGGGAGTGATTTGTGAAATATCCATAAAGTAAAAGAAAGATATATCCATAGATCTCTTAATGTTGTTCTCAAAGTGCACCAGATTGATGCTTTTAACTTCAACATTTAAAAAAAAAAACCTTCCGGACCCCCCTAGAGGAGGTTAGGTCCCCCACCGCTTAAATCATTTCCACATGGATATGAAACTAAATACATTTGCACACATCTTGTGTCCATATCTTTCTGTTTTGGTGGTCATGCCACAACCATGCACGTGCATGCATACGCGAGTCATGGTAAGATATCTGGATTAAGAGGTTGCTTTGTCTTTGCACAACATGAAAGAAAGGCCAAATGAATGGGCTGTGATTTTAGTTTTTTAAGCAGAGGTCAATCATTTGTACGGCCCTCGGAGGATGTTGAAAAAATTGAAATGGCCCTTGAGAGGAAAAAGGTTCCCCACCCCTAATCTAGATCCTCTGTCTCGACTCGAGCCAGTGAACTACCGGGCCTTCTAGAGTACCCTGGAACCGAAGGAAACTCTGAAAGAATACGCCCATTGGCTACAAATCAATATATGATTGGTTGATCAAACTGTCAATTCAAATGTACGCTCTCATTCAGTGCAACAGCCAGGGCATTCTATCAAACCTTGGTTGAAGGATATTCTACCCAGAGACCCAGAAAAATATCTGATTGGTTGCATTTCTTTTCTAACACAAAACCACTGAAATGCTCAACAAGTCCTCCAACTCATACGACGAAATAGGTTGATTGTTCAAGCCCTTATTACGACCAAAGAGGTCGATTGTTTAAGCGCTTATTAAGACCTATAATCACGTTTTTAAGTTTTCAACCTCTAGTGCTCCCGTTGAATGCAAACGCTATGGAGGGTCGTATATTCACAAATAACCCTCTCTGTAAAATCCTAAATTGTAGGATAGTTTGGCCATTAAAATGCTTTTTGATTAGATTTCTAGCGAGAAGTGTATATTGTACTTTCAGAATCCACGTCCAGTGGATGTGTAGGATCTATAGTTTGATAGAGTTTACGAAGATGATTTGAGGTCTCACTAGGAGAACGTGTATGTTTTTCCCCCTATGTAAAGTTAGCGTCAACGGGGTGAAAACAGTATTTCCGGTCTCTAAATTTTCATAATAAAACCGTATTCCCCCCACTGTCAAATTATTTTAAAGCTATATCTGCAGTCCTCATCCACTAAAAACATCAGTTTATCCTTGTTAATTACACAACATTAATTGGTTTAAATTGTGTACAATGCTTTTGTGTTTTTCCCATAGGACTTTCCCTTTAGATTCTGAGAGACACATTTATTTTTTCAGAGGTTTTGATAGGCCAAAACATCGAATTTGAAGCTCGGTGATTGGATATTTTAGTCGCAATGCACGTTGGGATATGGTGTTTATGCAATGTGAAATCCGAAAACATTTAAAAAAATTAAATAATACTTTATTCTGAATGTGCTTGCTTTTCTCTTTGGAAGTCATCACATAACGGTATTGTAATACACGGTTTGGCTGCATTAAATATGACATATCTGCCGTAGTTCTTTATTTATAGAGCCCTGATTAGAAGACCTTTGGACAAACTGGAAGAAATGCCGCCGAAACTGAATACGTGACGTGGATCATGAATATATCAGCAATTAAACAACATCTTCAATTTGTCTTCACCAGTGTTGTGCTAGTTACTGAAAACCAGTAACTAGTTACCATTACTAGTTACTTCATTTCAAAAGTAACTCAGATTACTGATTACTTACACCAAAAAGTAATGCGTTACTGTGAAAAGTAACGTTTTAGTTACTTAAAAAAGGGCTCCCATTATATTAATGCCCTTATAGCCTTCATTTCAGTACTGTTATTGCATTGGAGAATAATACAATCTGTTGATCAACTTGACATGCATTATATGCAATCTGGATAGCATCGATATTAGCTGGCTTTACATATTCTTTCTCCAGGTAGTTGGAAAAAGTTTTCCGTTTCATATGCCGTGTGCCGCCCGGACATGCTATCGTGCTAACTAGCTCCCTGAAAGCGGGTGACTCCACTGTAGCAACAGCCTGCATGTGTTCTACAACATACCGTGCGACGGCTTTATCGACTTTTCCCTGGCTAGCAGTCCCTTGGTTAAAATCCAGCCGCTGTTGCTTAGGTGCAGGTGGAGGTGGAGTGGCGTCGGCTGAGTCTCTGTGGTCTTAGCTACTAGCTTCGTCCCAGCATGTTGTTTTTGCAGATGTTTTAAGAGATTTGAATGACTGGTTTGGGCAGTAGATAGGGTCTTTGACCCGCCAGGACACAACTTACATTTAACTAAAACGTTCTTTTCTTTGTGCTCGACAAAAGTGAAATAGTGAGAATATCTCCAGGTGGAGAAACTTGACTTGAGCTCCGCCGCCGCCATGATAGTGTTGTTAGTAACACAAACACGCCCACAGCCCGTCTCCGCATGTGACACAGGAAGTATTTAAGTACATTTACTCAAGTACTGTACTTAAGTACAGTTCTCACCTCTGTTCACCTGGCTGTTGACTATATAAAAAAACTAACGCAGTAACGGAGTAACGCACCATGTAGTAACGGTAACTGAGTTACTGAATTTAAAAAGTAATGCGTTAGAGTACTAGTTACTGTAAAAAATAACGGCGTTACAGTAACGCGTTACTTTGTAACGCGTTAGTCCCAACACTGGTCTTCACACAATACGTCTCCTTGCATTATCAACACTAATTCGGCTGACTTTTATATTTGATCCAGGCTATATTTACACCATAACACAGACTTTGCTAGAGATTTTTTTCGCTAGCAGCAGTGAAGATAGAGCCTCAGAACCTGAAGTCTTCGACTCTTCTGAAGAAGAGGAATACAAAGACAACAACAAGGATCCATTTGGACATGGGTGAGTGTAAATATTACAGTAATAGTGTACTGGCAATGTGTGGGGAATACCGCGGAAATTAACAATAGGTTTATTGATATATATTTTTTATCGATAGTCATGAACTTTTTATTGGGACAAAATAGACTCTCCATTTGCAAACGTTTACTCTGTGTTAACGTTATTTTGGTGTGTAAAAGTGAGATTACATGTGTAGATGATTCAATTAATCATTTATTCGTCCCACAACGGAGACATTTACAGTGACATGTTTTTGCCATCGATTATTTTATCATACTGTTCTGTACAGATGAGACTTTGTCATAGATGTATTTATATGTGTGCCTGTTATTATTTTACCGTCCTGTACAGATGAGACTTTGTAATCAGATGTAGCCTGTGTGTGTTTGTGTGTGTGTGTGATCGATTGATGGAGAGAGACTCCTTCTCCAACCTCCCAAACTTTATTTCTATGTGTGCATTGTTATTTGTGCTTGAGCAACATTTTACTTGAACTTTATTTCAATGAAATTAGTTGTAATTATTGTCCTACATTTTAATTTGTTTTACAGAGATGTTTCACAGCTGTCTGGACCTAGTGGCCCACAGGCGACGTTTATCCAGCAGCCACAACATCCATCTGTGCCGGCCCCCAGGTCAAGATCTACTGTGGCTCAAGGGCCTTCACCAGAGCCATCACCACCAAGGACCAGCAGACCAGCATCACTACAGCTGCCTCCACCTCCATCTGCGGCTGCCACCAGGTCAAGATACACCTCAGCACAAATGCTCCACCACAGCCATCACCTTCAACCAAGCCAGCAAGGAGGTCTCGTGGAGGTCTCGTATAGCACTTGTACACCCCACCTACACAGCAGCCCATGCACCATCACCCCCATCTTCACAGCAGCCAGACCCACTGTCTTGGAAGACAGACAAAGACCTTGACACTGTCTTGACATTTATAATGAATAGTTGGTTGAAAGTTCTGATGTTCAATATTGTAAATAGTTAGATTTTTCAGTTTCTTATATTTATATAAATAGTTGGTTGAAAAAAACATATTTATAATAAATTGTTGGTTGAATAAAACCAAGTTTATTTATATAGCACATATCAGCACCAGGCAATTCAAGGTGCTTTACAAAAATGAAAGACATTCAGATACAGGCATTTAAAAACAGTAAAAGATAATAAAAGAAACATTAAAAGAAAAATGAAAGACATTAAGAAAATGGCATTTAAAATCAGTCATTAAAAAGAAAAGCTAATAAAATAAACATTAAAAGATAAAAGTTACAGTGCAGTCTAAGATATGAATAGTTCAATTATTTCGGTTCTTGATTTTTTATTTATTCACAGAACCTCCCTTTGGAAATCCGAACATTTGAATGCTCAATTTGGTTGAATGCTCAATTTGTATTTGTACACATCACATGAACCTTGGTATGTAATATGAAGTCATTATTCAGTCCTAATGTATCCTTGCTGTGGTGAAAGTAGAGTGATAAACACCTATTTTACTCCAAATTCGAATTACATTTTTTCATTTTAGACATGAATAACACATTTATATTAGGGCTGTCAGTCGATTAAAATATTTAATCGCGATTAATCGCATGATTGTCCATAGTTAATCGCGATTAATCGCAAATTAATCGCACATTTTTTATCTGTTCTAAATGTACCTTAGAGGAATATTTTTCAAGTTTTTAATACTCTTATCAACATATGAGTGGACAAATATGCTTTATATGTGTGTGTATTATCATTTGAACAATGACAAATATTCTCATGAATATTAAACACAGCAACCTCTGAACATTACAAATATTCGCCTCAATTCAACCTGGAACCTCTCTCATTCAATAATACAATAGTGTGTGTGTGTGTGTGTGTGTGTGTGTGTGTGTGTGTGTGTGTGTGTGTGTGTGTGTGTGTGTGTGTGTGTGTGTGTGTGTGTGTGTGTGTGTGTGTGTGTGTGTGTGTGTGTGTGTGTGTGTGTGTGTGTGTGTGTGTGTGTGTGTGTGTGTGTGTGTGTGTGTGTGGAGAGAGACACTGTGATGGATCGTTGGAGCTACAGTATGTGCAACTCAAGGCATATGCTCGAACGGGAGCTGCCTGGACGCTGCAATCATGTTGCGCGCACTATCCGTGCTGAGTGTGCTGACTTTTCGGACAATGTCCCACTGTCTGGCTTCCTGCATAATGTCAAGTGCTCGGCGAAATGTCGCTCCTGTTTTCATTGAAACAGCTCCTTATATCCGTTAGCGCAGCTAGCTAGCAGCAGATGCTAACAACAGCAATATGCGTAAGGTATGCCTCGCTCGCTCGTGCCACACATACACACACCCTCCCGGTCCTCCCGATGGCCAGTCGGTGCCTGCCGGTGAGCGTGGAAGTGTGGTCTGCCGGGTCTGCCACAAGCGGGCGGCAGGAGCGGGGCTGTCAGCATCAGCTTGTAGAATGTATTTAAAACTTGATGCTCTCTGAAACTACGGGGCGGCCGAGGACAAAAAATACACATGCGTTAATCGCGTTAAAATAATTAGTGGCGTTAATTTATTTTTGCGTTATTAACGCGTTAACTTGACAGCCCTAATGTATATACAATGTAATTCCAATATTTCACTACTTTTGTGATCCTAGGACTTTGGTAACCAAATCTAAAACACCAAAACAATTCGATCACATGAGTAAAGATTTTCCGAAAATCGGATGTCAAATTTTAAGCTTTTGAGCTACTTATCTCATCAAACAGTGCTCTAAGGTGAGTAATTTGCATATATAGCAAGACCAGAGATTGTCCTGAACATTTTGATATGTAACACATGGGGTGCCATGTAAGAAGAAATACATTTAAAAGGTGATTTAAGAAAACATCTAAAAATCGAGAAAATACCCTTAGACTCCAGAGGGTTAAATGCTCTGTTTTCGCTGTCTACCTTTCTCTTTTTTGAGCACGCCATTTGAAATTACTCTGACTGTTTCTCTCCTCTTGACTCGTCTCTGTGTGTGTTTGAATCTATCGTGCTGACTCACTGACCGCACCGATTTGATTTGATTGGCTCCTTACAACTTTTTTAAACCTTTCTATCTTTATTTTCTAATTTTTTTTTTAACATTTTTAACATCGTGGATAAATCCGTATATGCTCCCGGCAACACACTGAACGTCAACTTTGCCTCCTCATTGCACTCACCCCTACTTTAGTGGGAACAATGAGTCAGGCGCATGATGCGGGCTGCAGCCTTGACCGGTACTTGCTTTGATCAAAGTAAGTATTATTCAAATTAAAATAAAGGGCGATGCCGGCCGTAAGCGAACCGAGACTCACAGAACGGCCCGCTGACGACCGGCCGTTCTGTGATTCTCCAGAACACACAGATGGCAACTCAGTTCGCCCCTGCCCCGGTCCATGAAAATCCTAGCTTCAAATAATCATTTTCTGCCATACGCTGTCTCCTCTCTCGCTTTAGGTAGGCTAACTTCACTAAAAATCGATCCATGTTGCCACTCGCATAAAGTTAGCAGAAGTTAACTAGCTAGATTTCACTGTTACTTGTTATTTTTTTCTCACGCTGTGCCTCCCCTGAAGCTCTCTGGTGCCCCCCCGGGGAGGCGCGCCTCACACTTTGAAAACCGCTGCTCTGGGCATTACTCTCCAAGAGTGCAGGCCTTTTAGTAATGCCCAGAGTCCGGAAAACTAGGAGTCAGAGCTTTCAGTTCCCTTTCATTGGAACCAACTTCCACTTTTTAAAGGGAGCCAGACAGTGTCCAACATTTCAAGAGCGTGTTGAAGACTTTCCTGTGTAATAAAGCCTTTAGTTAGAGCTGGTTTTAGACTTCCCTATGTTTGTACTCATGAGTCCTAAACTGAAAAAAACTGATACGTTGACTTTAATTTAATGTATTAGGTCAACACATTTCACATAACTCTATTTGGTTAGTTGAAAACAATTATATTAAGTTCAATCTAATATTATTGCTTTCAACTAACCAAACACTGTTGACATATACATTTAATTAAAGTCAACATTTCAGTTTTTTCAGTGTGTTATTTCATTTAAATGTTTTTACTGTCTTTTTGTTGTATTTTATCACGTTACATTTGTAGCTATTTTATTTCAATCAATCAATGTTTATTTATATAGCCCAATATCAAAAATGTAAAATTTGTCTCAGTGGACTTCACAGTTTGTACAGAATATCAGTATGACAATACGACACCCTCTGTCCTTGGACCCTCACATCGTACAAGGAAAAACTTCCAAAGAAACCCAACAGTTTAAAGGGGGGAAATGGAAGAAACCTTGAGGAGAGTAACAGAGGAGGAAACCTCTCCCAGGACGGACAGATGCCATGCAATTTAGATGCCGTGTGTAAATTGAAAAGATAATGCATTTACAACATAGTCCAAATGTTTGGAAATGCATGTGTCTATAATAATAAGATGAATCCAGGACATTGTCAACAATCCTGTGGGAGCCATCAGTATGATGAGTCAGGCAGGACCACAGTGACAGGTTCAGCCACGACTCAAAATCCACGACTCAGGATGCAGGACTCACTTATTTGTATTTCACGTTCTATTTTATTTATTTATACTATATTTTACGCTGCCATCTATGTTTGTTATTGTGTAAAGGCTACTGTTTTGTGATATTGGGCTATATAAATAAACTTTGATTTGATCATCATCACATTAAACTGTTAACTCCCACCCAAGGGTCCCACTCGTGCACTTAATCCAAGACACAATATGTGTTCATGCATTCAGTGGTTGACATAGATACGCTCAGAACCATATGGGCCTGGGGGGGGGGGGGGGGCAGCTGTGGCACATTGGCACTCACGCTCTTCTGCTCTGGGTGACCCTCCCCTGTGCCGGCTCAAGTAAACACTGCAGCTGTGGTGAACCTCTGCTACACGCTCTCTCTCAATCCCCCCCACACTCTCTGATGCGCTTTCCTTCACACACACACACACAGGCAAGTAAACAATCTCTTAGCCTCTAGGAGAAAGGGGGGGGGGCATGTGTTACGTTCCCTATTAGGCTAGGGGAACTAAAGGGAAGAAACACAACCAGATTGGTATTGGTATAATTATAAGTGGTTTATTTTAAATAGCAGCGATAAACAAAATGGCAGGCATGCAGCCTGGAACAAACAAAAAGGCCAAAAGGGCACACAAGTTTATAAGTAAACAAAAGGAGGACTCAAAAGGAGTCTAAAGGCATACAGGGAAAATAAATACTAATATACTAAATAAAGAACGAAACAAAACCTCACTTTAACAGTGGTACAACTAACCAAATAATCTATACACAACACAGCTAAACTAAGGGCAACAGTCACAAAATCAGAAGCTATACTCTAAACACTAACTAAGCTACTCTACACACGAGTTTTACCACAGTTAACAGAATTCTCTAAGAGCAAGTAGCGAGAGGCGTCTGTTCCTCAACAGAGCCTCCAGAGTGGTGATAGTCTGCGGCCTTTGTACTCCTCCCCAGCAGGTGTGCGCTGCGATTGGACGACATCAATCCAATCACCATTTTCAGAGGCGGACCAGGAGATGGGCAGCCAATGATGTTGGAGCAACCACACAGCTCATTTACATAAACACACACACAGCTGAAAACACTCACAGGCAGATTAATGAGCACAAACCGCCATCAGAAAGCAACATATGGCAGTTTCTAATGGAACACATCTCTTGGGGTCTAACTGATACAATAACACAAAGGGTCCACTGGCTGGAATGTTTGCCACCTCTGTTTGAGCTTTGGGTATAATTATTTGTTGTGAGACTTTCTTTGTACAGTTTTCAGTTGTACATTGTTAATTATTTCTTGCCAGCTTTGAACCCCAAGGACAATAGGAAGATGAATTTGGCAGCGTCGAGAATCACAAAACTCCTTAATTTATGCATGTAGGTTGGTGAAGAACACATTCTTTTTTACAAGCATAACCTTGGAGGAGTGATTTTTCCTCGTAAGTGGGAAGGGGAGGAGATACAAAATGACACACTGAGAGGTGATTTTAGACAGAGATAAACAACAACATAAATATTATGACATAAGTGCAGCGGGCAACAAACATGGCGCAAATAAAATGGAAAGGGATTAGGCCATAAATAGTAGAAAGCATGAAGAGAGAAGAAACAACAACAACAACAACAACAACAACAGAGCAGCACGACACTGAAATCATAAAACCAGGTAAAGGTAAGCTGGGACAAAACATTGCCACAGGCATGAGAGCAATATAAAGATTTTGTGTTGCAGTCCACTCAATAAAATGTGCAAATGAAGACACAGTTGGATATTCAATTCTACCTTCGATATTTAAAACTCAAAATAAACTTTTTTCCTTGGTGAGAAAATGTGGAATATGGGAGAGAATGACAGAGACGGACCTTAAACTTTGGAAAGGCGACCAAAGGCGAATTGAACTTCTGAATTTTATTGTGCTCTACAAGCAGGAAAATATTCTGTCATGACAGAGAGCTCGAGGTGACGTGTTGTTTGTGACGCATCACCATTCCTGGAATATAGCAAAACATGCCTATCTTCCCGACGGGGTGAAGGCTGGGAACAATATATACCGGCCGCTGTGAGAAAGTAGAGACGAAGGTCCCACCTTGCCCAGCGATCATCGAGGGGAAACATCAGCTCTCTGCGTGTCAGACAGGTAGGAGAGCGCTCAGCTGGATCCCTGACGTCACCCACTCTGACCAGGCACTCCGTACGAAGTGTGTCAGAGTAAAGGGAACATCCCTCTCATACGAGGGAAAAAGGGCCGCTCTCTGTGTGCCGAGAGGCAGGAGAGAATGTCGCGAAAAATGTCACGTTTAGGAGAAGGCTCGTAAACCGGACATTAAGGTGCGTTCACGCTCAACACCCCTGAGGGATGAGCGGAGGTGTGTGCAGCGCTGTCCACACTGTAATAATGGCACTTGTGGGCTCATTACGACCGTGTGTAGGAGGTAGGTTTAAATCAACACTTAAAACTCACTTTTTCTCTCTGGCTTTTGTTTAATTATTTATTTATTTAGTTATCCACAGAATTGATACTATTTTTAATAATATTAAGGGTTATTAATATTATTGGTGTTAGGCGGTTTTCAGTTTTTTTTATGATTAGTAGGTTGGGGGCGGGGAAACCTTAGAGAAGGTTCTGACTGGACTGACTGGTGGCTACGTCTGGTTGCTTGGAGCTGAGTTGGCAAAACCCGGAATTACATTAGTACATTTTAGAAGATGAGGAATAACCTCTTGGTTTTATAAACCATTTGTAATTACTTCTTCATCCATTTTTGGATCTCTGCGGGTTTTTGTAAAAACCCTAAACCCCTTTTTGGGCTTGGTCCCTCCCCTCCCCCTCTGCGGATGTAAGGTCCGGTAGAGGGGGATGGGGTACAGAGTCGCTTATCCAGGCGGGGGAGTGCAATCTGACGAAGAGATAGGTTGTTGTGCTCTCTATCTCTGGTTCTTATCCTACATTTTCACACTGGACTAGAGGGAAAGCGTTCTTGGACGCCTTTTCAGCTCTGTTTCTTACTACCCCGTTTACCTTGAACTATTCTAGGAGAGGGTGTTGACGTTGACTCGTTGGCAGTGATGTACCTGAACGCGTTCAATGAACGATCGTTCATGAACGCGTTCATATGTTGGGCGAACGTGAACTGAACGTACTGTATTTCCGCTAGATGAACGTAATTGAGAACGCGTTCATTCTCAGCGCTGTATAACGGTGTTCAAAAGTGCGTTCATTCTCAGCACTGTATTATAACGGCGTTCAAAAGTGTGCCAGATTTCATATGCCTTTCAGCCGAAAACCCAGTTAAAACACACCATAAACAGGCTTCAAAATAATGCGGAAAACCACCCAATCTGGCAACAGCAAGCTGCCTGTGACGCGTACGCGCCTGTCACCCCTGGCTGTCGCACTAAAATATAAATATACTAAATATATCAGACTCCTCACAACAAACAATGTGGAACCGCGGAACCGGCGAGCATTGAATGAATGAATGAATTAGTATGGACGAAGCCGAGAGCAGCTGCAGCAGCACTCGCTCAGAGTGAGACTCTACGGCAGGGGTGGGGAACCGCCGGCCTCCGGGCCGTATACGACAATTTGGTACGGCCCTCGAGGTAATTTATAAACACATGCAAAAAATAAAAAAATGAAAGAAATCTAGACCGCAAAAAAATTAAACAAGCGAGTGCCTGTTTTTCCTGGCCAAGGTCAGGGTCCTTGAACACAACACGAGCCTAACGTGTCATCACGTGGTATATGTCTCGACTGACAGGGGTGCAGTTCTGACGGAGAGCACCAGAACGCCACTCCAGCACTTCAGAAATTGCAGTAGGCCTACCGATAAGTCCATACACATGCCGCAGTTTCTGCGTGTCTGTGTCTTTAGTTGAAAGCCCAGTGGCGATCTGCTCATCTGTCATACAGTCAATAACTTTGTTGTTATCATTAGCATCTGGTTAGCTAGCTATGCTAACGAATATAAGAAGCTTTGTCTACAACCAGTGAGGTAAAGGCACATCTTTATATGATCATTATAGTTATAAAAAAAACAAGAGAATAAAGTAAACAGGTATAAAATACTATATGACAGTTATTAATAAAGAAGAATACAGTTTGAAAGGGTAGTGATTTGTCAAATATCCATCAATTAAAAGAAAATCTGCTTACAGTTGTGTTTGGGTGTTGAGAGATGTGTCCAGATCTCCTAATGTTGCTCTCAAAGTGCAACAAATCTTCCCAGGGGAGCATGCCCCCCGGACCCCCCTAGAGGAGGTTAGGTCCCCCCCACTTAAATCATGTTCACATGGATAGGAAACTAAATACATTTTCACACATCTTGTGTCCATAAATTATCTTTCTGTTTTGGTGGTCACGCCACACCCTGCACGTGCATGCATGCGCGAGTCATGGTGAGATATCTGGATTCAGAGGTTGCTTTTTCTTTGCACATTTTAGTTTTTTAAGCAGAGGTCAATAACTTGTACGGCCCTCTGAGGATATTGTAAACATTGAAATGGCCCATTAACATTGTACAGGAGACAAATAATAGCTCGCAGCAACGTATTGAAAAAATAACTATGAACTATAAATTAGTTCATTTTTGAAACCATGAACTTTAGTTCAACATTTTGAATTATGAACTATGAACTGAACTAGTTCATTTTAAAATATGTGAACTGTGAACTGAACTAGTTCATGTAGAAAGTGAACTTTCCCAACACTGCTCGTTGGGCCTTTTCTCCTGTACTTTTTTGTTCCCCAGTTCTTTCCTTTAACTTAATCTAGGAGAGGGTATTTAGGCCTCTCTACTTCCTTCTTTTGATTAGTTTAGTTTTTCACCCCTGTTCCCTTGAACTAATTTAAACGGGAGAGTGCATTTACGTAGTCACGTTGTGCCTCTCGGCGTATACTTTGACTTTCTGTCTCTTTGGAGAGTTCTATTACGTTGGATACGTTGGGCCTTTTCACTGTTGTCCCTCTTCACTAGTATCCCCTGTCCCCTTTTCATAATTTCCACCCTATTCTAAGGGGAAGCATGATGGTCCCTTTTCATTTCAATTTCTGGCTTTGTGTTTCTTCACCGCTTACTCGTTTAATATTTAGGAGAGTGCATTTACGTAGTCACGTTCTGCCTCTCTTCCTCTGTTTCTGGCTATTCTTTTCATACCCTTGTTTTTCAGAGAAGAGAAGAAATACTATTCTAAACAGGAGCTGACACATGGTGTCTCCTCACTTGTACACTTGAGGGGTCAGAGTTCATATGGTGAGGGATTCCATGAGTGGTATGCGCCTGCCTGTGCCTTTACCTTGGACTTTTAATAGAACTGCTCGGGTCTTGATAGATTGAGTGGGGAAGTTCATGAGATTTTTCTAGAGAGTTATCAAGAATAACTTTTATCCAATGACCTTTTCCCTCTCTGTCTGTGTATTCTCTTGTTCCGATTAACCCAGCCAAATCTTTTTTCTTGTTTTGTATCTATATCTACGCCGGGATCCGGATTCGAGGCTGATCCTCTTGCTGTAGTCCTGTGTCTTGGATCCTCTATCCTAAGTCGTGGACGTTCGGGTCGTGGCTGAACCTGTCTCTGCGGTCCTGCCTTGGGTCTCGCCATGCTGATGATGGCTTCCACAGGATTGTAGCTGACATCCTCATGGATTCATCTTTTTATTACAGACACATGCATTTCCTAACATTCGGTCTATATGCTGTAAAATGTATTATCTCTTCGATTTACACACGGCATCTATTGCACGTCTGTCCGTCCTGGGAGAGGGATCCCTCCTCTGTTGCTCTCCCTGAGGTTTCTCCCATTTGTTCCCCTTTAAACTGTGGGTTTTTCTCAGGAAGTTTTTCCTTGTACGATGTGAGGGTCTAAGGACAGAGGGTGTCGTTTTTCTCATACTGATATTCTGAACAATCTGTGCTGTTGTATTTGCTGTAAAGTGTCACTACTGTAGGCTATTTTTATTATATGTACAGTACTTTGGCTCGACCAAAAATCGTTTATAAATGTGCTATATAAATAAAACTTGATTTGATTTGATAGGTTTGGGACAGAGGAAAAAAATTCGAGCTGCCTAAAAACCAATAGGTTTTAAAGACAGCCGGTTACGCAGCGAGCCATGCTGCCTATAACCGACAGGTTAGGGGCAGCAGGCTTACCCGGTGGGCCTTGCTGCTTATTATTATTATCCATCTGTCCATCGAACACACGCGTCGCCACTCTGAGTAATACTCTGAGAGCGCACAACATGTTTTGGATGTGCTGTGGTTGTCATGGTGACGAGCCACGTCAGAGCCCTCGCCGCCGTTGCCCGTGAAGCAGCCCAAGAGGGGCCCGGACCGAAAAGGCTGCGAGGGGGCCTCCACACACTGCCTCTCACACCGGCTCTCATCCTGTCTCTGTTTAGGAGAAGGCTCGTAAATTGGACATTGAGGCGCGTTCACGCTCAAACTTGCTGAGGAATGAGCGGAGGTGTGTGCAGTGCTATTCACACAGTGCGTAATAACAGCCCTGGGCTCATTACTACCGTGTGTAGTATAGGCACATCTGGGACAGAGGAAAAACCGTGCTGCCTATAACCAACAGGTTAGGAGCACAGAGGAAAAACCGTGCTGCCTATAACCGACAGGTTAGGAGCATCAGGTTTAACCGTCAAGCCCTGCTGTATAATAACCGACTGGTTAATTACAGCTGGCTTGTGCCCCGCTGCCGCGCTAACCAACAGGTTACAGCCGGCTCAAACAGCGAGCCCCGCTGTCTGTTAACCGACAGGTAACAAACAGCTGGCTTATGCACCTCCACACGCTGTATTGCACAGCGGCTCTCATCATGTCGCCGCTTAGGAGAAAACTCCTAAACCGGACATTGAGGTTCATGCTCAAACCTGCTTGAGGAATGAGCAGAGGTGTGTGTAGGAGGCACATCTATGACATAGGAAACAAAACCCGGGCTGTCTAATTAACCGACAGGTTTTAAAGACAGCCGGTTTGAGCCGTGAGCTCTGCTGCCTCACAACCGACAGGCTGTGAGGCAGCCGCTTATGCAGCTTTTTTTATGTCATCCGGAGGAGAGCTCTCCTGAACCGGGGGAACGGGGAGATCTCATTAGGCAGCTGCCTTTCCGATGATCTCCGGGAGTTCCTGGAGAATACCGCCTATCGACGGCAGAGCCGTGATGGCGGTTAGAGGGACCCGTTGACCCGGCATCAGCCCGGCAGCCAAACCTAGGCTCCGCTACCGGGCTGACACCGATGCCACGCCCCGTCTCCCCCGCTGGAGGAGAGGGAGACAGGGCGGGGGAACCACATGGTGATCCGTGAATGGAGGGGAAGGAGTCGCCTGACTGCTGCCCGCTACTCGGATCCAATAAATAAAGGGCTTGGTCCACAGAGTAAGACTCCTGGACTAGCCAATCATCCTCGGCCGCAGCAGCGAGAGCGTCCGCTCTCCACTGTCTGTGGGCCAGAGGGAGACGGACACAATGAGTGCACGACACCTGGGGAGTGAGAGCCGCGTTTGCATGATCTAATCCCCGGCAGGACTCACACCGTGAGCTCCGGTCGTAACCATAGACTGTATATAGGTCGTAACTCATATGTCGGGTTGACACCGGGCTCCCGTCCTGTTTCCCCCATCCGGAGGAGAGGGAGGATGGGGCCAGGGGAACCAGGAATGTTTGCTTTCTAGTAAACAGCTCTGAAAAGAGCTTGTGCCTACCCAGTGCTTCTGCAACGGAGTGCTGAAGAAAAGTGGGAGCAGATTGTAGAGACTACTTCCTATTTATACGGAAGTGAGTCCGTAGGTGGGGCCCACGTCATAGGTGGGCGTGGATTAAGTCTGTCAGTGCTGCACACGTGCAGTGGGATTACCCAATAGCGATAGCCTTAGAGGGCGAAGCCGTATACGATATAGAACCGTTAGCGCAGCTAGCTAGCACCAGATGCTAACAGCAACAATACACGTAACCGGTGAGCGCGCTCTCTCTCTCGCCACACATACACACACCCTTCTGAGCTTCAATGACACACAGAGACCAATCGAGGGCTTTAGTGTATGATCTGTATGAAAGTGGCCATGTCGGCAGGCCACATCATGTAGACAGCCAGTCACCCTCTGTGAGTCAGAGTAAGACCCACATTTGCGCAGCGTTGCGTTCACAATACATACATAAAAAAAAGAATCCTCAGGCCAGCAGGCCACTTAACAGGCCAGGCCATCGGGAAACCTCCCGGTCCTCCCGATGGCCAGTCCGGGCCTGTTTATATGTACGTAATCTGCACGATTTGCGCATCCACATCTCCACGTGCAGTGCTGCATAAACATGGCTGAGTCAGCGATAACTTTCGAGGGGTGGAGGTATGCCCATTATTTGAGTTCGTCCGAAGAATAGACAGGAATGTGACGGTGAGGTGCAAACTGTGTCCAGGCCAGAAGCTGTTATCCACTGCTGTAAACACCACGTCAAACCTCAACAAACACCTGCAAAGAACACATGCTAAGGTGAAGCTAATAGCTAAGGACCCCCGAACCCAGAGTGAGGATGTTGTGAGTGCGCCGCCGCCGACCCCGAAGCAACACAACATTTAGAATTTGGAGGACCGGTAACCAAAGCAGAGATGGACAGGCTTGTAGCATCCTTCATAGTAGAGAAAATGTTGCCAATTTGCACAGTGGAATCACCATCGTTCAGAGATATACTGCGCAAAATACAGATAGCAGGAGACAGAGGACAGCCACGGTCAGATAGGAAAACATTCAGGAGCTATCTGGATCAGTCTTATGCGACAATGGAAACTGAACTAAAGAGAACATTTGAAACTTTAGCAGTCTGCGTGATCTGCCTGTAGGGAGGGGCGGGCCGGCCCTGCGAGTAAGGTAACGAGTAAAGTAACGATTAACGAAGTAGTGTAATATATTACTTTTTTAAAAGTAATATGTAACATGTAAATAATATATTACTTTTTTTTAGTAACGACCCCATCTCTGGCTAAGACTAACACTAGGAGAAGAGTCAATTCCCCACCCCCCCTTCCGCCCCCATTTCCATAAAATAAAACTAGTTAGGCCTATGTGGACTTTAATTAACCTTAAACACAATATTGCCCTAAGCCTTATCATACTGTAGTTACATGTATAGATGCTGTTCAAGTGAGAATAAAATATGACATTTTCTGCCATTAAACCAATATAAACTTCCTATCGTGTCACGTGTGACTATTCTATCTTGTGGAAAAACAACCATACAACCTGTATGTCCACATACATTTAGCTATTTAGTACTCTAAAAAACTGCACCCTGTGTCATACTGAATGAGTGGGGTGTAACGGTATCCGTATTCGTCCCGTACCGTCACGGTTCGGCACATGCAGTCACACGACGAATACGCCTTTTTTTTGCGAGTGGGAAAAAAGTCTGTCATTCAGGGCAGTATCCATTATACTATATATAATCCAGGGGGCGGTATTGTGCCCAAAAGCTGTTTGCCAGCCGCCCTTAAACAACAAATGAAGAACAAGAAGAAAACACAACAAAACGAACAAAATACAAGAAGAAGAAAAGTTAGTATGGCGATTTCAGATAACACACAGGAGATAGAAGAATCACCTGCTTCTTTTAAATCAGCTGTGTGGGAACATTTCGGGTTCCCTGTGGACTACAGTAACGATGGAGTGCTAGTGGAAGATCGGGCGAGAACGGTGTGTCGGCGTTGTTAGACAGCGGTGCGGTATGCTAATGGTAACACATATCATCAAATCAAATCATATCAGAAGGCATCACCCAGATTTGCCAATCACCGGTGTTATGCCGTGGATTGAAGCCCCTGTTCGCGGGGACGCGCACAGATGACGTTATCGCCTGTATTGAGCGTTCGCCCTTTTCTAAGCTTTTTTCTCTCTTTTGAATGATATATTTCCCATCAGATTAAACAGCAAACGGCTGAATAAATAATGTGCATACAATTGCGAGGAGGCTCGTTTTAAGGACACTTTTCAGATAGTCACAATCTTCGTATTGGAACAAACTTCCGTTTTTGAGTGCAGTCCCACTCTGTTATATTCCTCCTTCCTACAGAACAGACAATGACAGGATAATATGTCATTTGTCAGTATAGTCCTATTTCTTAAAACCTTCTCTGTTGTTTAAGTGTCTGATAACCACGAATAGTAAGCAATTATATGACAGTAATGATATAACATATGTCAGACACGGTGTTATTTTCAAGCAAGCCTAAAAGATAATGTGTTCAAACTGGCTTCACTCGCTTGAATTGCTCCTATGAATGTAATTTTCCTCTGTGGTTTCCTACTCAACACATGTTTGTATTGTAATGCCACTCATATTTTATTTTTTATTGTATTTTAAGGTGACATTGAATGCTTTAACCACGAATAGTAAGCAATGATATAACAGTAATGATATCACATATATGATCATGTCAGACACTGTGTTATTTTCAATCAAGCCTAAAAGATAATGTGTTCAAACTGGCTTCACTCACTTGAATTGCTCCTTTGAATATCATTTTTATATATTCCTACTCAACACATGTTTGTATTGTAATGCCACTCATATTTTTTTTTTTAAATTGTATTTTAAAGTGACAAGTGGCCCTGCAGGTGAAAAACTAAAGAGGGGCTTCCAAATCCGGCAGCACCAACACCTGATCTGCCGGATTTTGAAGCCCCTTTTTAGTTTTTCACCTGCAGGGCCCAGAGTAAAATGCTTTTGTGAGCACAACCTAGAGGGGGACAGCAAGCACCAGTGTGATTTTGGTGACGTTGTGACTGTCCTGGACAAAGTTGTAGGGGGGGGTGCCATATCTGGCAGGAGAAATACCTGCTTTGCTGAACATGTTATAGAGAACAGTGCAGATCTAAAATAAGGAACATTAATAGTGTGATATAGGCACAGATATAAGATCAATAATACACTTTATTTTAGGGCACCTTTCAAAGCATTCAATGTCACCTTAAAATACAATAAAAAATTAAATATGAGTGACATTACAATACAAACATGTGTTGAGTAGGAAACCACAGAGGAAAATTACATTCATAGGAGCAATTCAAGCGGGTGAAGCCAGTTTGAACACATTATCTTTTAGGCTTGCTTGAAAATAACACCGTGTCTGACATATGTTATATCATTACTGTCATATAATTGCTTACTATTCGTGGTTATCAGACACTTAAACAACAGAGAAGGTTTTAAGAAATAGGACTATACTGACAAATCACATATTATCCTGTCATTGTCTGTTCTGTAGGAAGGAGGAATATAACTGAGTGGGACTGCACTCAAAAACGGAAGTTTGTTCCAATACGAAGATTGTGACTATCTGAAAAGTGTCCTTAAAACGAGCCTCCTCGTAATTGTATGCACATTATTTATTCAGCCGTTTGCTGTTTAATCTGATGGGAAATATATCATTCAAAAGAGAGAGAAAAGCTTATTAAACTAGACGAACGCTCAATACAGGCGATGACGTCACGTTTGCGCGTCCCCGCGAACAGGGCTTCAATCTACGGCAAGGCTTCAATCTACGGCACAACACCGGAGCCCGGCAAAAGACAACAGCTGTTCAACAGCTTATCCCCGCTGTTTTTAAGAAGCCAAGAGACATGAGAGCCGAGAGACCAAAATAAATAACGGAAGCTTTTGGCATATGTTGTTCAACAACTATGCGCTCTTGAAACACTTTCTTATTATTTATGATGTCATATTTTCAAGACATTCTTTTTAGTTTTACAGCTTGATGAAACTTTTTTGTTTGACATCAGCCATTATAGATAATATGGCCATCTGAGTGTGTGTGTTACTGTTTGAGGTTTGTTTTTAACTGTTTAATACAGTTAATTATTCAAAATGTCAGAGTTCCTTATTTTTAAACTGAAACTTGCACTACTGTTGAAAATAAATAACAACAAACCTGGAATTATTCATTTGGGACTTTGTTTTGCTTTTCCTTGTTGTACCGAAGCGTGACCCCCAAACCGAGGTACGAACCGAACCGTGAATCCTGTGAACCGTTACACCCCTAACGACTACCATTTACATCAAAGCACATACAAGAAAATACCTGTCTTTCTTGGTTCTGTTTTTTCCTTCTTCCCCCATAGTGTCAACCAACCCAGTCTCATGGCATTTCGTGTTCACCAACACGATTTTTAATCTATTGATTCGTGTTCACCAACACGATTTCCCCATTTTTTTCGTGTTGCACAGCACGATTTTAAAAGCAATGTATTTCTACTGGTAATGTGTTTCGTGCCTGCAGGCTGCAGCACGTCTTTTTCTTCGGTCGGGTCGTGGAAGACCGGAAGCTGTGTGGTTCATAAAAACATGTTCTTACTCAATATCAAGCCACAGTTATTGCTTTTATTTTAAATCGTATAATTTCGGACTTTTGTTGCCGTCTGTGAGGAAAATAAATGGGGCTCAGAGCCTCAGGATACTGAAATCTGTATTTTTTAAATCTTTTTTTCCTTCTAATTTGTTATTCTTTTCAAAATAACACACTGTTATTTACTCACCAATAACACACAATTATCCTTGCTTTTATTTATTGGTTTAATTCCATAATCTCTGGCTTTTTTGGCCGGAAACAGACGTAGGCATTTCGAGCGATTACCCAAGATCCTCAGCTATGGTTTTAACCTCGCTGATTGGATGTTTTAGCCGCAATGCATGCTGAGATTTGGTGTTTATATGATATGAAATCCGGAAAACATTTTAAAAGAATAAAAGAATAATTAATTCCGAGTGCTCTTGCTTTTCTCTTTGAAAGTCATCACATAACGGCATTGTAATACACGGTTCGGCTGCATTACATATTACAGTTCTGCCGTAGTTCTTTATTTATAGAGCCCTGATGAGAAGACCTTTGGAAAAACTGGAAGAAATGCCACCGAAACTGAATACTTGACGTGGATCATAAATATATCAACAATTAAACAACATCTTCAATTTCTCTTCACACAATACGTCTCCTTGCAGTATCAACACTAATTCGGCTGACTTTTACATTTGATCTAATTCGTAGATAGGTTATATTTACACCATAACGGTGCACAGCTGATATAAAAGGACTGTAGTTTTTAAAGATATTACTGATTTTCTTTGAATGTAAGAATGTAAATACTGAGTCTGAAATAGTATAGCAATATGCTGTGAAATTATGTGAAAGCATGCATAAAACTACACATCTTCAGATGTTGTATACATAAGTGTCCTCCTAAACCAATAATACAAAAGTTATTATGGCTGTGTGTACCTTGTGTGCACTTCCTAGTGGTTAAAGCACGTTATTGAATTATTGTTTTTATGTGTTATATTTGATGAAAAAAATATTAAGAGTACATACTTTCATAGGGGGAAAGTATAGAAATATATAATGTAAAAAATCAAGAAGATACTATAAGTGATCTCTACAATAAAACAGTTTAGTGCAGGATGTACAAAGATATTAATAGGAGGAGGTGCAAAACAGAAAAAAACGAATTAACCTTTATTTAAACATTAAATAACAGATTAAGGTCTTCTTTTAAATAAGAAAAAAACTTTGGGGGTATCTATCTACAGATAAATATTAAGCCTGACAAAGTACTTAACGTCTAATATATTGCTTTCCTGCAATGTTAACTATGTTGAAGCACTTATTTTAACTGATATTATACATATTAATTATACTCTTATGTATGTAGATAGAATAAGAAATGTGCAGAATATGACAGTTTAATGGTGGATGTACACACATATTGATAGATGTCTTGTAATGCACTGTTGAGGAACCTGTGACCCAAGTTTTTCATTCATTGCATAACTACACCGTAGTTGTGTATGATATGTCAATAAACCTTTGAAAATCTTGAAAGGGATGTGCAAAATAGCCATAACATACAGTCTTTAATTAACTATTAGTAGAGAATAACGAGTAATGAATATACTTTATTACTCGTTTCCATTCATGTCAATTGCAGATACATGTTTAGTCTTCTCAAGCACCAACTATCAAATATCTCTCCTGATTGTTGGCACTTGACAATCACCTTACCTGAATGTTACTGTAACTAAAGTCTGATTTAAGGGTTGTTTATATTTCATATCATTAATCAGAATCTGCAAAGTAACTCAAATAAATGCAGTGGAGTAAAAATACCAGGTTAACCTCTGAATTGTAGTGGAGTAGAATTACAAAGTAACAATGAGCTGTCATGTGGGTATATATTAATGCTGCGCATTATGGACACAAGCGATTTTCACCCATTTATTAATTATATGTTTTACATTTGATAACACCACTGTGTTTAATACTGGCAACTTCTAATTGTGAGAAAAACGAAAACGTTCAGTAGAGACGTCCCATAGAACATTTTGCGAAACACAATAGCCAGCATGTGTAGTTCTGGGGGGGCGTTCGATTCCAGTTTTGGATAGGCTGGCGTGGTTTCGTTCCATTTCACACAGCTGTTTGATGCTCTGCGTAACCTTACGGGGACTGTAGTCCTAAACGATAGCTGGGGATTATGGGTAGTGTAGTGTCTTCGGCCATCCTAAACTCAGACATTTTGACAATCGCAATGATGCTCGAAATGTCCCTTATAGGCCTACGTCTGTTTCCGGTTATTTTTATTTTGAAATTCAGTTCCTGACGGATGCCAAAAAAGCCCGAGATTATGGAATTAAACCAATAAATAAAAGCAAGGATAATTGTGTGTTATTGGTGAGTAAATAACAGTGTGTTATTTTGAAAAGAATCACAAATTAGAAGGAAAAAAAGATTTAAAAAATACAGATTTCAGTATCCTGAGGCTCTGAGCCCCATTTATTTTCCTCACAGTCGGCAACAAAAGTCCAAAATTATATGATTTAAAATAAAAGCAATAACTGTGGCTTGATATTGAGTAAGAACATGTTTTTATGAACCACACAGCTTCCGGTCTTCCACGACCCGACCGGAGAAAAAGACGTGCTGCAGCCTGCAGGCACGAAACACATTACCAGTAGAAATACATTGCTTTTAAAATCGTGCTGTGCAACACGAAAAAAAGGGGAAAATCGTGTTGGTGAACACGAATCAATAGATTAAAAATCGTGTTGGTGAACACGAAATGCCATGAGACTGGGTTGTGTCAACACATGCTACATTGTGACAGCCAGCATTATTTACTGCCATTGAAGGTAAAATCGATGTCTTGAACTGCCTCTAAATCTCAATCTAAGGGGCTCTGCAAAAAAACTCAAACAATGTGGCTTGTGCTTTTTCCCCCATGGAAACAAGCTGATTTATCTTTTTTTTATCAACTGGTGGAGCTAGCATTACTCTTTTAGTAGCAGTGGTTCAATACTATGATATGTAGCCTACATACTGCTTTTCATCTGGTATGAAATATTTAGAACATGTGTTATATCACCATCAGACCCACAGACCACATAAATATCAAAGCACATTCTCTGGGTTTTGTTTCATAGCACCCATACAATTATCTTTCTACCTCTCCCTCCCTGCTCTGATGCAACGCATGGATGTGTATACTGTACATGAACCTTGCACGTCCATAGAAAACACAGAATAATCAATGTTGAAACAATGGCGTCAGACTGAACTAGCGCTCACTCCTCCTCTTCTCTTCTTGTCTCTCCCTCTTTCCTGTCAGCTCCTTCCAGCTCCCAATTGAACACAGATGCCTTCTAATAGATTCTGCAAACTCAAAGACCATCTCTGGTGTAGCCAAGACAAGACAACTTGTGATATATTCCCTCTTGATATTAAAAACAAGTGGGACGAGCAGGGGGATTGTCTGGGCTCTGTTATCTGATTCTGAAAGCATTCATCCCCCCTCTTCCTCCCACCTGCGATCCCTCTTGCCTTCTCTCTTCCTCCTCCTGATCATCACAGCGATAACACTGAGTGATGAAGGGGGAGGTATGTATGTGATAACGATGTGAGCTAACTTCAACCCCCCCCCCCCACACCATACCAAATCCCACTGATGCTGTTCTTAGATCAGCCTATCTGTTATACACAGTTTTTGTCCTCCTCTTACATTAAGAGAGACACACTCCTTGTTTGACTAGTGCCACAGCTGCCTTGTCTTATCGCCACACACTGTCCATCAGGATATGTGCGTATGTGTATTGTACGGTGGCCCTGAAGTGCAAGTCAAAACAACATTACTTTCTTGCTGTCTGCTGCTATATGCATGTATTTATTCTTTGTGTGTAAGTTCGTAAAGTTTTATCAGTTTGGCACTTTTTTAACACAGGTCCCAAAGTGCTTTAAAGGTCCCCTATTTAACCCTTTTCAGCACTATATTATAGGTCTCAGATAAATACAAAACATGTCTCTGAAGTGTTTGGGTCCGTATACCAAACAGATCATGCCACCACTCATGCCACTACTGTTTCAGCCCTGTTCCAAAAGTGCTGATCCTGTGTCTAGTAACTTCCCGAATCTCTTAAAACACTGGGGAAACATATTTATTGATCAAAGACATTACAAAGTTGATTTTGCATAATAGGGGACCTTTTAAAAGTCAAATCAGTATGGAGAAGTTAAATATCATGCGCAAAGTTCATACAAGAAAAAACTATAATATAAAAATCCATACAATCACAACGTACTGACTTACACAAAATGCATTCAGCATTCAGTTCCCCCCCATAGCAAGCCGTTGTAAGTGATTAAAGGAATCTTAAAATTAAGCCTGAACTTTAAGAGCAGCCAATGCAGCAAGGCTTAAAAATGAATGATGTCTAATCTATAGCCGGTTCTAGTTAAGGGCCTCTGAATTTTGAACAAGCTGAAGACAGGCCAGCTCTTTTGGCTAGGGATGGGGATAAGGGAATTGCAGAAGTTGAGACGAGAAAAAACGATGGAGTAATCTTAGTAAAACCAAGATGGAGTCCAAGGATATAATTTTTTAATCTCAGCCACAGTTTGAGTTCTATGATTTTGACAAAAGCCAAATTGAAATAAGGGCATCTTGTTAGGCAAACTTGATTCTGATCCTGATTGTCCTCCAGTCAAAGAAGATAAGGTTTTTCCAGCATATAAGAAATGAAAAAGTCATTTTGGTGGTGTTGGGAAATTGGCTCTTGCACTTTTGTCTTTGGACGGCCCATATATGACCCTGAGAGTCCCCCTACGGTGGAAACGGAAATACAAAGTCTATAAACAGACATCACTCACACAAGCCACGTTTCCATGTACAACAGAAATTTGATTATAATTTGATTAAGTCAATACTGCATGTGAGACAGAGCCCATGTCAACAGCATTCTCCGATTGCTTTAATTAGATTTGGCTCTTAATCTATAATCATGATTATATTAGATACGCATAGTCCTTGGGTTTTAATCTCATTAATAAAAACCCGTTAGGACACCTGTAAACCTTTCCAATATTTCTTGAACTGTGTTAAACACTACCTTGCTATTTGGATCTGGAGACAGAAGGGGGGGTTGTAGATTTAAATGTTACCCACAATTGATGGTTTGTTTTCTTTTGATTCATATCCATGGGGTCCACATTGAAAAATAAAAACACCCCTTATTCTCAGATCCATAACTGACAAACAAACACTCTAGGACAGGGCAACTTACTCTTTCCAGTGATGAAGGTATCTTAAATATCCATTGTGGATTTAAATTGGTATTCACTTTGAAATCCTTGAAAATAATTCTCCAAACCCAAAAACATCTACTTAGCATTTATCCTGTAAGTAGTAATTGTTTTTTTGTGATCACATTTTGTATTTATTAAACAAATGGTACAATCAATAACATAAAATGCAATACAGTACAAAAACAGCACACAACTAAAGAAAGAAAACAAAACAAAACCCAGTGACGTCCCTAACCCACCCACCCCCCACCCATCCAGATCACCATCCCCATTAGATAGTTATCCTAATATGCTCTTGAGGTTCACAATGAGCAAAGTCCACATCTCTATTGTTGACTCCTTTGCCCCATGTACCCGGGCTGTCGATACTTCTAGATACGATATGTCTAGATATGTTAGAACTAGGGCCGGGACTTTAACGCGTTAATTAAGATTAATTAATTACACAAAAATGAACGCGTTAAAAAAATTAACGCATTTTAATCGCACTTTAATCGCACTTATTTTTGCACAGCGGAACGTTTCTCACTGGATGAATTTCAGGCGTACCGATTATACTGGAGCACCAACTAACGTTCATGACTTCAGCATGGGACTTCAAACCACAACCACAAACCACGGTGAACAATAGTCAAACATGAACGAACAAGCTGATGAGACCGCTTTGGTCGGCCCCGTGGATGGGACATTTTGTTTTAAAAAACGGACGGATGGAAGCGTCGACAAGAGCACGGTTGTGTGCAAATTATGCAAAAAAGAATGTGCATATCACCGCAGCACATCAAGCCTAAAGTATCACCTAAATGCAAAGCATGTAGCAGCTAGCGTGGACGTTAGCCCGACTCCGAGTGCAAGGAACCACACCCTGACCCAACCCACACTCAACCAGATGACTGGTTTCAGGGCCAGGATAAGTAAGTCCACGTCTGAGAAAATAACCAACTCCCTGGCTAAGGGCTCGACATTAAGGACTGCCCGATGGCCCGGGATCATCTAGTATTTAGCTCGGGCAATGAAGCCTCACCTGCTGGTTGCCCGATCGGGCAATCTATTATGCCAGTATCATGCAGCTCGCGGATCCAGTAATGAGTGACCCGACAGTAAAAGTAAACATATCTATAACTAGTTTAGGTAGTTTGAGAGGTAATTAAAATAGCTACGTGTGATATTCTAACCTGAAGTGTGTGTTTTGTTCCGCTCACCGCTGCATGTGATCATGCAGAGCTGCGTGTCGAGTCTCGACTCGTCAGCAGCAGCTGATCTCTCTCTCCCGTCAGATTAGACTTCACTCGCGTTTATGTCCATATCGATCAGATCCAGCTAGTTCTAGCTAATGATATGACTACCTGCTTATTAAAAGACAACTACACAATAAGTGTCGCTATGCAACTGGATGAGGCCACAAAGTATAGCGCAGCATTATGCATTTGTTTACATGCCCACCGGAACCCCGAGGCATTACCAACAGATCAACGCACAATCAACCCATACAGGACATTTCTTTCTCCACATTAAGTGTTAGACATTAGAGTTGACTATTCTTGTCTGTCACATACTCTTCTTGTCTGTCACATAAGTGGCGCAACTGAAGCGGTATTGCTCTAAAGGGAAATTATTTTGACCGAAGATATTTAGATTTGCCGGCTAACGGGAACTCTGACGTGTGCTTCGCGTATGCGCTCGGCTCCTCTCGACTGCTGCTCGGGTCTGCTCGGTCAGCTTCCGGATGAGGAGGCATTCGTTCGACCAACTTACAGTAGTTAACATTACAAACATTTTTAACAGGGGCCATAATAGTGTAAATAATGTTTGTGTTGGCAGTTATAACTGAATGTATTGTTTTCTACTTTTTCCCATCTGGGAAGGCATTTGCCTTCATCAGATGGAAAGTGTTTTGACCAACAACTTAAGTATTTCTTCTAGCTATGCAGGGCATGCAAGCGAGCAAACACAAACAAGAACAAACAAACAAGTGAAATGACGAATAAAATTGAAATTGTACAATCTAATATTGTGGTGGTTCATCTTATAATTCAGTCTAGAGAATGCACCAGACAGCATCTAAGACCTGCAAAAATCTAAATTTTCTAGGGGGACGGAGGCCCCCCAAACCCTTCGTGCCATTTCGTCCGCGTGCATTTTTCAGGGCAATCTCTATTGGGCTCAGGGCCATCTGTAAATTAGCTTAGATGGCCCACAGGGCCATCTCCCAAAATCCTTAATGTCATGCACTTGGACTGTAGACCACTTGGAGTAAAATCCATGTGAAAATTGCTTCTCACTGTTCTCAGGTCAAATATGTATATTTGATTAAAAATGCGATTAATTTCGATTAATTAATTACAAAGCCTCTAATTAATTAGATACATTTTTTTAATCGAGTCCCGGCTCTAGTTAGAACCCAGACCTTACGTGAGAGGGAATGGGGAGGCTTCCACCGAGTCGCAACCCATTTTTTTGCTGCTGTAAGCCCGGCTAATAGTGCTCGCCTTTTGGTCAGGGTTAAACCCAGGTTGGACAGGTCGTTTGCGATAAGTGTAACAGGTGAATGAGGCACGTTGGTCTCAAATATCGCCGAAAGGTTAGAAGCAACCATCTCCCAGAATCTGGCCACTGGCGGACATTCCCAGAACATATGTATATAAGTACCAATAGCCTCTACGTCACATAGAGTGCAATTTGGATCAGCAATTATTTTCATTAAACAAAGCTTCCTAGGTATAATGTATGTGTTGGTGGTCAGGATTCCTAGAAGCTATTAGTATATTGGACCAGACTTCATCCCAATCAAACTCTGGATCCAGATCTGGGATATCGGCCCTCCATATCGCCTCTAACGCCAGAGGTCTATAAGTGTGTTGTGAAATGAACCAGTAAAGTTTGGAAACAAGGCCACTTGTACCTCTAGTGGAGTGTAGAATGTTATGCAGCGGGTGTGGTGATAGAGGACTTTGCAATGGAACACCACTAGCCCTTAAAGCCGACCTCAACTGTAAATAAAAGAAAAAGGAGGAACGAGGTAAATCAAATTCTGTACACAGCTCCTGAAACGAACGCAGACCTTCATCTCCATAGACGTTCCCCAGTATATGAACCCCTCTCACTTTCCACTGAGGAAACTGAATGGAATGGCCACCAATCAACAATCTGGCATTGTTAAATAATGGGGAACATGGATTCCATGCATAGGGGCAGCCACATAGTTTCCCTACCGCCCTCCAGACAGACAGCAATTGTGATACAATGGGGCCGAACCTGCAACGACACTGCGCAATAGGAATGTTTGAATACAAGTAGGGATGTCCCGATCACCTTTTTTTGCTCCCGATCCGATTCCGATCATTTGATTTTGACAATCTGCCGATACCGATTTTTCCCGATCCGATCTTTATGCAATGCATTAAGAGAAAAAAAAGGTAACAGATAACGGCTGGTCATCCAACGCGATGAATTCAGCTATCTTGTTATTGTATTAGCCTTTTCACTGTTCTGGGGCAGTTTCTCTTTCCTTTTAAAAGTCTCTGAAAGTGTTGGTTGTTTCAGTGCCGTTACCCGAGTGTCCGCTGTGTACTCGCCGTGTTGTTGTTGGTGTTTGTTTCTCAGGTAGCGTATTAGATTGGTCGTGTTGAACGTAGCTCTGTTCTTTCCACCACGCGGAACCTCTGCCTTGCAAACATTGCATCTGGCTGTTACACTGCCTTCGCTTTCAATTTTATAATACTTCCAAACTCCTGACATTTTCTCTGTCCCGACTCCCGAGTCACCAGCTGAACGTAGCCTCTCGTTAGCTTACTGCTACTATTAGACACTGCGCCCTGCCCACTCTGTTGCCAGATTTCAGAGAAATAAGCAACCAGGTCTATGAAAACAAGCCCAAAGAAAGCAACACATACATGATGTTGTGTAATTTTAAACCAAAACTAAGTCCTCAGGATGACTTTAAGACGTGAACATGGTCATTTTTGTTTTGTAACATTAAATAATAATAAAAAAATAATAATAAAAAAAAAAAGAATCCCGATCCCCGATTTTTTTCTCCCGATCCCCGATTTTTTGAAAATCACGTGATCGGCTCCGATCCCCGATCACGTGATCGGATCGGGACATCTCTAAATACAAGAGATCTTGAAGGGTGTAAGGATGCACTAGACTCTCTTCCAGGGCCCGCCATGACACTGATGTCTCAGACTGGAGCCAGGTTAATAAGGGTCTAAGAGTGAAGGCCCAAAAATAGTGTTTAAAATTTGGGAGAGACAAACCCCCAGCCTGTCTTTCCCGCTGCATTGTAGAGAGCTTGATGTGTGGGCGTTTGCTTTGCCATAAAATGTTCGTCACAGCTGTCTGTAGCTTGCTCCAGTACTGAGTTGGTGGAGGAAGAGGTAGCATTGAACTAAAAAAATTAACTCTGGGTAGAATGTTCATCTTGATTATTGATACACGGCTGCGAAGTGAATTAGGCAATGAAGACCATCTATCCAAATCAGAAATTATTTTATGAAGCGTATTACCATAGTTATGTTTAACTATTGTCTGAATCGAAGGAAAAACGTCTATCCCCAGGTATGTAAACGTTTTGACAACTGGGATAGATGGAGGGACAGGTGCATTGATGATTGCCTGGTTAAGTGGCATCAAAGCAGATTTCAGCCAATTTATCTTAAACCCAGAAAGCTGACCATATCTATCGACAATAGACAGTATTCTTGGGATACATTGTACAGCATTGCCCAAATACAATAGCACATCATCAGCATATAACGAAAGATGATGATGCGTACCATTAATAGAGATTGGGAATAACGTGGGTGACTGACGAATGGTGTGTGCCAGCGGCTCAAGTGACAGCACAAATAGCAAGGGGCTTAGCGGACAGCCTTGCCTTGATCCTCTCGAGATAGCAAAAGATGGGGAGCATACCTTGCCTGTAAGCACCATAGCTGTTGGGTTTTTATATAGCACCTTGACCATGTCAATAAAAGGGGCGCCAAAGCCCATTGCCCCGAGTACCGACCACAAAAAGGGCCATTCTCGGCGGTCGAAGGCCTTCATCGCATCAAGTGAGAGAACTGCAGCTGGGGAAGGTAGATGTTGGGCCCCATCTATGATGTGTAATAGCGTCTTTACATTGTCAGCGGCAAGCCTGGATTTTATAAAGCCTGTCTGATCGCTATGTACTAGATTCGTCATGTAAGACTGAAGGCGCCTAGCCAGCACTTTGGCATAGATCTTTACGTCAGTGTTTAAGAGTGAGAGGGGCCTGTAACTAGTACACTCTGTCGGATCCTTGCCTTTTTTAAGAAGCAAGGATAACAGGGCAGTGTTGACGTCTCTCAAAAATGAACCCTCCTTAATAGAAAATAATATCATCTCTACAAGCAAGGGGCCGAGCAAGGGCCAAAAGGTGAGATAGAATTAGGGTGGAATACCATCTGGGCCTGGCGACCTGCCCTTACGCATGTCCATTACTGCTTTCTCAATTTCGTGGTGTGTGATGGGGGCATTCAGATTTTCAGAGTCGCTGACAGAAAGAGACTCCATTTGGATATTATTTTAAAAATCATCACATTCAGATTGGACAAAGCCACTCTCCGAACTGTACAGATCCTTGTAGAAAGAAACAAAGGTGGTGTTCACGCTCTTGGGATCGGTTAGAACAGTGCCATCTATAGATTTAACACTGAAAATATCAACAAAATGTTCATTGGTCCGAAGCCTCAAGGCCAGCAGGTGGCTAGGTCTGGCGGAGTGGAAGTAGTAAGTCTGTCTGGTTCTGTGCATAAGAAATTCTGAACGGCGTCTGAGGAGAGAATTAATTTCTTTTTTGATCAGGTCTTTTTGGAGAGTAACAGAATCGCTGTAATGGTGTTGTAAGTTAGCATCGAGAGCAGCATACTTTAGTTCTAATGCTTCCAACTTAGATGCACGTTCCTTGTTTCGGGTGGATGCGTACAGAGTGGTGTTGCTTCTAATAAAGCCCTTTGTTGCCTCCCACAAAAATCTCGGGTCAGACACTGACCCCTTGTTGAACCCCAAAAACTCACGGAGGTTAGTCTCAAACTGAGACTTGTATGTTTCGTCACGCAGCAGTGAGGAGTTAAAACGCCATCTGGGAGCTCTAGTGGGGACAGCCCTAAGTGTGACAGAACAGTAGATGGGTTTGAGATCAGTCCATGTAACTGGTATATAGAAAGCCTTCCGAACATTATGAAATTATGAAATTTACACACGGCATCTATTGCACGTCTGTCCGTCCTGGGAGAGGGATCCCTCCTCTGTTGCTCTCCCTGAGGTTTCTCCCATTTTTCCCTTTAAACTGGGTTTTCTTTGGAAGTTTTTCCTTGTACGATGTGAGGGTCTAAGGACAGAGGGTGTCGTATTGTCATACTGATATTCTGTACACACTGTGAAGACCACTGAGACAAATGTAACATTTGTGATATTGGGCTATATAAATAAACATTGATTGATTGATTGATGAAATAGATATTTGGATGCAAAGAGAAAATCTATCCTAGAAAAGGATTTATGTCTACCTTAGAAAAAAAGAGTAATCTTTTATGGAGGGATTCATCACACGTCTATCATATTAGTTTGGGCCGCCCACCGGCGTAACGCATCAGAAGCGAGACGTTGGTCTCTACTCTCTGTCCCACCCGTTCTATCCATGTTGCTATCCCATACTGCATTGAAATCTGGGCCCATAACCAGACGAAAGCCTGTGAGATCCCGAAGAGTTTTGATTAATTGGTCATAAAAGCCAGCCTCAAAAGTGTTGGGAGCATAGGCAGAAATCAATGCTATATTCTTCCCATCCAGACAAATCTTAGCAATGGCCAGTCGCCCCTCTTTGTCCGTCCAAGAACCGATCAGATCAAATTTCAGCTTGCGCCTACAAACTATCATCACACCCTTGGTCTTCATAGGAGCAGACGAAAAGACAATAGGGTGATAGAGCCTATTTGCAAAGCGGGCCGCATCCTTGCGGAGTAAATGTGATTCCTGTATCATGGCAAAGTCAATATTTCTCTTATGCAAAAATCCTAAAATAGTGGTCCTTTTATGTGGGATATTCAGTCCCCTGACATTAATGGAAATCAAATTGAGATTAGTCATAAGTAGAGTAGTGTAAGAATACAATATAAAGTATAGTCACCTCAAGCAGGATATGGTGATCTGGATCCCAAAAAAAACCTTCCCCAAAAAACAAAAAACATAAACAAACTCAAAAACAACCCAAGAAAAGTGAGAAGATATGTCCCTCCTCGGCATTCCTGATAAGTCCCTAACTGGACAAATAACTAAAATCTGGGAACTCTAACTGCCTAAGAGGGGCAGCACCATCACCAACCATTAGATCAGGTGATATCTGTTAATTGCTAGACAATGATCTAACGAACTGCTGAGCAACGCGTCAGCGTAGTGCAGGGGTATTCAACTAAAATTCAACGAGGTCCAGTTAGAGAAAATGTCCCCATGCAAAGGTCCGGAACATCAAAATGTCTAACTTGCTTTATGAATTAGTGTGATATTGAAGTAGCCTGTAGCTTTATCAACGTCTGCATGTGATCAACAACTGACTGCCAATCAAATAAAGAAAGTACAATTCATAAACACATAACATATTTATTGTCAATTAACATTGAATTATACAGATATACAGTAAATACTGTGGATATGTGTAATGTTCCTCTCGGGCTGCATTTAAAAATAAAATAAATAAAATAGCTTTTGAAAATATGTGCATCTTAAAAGTGCTTAATTTTAGATAAATAAAATAAAGTGTAGCAGCAGCTTGAGTTTCCCTTTTTCTTTGTTAACCGTTTCACATCATGACTTAACAGTTTCAGACGATTATAGAACAATATCAGTCTTTACACATCATAACAATTTAAAGTTTCTCTTTCTTTCCCTCTTATATTGCAGTCCCTCACTCACTTTTTTTAAATTCAGTGCGAGAATTGAGCTCCAGCTTGTCCTTCCACGAGTTTAGATCTGGGCTGAAATGGTGTCAGGGCCATTCTCATACACATGCAGGTGCTCATGGTTACAGTGATGCAAACACAGGTATGATGAAAAAAGAGAGAACTATTCAAAGCAGAAAAAAAACAGCGTAATATACCATCTGACAAAGGCTTGTGCTATGCTTCAATTAACTGGCTATTCTACTCTGATCAATAGGAGACAGAGATGTTAAGTTATAAATCAAGGGTTTTTATTATTATTTACAGCAGGGGTGGGGAACCTTTTTCCTTTCAATTTTTACAACATCCTCCGAGGGCCGTACAAATGATTGAACTCAACCTCTGCTTAAAAAAACTAAAATCACAGCCCATTCATTTTGCCTTTCTTTCATGCTGTGCAAAGAAAAAGTAACCTCTTAATCCAGATATCTCACCATGACTCAGGTATGCATGCATGTGCACGGTTGTGGCATGACCACCAAAACAAAGATATGGACACAAGATATGTGCAAATGTATTTAGTATCCTATCCATGTGAACATGATTTAAGTGGGGGGGGGGGGGACCTAACCTCCTCTAGGGAGGTCCTCATGCTCCCCCGGGAAGATTTTTTTTAAATATTGAAGTTAAAAGCATTAATCTGGTGCACTTTGAGAGCAAAATGAAGAGATTTATGGATTCATCATTTCACTTCAGGGTGATAGCAGGACATCCCATCTAGTCACTTAGAAAAAATCAGGACATTCTGTTGTAGAGTTTCAAAATAAAAGACCTTTGAAATCTCTATTGTATGAGCTATCATCCCTGTTTTTAGATGAGAATAAAACAAAAACTGTCCAGTATCAAAGACTCATCTCACTCCAGGGTGATAGCAGGACACCCCATCTAGTCACTCAGAAAAAAGCAGGACATTCTGATGTACAGTTTCGAAATAAAAAACCTTTGAAGTCTCATATATGAGCTATCATCCCTCTGTGTTAAGATGAGAGTAAAACAAAAACTGTCCAGTATCAAAGACTCATATCACTTCAGGGTGATAGCAGGACACCCCATCTAGTCACTTAGAAAAAATCAGGACATTCTGATGTAGAGTTTCAAAATAAAAGACCTTTGAAATCTCTATTGTATGAGCTATCATCCCTGTTTTTAGATGAGAATAAAACAAAAAACTGTCCAGTATCAAAGACTCATCTCACTTCAGGGTGATAGCAGGACGCCCCATCTAGTCACTCAGAAGAAATCATGACATTCTGATGTACAGTTTCAAAATAAAATACCTTTGAATTCTCATATATGAGCTATCATCCCTATGTGTTAAGATGAGAATAAAACAAAAACTGTCCAGTATCAAAGACTCATATCAATCCAGGGTGATAGCAGGACACCCCATCTAGTCACTCAGAAAAAATCAGGACATTCTGATGTAGAGTTTCAAAATAAAAGACCTTTGAAATCTCATATATGAGCTATCATCCCTCTGTGTTAAGATGAGAATAAAAAAAAAAACTGTCCAGTATCAAAGACTCATATCACTTCAGGGTGATAGCAGGACACCCCATCTAGTCACTTAGAAAAAATCAGGACATTCTGATTTATTTTGAAAATAAAATGGTATGTATCACGGTTGGGCATTTGTAAGTTTTTGTTTTATTCTCATCTTAACACAGAGGGATGATAGCTCATATATGAGACTTCAAAGGTCTTTTATTTTGAAACTTTACATCAGAATGTCATGGTTTTTTCTGAGTGACTAGATGGGGTGTCCTGCTATCACCCTGGAGTGAGATGAGTCTTTGATACTGGACAGTTTTTGTTTTATGCTCATCTAAAAACAGGGATGATAGCTCATATATGAGACTTCAAAGGTATTTTATTTTGAAACTGTACATCAGAATGTCCTGCTCTTTTCTGAGTGACTAGATGGGGTGTCCTGCTATCACCCTGGAGTGAGATGAGTCTTTGATACTGGACAGCTTTTGTTTTATTCTCATCTAAAAACAGGGATGATAGCTCATACAATAGAGATTTCAAAGGTCTTTTATTTTGAAACTCTACATCAGAATGTCCTGATTTTTTCTAAGTGACTAGATGGGGTGTCCTGCTATCAGGTCACCCCATCATAATCTGTTTTTATGTACAAATGACATCCTGTCTAAACATCAGTCAGGCTTCAGAAAGCAACATAGCACCATCACTGCCACAATGAAAGTGGTGAATGATGTGGCGAGTATTTTAGATAATAAGCAGAGTTGTGCAGCTCTATTTATTGACCTTTCAAAAGCGTTTGACACCTTCGATCATCACATTTTAAAGCAGAGGCTAGCCACTATAGGCATGTCCAGCCATGCAGTGGGGTGGTTTGTAAACTACCTCTCTGAAAGGTCCCAATGTGTTCATTTTGATGGGCTGTCTTCTGAGTGGTTGAACATTGCAAATGGTGTTCCCCAAGGTTCTGTTTTAGGTCCACTTTTATTCTCCATCTACATCAACAGTTTAGGTGAAAATGTGGATGAAGCTACTTTACATTTTTATGCGGATGATACCGTGATGTACTGTGCAGGTCCCTCCATTAAGGAGGCTGGTGTTAAATTACAGGCTGTTTTTAACATTATTCAGACTCAGCTCTCTGAACTAAAGCTTCTTTTAAATGTTGAGAAAACCAAGGTAATGCTCTTTTCTAAAGCTAAAAAGACACCAGAGCCTGTTTTAGATATTGTCACTACGCAAGGAATAAAACTTGAAGTGGTTACCTGTTACAAATACCTTGGTATCTGGCTTGATGATTGTCTCACTTTTAAACTTCATGTCAATAACCTGCTTAAAAAGCTGAGGGTTAGGCTAGGTTTCTTCGACAGGAACAAGTCCTGTTTCTCGCTTGAGGCCAGGAAAAGGCTAGTCACTGTGACCTTTTTACCTGTGCTGGACGATGGTGATCTGATGTATATGAATGCACCTGCCAATTGCCTGGTCAAGTTAGATGCTGCGTATCACAGTGCACTAAGATTTGTGACAAACTGTAAAGCATTAACCCATCACTGTACCCTGTATGCAAGGGCTGGTTTGCTTTCACTAACTGTACGGAGGCTCAGTCACTGGTACATTTGTATATACAAAGCCATGTTAGGGAAACTTCCATCTTATATCTGCTCCCTGATCTCACGGAAAATTGTAAGTGGCTACTGCCTGAGATCGAATGCTGTGGTTTTATTAAATGTGCCAACTGCTAGGACTGTCTTAGGGAAGACAGCTTTTAGATGCGCAGCTCCTCTGTCTTGGAATAGTCTGCAAATGAAATGGAAACTGAACAATCTGGTGCCACTAAATGTTTTTAAAGCTCGGTTGGATGCTACTCAATCAGAAGCTATTGGTACCTGTTTATGTGGATAATTATGTAAATGATGCTGTATGATGTCCTTTTGTTGTTCTATTTATGTTTTTATGTTTCATGTGGAACTACTTGAGCAGGTCTCCCTTGAAAAAGATATCAATGATCTCAATGGGATTTATCTGTATAAATAAAGGTTTGAAATGAAATGAAAATCACCCTGGAGTGAGATGAGTCTTCGATACTCGACGGTTTTTGTTTTATTCTCATCTAAAAACAGGGATGATAGCTCATATATGAGATTTCAAAGGTCTTTTATTTTGAAACTCTACATCAGAATGTCCTGATTTTTTCCGAGTGACTAGATGGGGTGTCCTGCTATCACCCCGGACTGAGATGAGTCTTTGATACTGGAAAGTTTTTGTTTTATTCTCATCTAAAAACAGGGATAATAGCTCATATATGAGACTTCAAAGGTCTTTTATTTTGAAACTGTACATCAGAATGTCCTGATTTCTTCTGAGTGACTAGGTGGGGTGTCCTGCTATCACCGCGGAGTGAGATGAGTCTTTGATACTGGACAGTTTTTGTTTTATTCTCATCTAAAAACAGGGATGATAGCTCATACAATAGAGATTTCAAAGGTCTTTTATTTTGAAACTCTACATCAGAATGTCCTGATTTTTTCTAAGTGACTAGATGGGGTGTCCTGCTATCACCCCGGAGTGAGATGAGTCTTTGATACTGGACAGTTTTTGTTTTATTCTCATCTAAAAACAGGGATGATAGCTCATACAATAGAGATTTCAAAGGTCTTTTATTTTGAAACTCTACATCAGAATGTCCTGATTTTTTCTAAGTGACTAGATGGGGTGTCCTGCTATCACCCTGGAGTGAGATGAGTCTTTGATACTGGACAGTTTTGTTTTATTCTCATCTAAAAACAGGGATGATAGCTCATACAATAGAGATTTCAAAGGTCTTTTATTTTGAAACTCTACATCAGAATGTCCTGATTTTTTCTAAGTGACTAGATGGGGTGTCCTGCTATCACCCCGGAGTGAGATGAGTCTTTGATACTGGAAAGTTTTTGTTTTATTCTCATCTAAAAACAGGGATGATAGCTCATACAATAGAGATTTCAAAGGTCTTTTATTTTGAAACTCTACATCAGAATGTCCTGATTTTTTCTAAGTGACTAGATGGGGTGTCCTGCTATCACCCTGGAGTGAGATGAGTCTTTGATACTGGACAGTTTTTGTTTTATTCTCATCTAAAAACAGGGATGATAGCTCATACAATAGAGATTTCAAAGGTCTTTTATTTTGAAACTCTACATCAGAATGTCCTGATTTTTTCTAAGTGACTAGATGGGGTGTCCTGCTATCACCCCGGAGTGAGATGAGTCTTTGATACTGGACAGTTTTTGTTTTATTCTCATCTAAAAACAGGGATGATAGCTCATACAATAGAGATTTCAAAGGTCTTTTATTTTGAAACTCTACATCAGAATGTCCTGATTTTTTCTAAGTGACTAGATGGGGTGTCCTGCTATCACCGCGGAGTGAGATGAGTCTTTGATACTGGAAAGTTTTTGTTTTATTCTCATCTAAAAACAGGGATGATAGCTCATACAATAGAGATTTCAAAGGTCTTTTATTTTGAAACTCTACATCAGAATGTCCTGATTTTTTCTAAGTGACTAGATGGGGTGTCCTGCTATCACTCCGGAGTGAGATGAGTCTTTGATACTGGACAGTTTTTGTTTTATTCTCATCTAAAAACAGGGATGATAGCTCATACAATAGAGATTTCAAAGGTCTTTTATTTTGAAACTCTACATCAGAATGTCCTGATTTTTTCTAAGTGACTAGATGGGGTGTCCTGCTATCACCCTGGAGTGAGATGAGTCTTTGATACTGGACAGTTTTGTTTTATTCTCATCTAAAAACAGGGATGATAGCTCATACAATAGAGATTTCAAAGGTCTTTTATTTTGAAACTCTACATCAGAATGTCCTGATTTTTTCTAAGTGACTAGATGGGGTGTCCTGCTATCACCCCGGAGTGAGATGAGTCTTTGATACTGGAAAGTTTTTGTTTTATTCTCATCTAAAAACAGGGATGATAGCTCATACCATAGAGATTTCAAAGGTCTTTTATTTTGAAACTCTACATCAGAATGTCCTGATTTTTTCTAAGTGACTAGATGGGGTGTCCTGCTATCACCCTGGAGTGAGATGAGTCTTTGATACTGGACAGTTTTTGTTTTATTCTCATCTAAAAACAGGGATGATAGCTCATACAATAGAGATTTCAAAGGTCTTTTATTTTGAAACTCTACATCAGAATGTCCTGATTTTTTCTAAGTGACTAGATGGGGTGTCCTGCTATCACCCCGGAGTGAGATGAGTCTTTGATACTGGACAGTTTTTGTTTTATTCTCATCTAAAAACAGGGATGATAGCTCATACAATAGAGATTTCAAAGGTCTTTTATTTTGAAACTCTACATCAGAATGTCCTGATTTTTTCTGAGTGACTAGATGGGGTGTCCTGCTATCACCCCGGAGTGAGATGAGTCTTTGATACTAGACCGTTTTTGTTTTATTCTCATCTAAACACAGAGGGATGATAGCTCATACCATAGAGATTTCAAAGGTCTTTTATTTTGAAACTCTACATCAGAATGTCCTGATTTTTTCTAAGTGACTAGATGGGGTGTCCTGCTATCACCCTGGAGTGAGATGAGTCTTTGATACTGGACAGTCTTGTTTTAGTCTCATCTAAAGACAGGGATGATAGCTCATACAATAGAGATTTCAAAGGTCTTTTATTTTGAAACTCTACATCAGAATGTCCTGATTTTGTCTGAGTGACTAGGTGGGGTGTCCTGCTATCACCCTGAAGTGATATGAGTAGGGTTGGGTATCGTTTGAATTTCCACGATTCCGATTCCGATTCTACTTTTCGATTCCGGTTCTTAACGGTTCTCGATTCCGATTCTTTGAGGGGCAGGGTAAAAAAATGATACATGCTTCTTCCACCAAAAAAATTACATTTATTCGAGAAACTTTTACACAGGTTAGTTTAAAGTAATATTCACATTAATCAGTCTGTTTATATTCACTGCTATGTAACTTTAACCTGAGAACCCCTGAAGCTACAACAGTTCAACTTTTAAAAACAGTTCTTGTTGAGAAAAACAAGCATATCTGCCTTCTCAGGCATACCGGGAAGAAATGTTTGAACATTTTGAAGTAAAATGCTTCAATCTGGTGCACACGCAGAATTACTAGAGACTAGATCTAGGGGGTACACCTCCAAACACCCATATGAAAAAGATCGGTTTACATTTGAATAATTAAATAACAAATAGCCTACATGTAATGCATTTTATTTTTGTTGTTCATTCATATCTTATTTTACTATTTTATTTATGCATATTTTTTTATCTCTCCAGTTTAAAACGATATGTCTGGTTTACTGTCCTATAGTATACATTGGAATGATTTCAAACCTGTTTTATCCCAATAATTATAAAAGAGTGCCTTGGAAATATGTGTTTACATAAATTGTGATCAAAACGTTTGAGACCCACTGAGATAACTTAGACTAAAGTGAACTATCTAAGCACTGAGAGTCCTTTACCTCACTGAGCTGAAGTTATCAGCCTCTCAGTCTGACTGGAGAGGACTCTCCCTCCACATCATTGTAGAAACATCTTCTTCTTCCGTAAGAGCAGCTAGCACCAGATGCTAATAACAACAGCGCCGGTTCCAGTGCACCCTCGTGACCTGCGGTTGCCAGATAAGCCAACATCCCCCATTTTCATCACTTGCAGCGCCCATCGTACAGGGCAAATGAAAAGTGTAACCGGGATGAAAAGGGTGTTACATTTACTTAATTATGAATGTTGTTACATCAAGGCCGAAAATTAGGATGAGCACCAACGGTCAAAACATTTATTTTTTCTCCCAGAGCTGTCAGCGCAGCGCCTCCACAGATCTGGCGCCCTAGGCGAACATTTATAATGCCAGTGCGACAGGCCGGCCCTGGTCTCAGGTTACACTGTAGGAAATGTAGATACAACGCTACATTTCCCGCCCCGCTGCAGTCATGCAGTAGGCTACGGAGAGCGGCGAGAAACATTTCCTCAGGAATCGAAAAGCGGAACCGAAATTCACATTTCTAAATGATACCGTTGGAATCGAAATGTTGGAACCGGTTCCGAACCGGAACCGGTTCTCGGTACCCAACCCTAGATATGAGTCTTTGATACTGGACAGTTTTTGTTTTATTCTCATCTTAACACAGAGGGATGATAGCTCCTATATGAGACTTCAAAGGTCTTTTATTTTGAAACTGTACTTCAGAATGTCCTGATTTCTTCTGAGTGACTAGGTGGGGTGTCCTGCTATCACCCTGGAGTGAGATGAGTATTTGATACTAGACAGTTTTTGTTTTATTCTCATCTAAAAACAGGGATGATAGCTCATACAATAGAGATTTCAAAGGTCTTTTATTTTGAAACTGTACATCAGAATGTCCTGATTTCTTCTGAGTGACTAGATGGGGTGTCCTGCTATCACCCCGGAGTGAGATGAGTCTTTGATACTGGACAGTTTTTGTTTTATTCTCATCTAAAAACAGGGATGATAGCTCATACAATAGAGATTTCAAAGGTCTTTTATTTTGAAACTCTACATCAGAATGTCCTGATCTTTTCTGAGTGACTAGATGGGGTGTCCTGCTATCACCCCGGAGTGAGATGAGTCTTTGATACTAGACCGTCTTTGTTTTATTCTCATCTAAACACAGAGGGATGATAGCTTATACCATAGAGATTTCAAAGGTCTTTTATTTTGAAACTCTACATCAGAATGTCCTGATTTTTTCTAAGTGACTAGATGGGGTGTCCTGCTATCACCCTGAAGTGAGATGAGTCTTTGATACTGGACAGTCTTGTTTTAGTCTCATCTTAACACAGAGGGATGATAGCTCATACAATAGAGATTTCAAAGGTCTTTTATTTTGAAACTGTACTTCAGAATGTCCTGATTTCTTCTGAGTGACTAGGTGGGGTGTCCTGCTATCACCCTGGAGTGAGATGAGTATTTGATACTAGACAGTTTTTGTTTTATTCTCATCTAAAAACAGGGATGATAGCTCATACCATAGAGATTTCAAAGGTCTTTTATTTTGAAACTCTACATCAGAATGTCCTGATTTTTTCTAAGTGACTAGATGGGGTGTCCTGCTATCACCCTGGAGTGAGATGAGTCTTTGATACTGGACAGTTTTGTTTTATTCTCATCTAAAAACAGGGATGATAGCTCATACAATAGAGATTTCAAAGGTCTTTTATTTTGAAACTGTACATCAGAATGTCCTGATTTCTTCTGAGTGACTAGATGGGGTGTCCTGCTATCACACTGGAGTGAGATGAGTCTTTGATACTGGACAGTTTTGTGTTATTCTCATCTAAAACCAGGGATGATAGCTCATACAATAGAGATTTCAAAGGTCTTTTATTTTGAAAATGTACTTCAGAATGTCCTGATTTCTTCTGAGTGACTAGGTGGGGTGTCCTGCTATCACCCTGGAGTGAGATGAGTCTTTGATACTGGACAGTTTTGTTTTATTCTCATCTAAAAACAGGGATGATAGCTCATACAGTAGAGATTTAAAAGGTCTTTTATTTTGAAACTGTACATCAGAATGTCCTGATTTTTTCTAAGTGACTAGATGGGGTGTCCTGCTATCACCCCGGAGTGAGATGAGTCTTTGATACTGGACAGTTTTTGTTTTATTCTCATCTAAAAACAGGGATGATAGCTCATACAATAGAGATTTCAAAGGTCTTTTATCTTGAAACTCTACATCAGAATGTCCTGATTTTTTCTAAGTGACTAGATGGGGTGTCCTGCTATCACCCTGGAGTGAGATGAGTCTTTGATACTGGACAGTCTTGTTTTATTCTCATCTAAAGACAGGGATGATAGCTCATACAATAGAGATTTCAAAGGTCTTTTATTTTGAAACTCTACATCAGAATGTCCTGATTTTGTCTGAGTGACTAGGTGGGGTGTCCTGCTATCACCCTGAAGTGATATGAGTCTTTGATACTGGACAGTTTTTGTTTTATTCTCATCTTAACACAGAGGGATGATAGCTCCTATATGAGACTTCAAAGGTCTTTTATTTTGAAACTGTACATCAGAATGTCCTGATTTCTTCTGAGTGACTAGATGGGGTGTCCTGCTATCACACTGGAGTGAGATGAGTCTTTGATACTGGACAGTTTTTGTTTTATTCTCATCTAAAACCAGGGATGATAGCTCATACAATAGAGACTTCAAAGGTCTTTTATTTTGAAACTGTACTTCAGAATGTCCTGATTTCTTCTGAGTGACTAGGTGGGGTGTCCTGCTATCACCCTGGAGTGAGATGAGTCTTTGATACTAGACAGTTTTTGTTTTATTCTCATCTAAAAACAGGGATGATAGCTCATACAATAGAGATTTCAAAGGTCTTTTATTTTGAAACTCTACATCAGAATGTCCTGATTTTTTCTAAGTGACTAGATGGGGTGTCCTGCTATCCACCCCGGAGTGAGATGAGTCTTTGATACTGGAAAGATTTTGTTTTATTCTCATCTAAAAACAGGGATGATAGCTCATACCATAGAGATTTCAAAGGTCTTTTATTTTGAAACTCTACATCAGAATGTCCTGATTTTTTCTAAGTGACTAGATGGGGTGTCCTGCTATCACCCTGGAGTGAGATGAGTCTTTGATACTGGACAGTTTTGTTTTATTCTCATCTAAAAACAGGGATGATAGCTCATACAATAGAGATTTCAAAGGTCTTTTATTTTGAAACTGTACATCAGAATGTCCTGATTTCTTCTGAGTGACTAGATGGGGTGTCCTGCTATCACACTGGAGTGAGATGAGTCTTTGATACTGGACAGTTTTTGTTTTATTCTCATCTAAAATCCAGGGATGATAGCTCATACAATAGAGATTTCAAAGGTCTTTTATTTTGAAACTCTACATCAGAATGTCCTGATTTTTTCTGAGTGACTAGATGGGGTGTCCTGCTATCACCCCGGAGTGAGATGAGTCTTTGATACTAGACAGTTTTTGTTTTATTCTCATCTAAAAACAGGGATGATAGCTCATACCATAGAGATTTCAAAGGTCTTTTATTTTGAAACTCTACATCAGAATGTCCTGATTTTTTCTAAGTGACTAGATGGGGTGTCCTGCTATCACCCTGGAGTGAGATGAGTCTTTGATACTGGACAGTTTTGTTTTATTCTCATCTAAAAACAGGGATGATAGCTCATACAATAGAGATTTCAAAGGTCTTTTATTTTGAAACTGTACATCAGAATGTCCTGATTTCTTCTGAGTGACTAGATGGGGTGTCCTGCTATCACACTGGAGTGAGATGAGTCTTTGATACTGGACAGTTTTGTTTTATTCTCATCTAAAACCAGGGATGATAGCTCATACAATAGAGATTTCAAAGGTCTTTTATTTTGAAACTGTACTTCAGAATGTCCTGATTTCTTCTGAGTGACTAGGTGGGGTGTCCTGCTATCACCCTGGAGTGAGATGAGTCTTTGATACTAGACAGTTTTTGTTTTATTCTCATCTAAAAACAGGGATGATAGCTCATACAATAGAGATTTCAAAGGTCTTTTATTTTGAAACTCTACATCAGAATGTCCTGATTTTTTCTAAGTGACTAGATGGGGTGTCCTGCTATCACCCCGGAGTGAGATGAGTCTTTGATACTGGAAAGTTTTGTTTTATTCTCATCTAAAAACAGGGATGATAGCTCATACCATAGAGATTTCAAAGGTCTTTTATTTTGAAACTCTACATCAGAATGTCCTGATTTTTTCTAAGTGACTAGATGGGGTGTCCTGCTATCACCCTGGAGTGAGATGAGTCTTTGATACTGGACAGTTTTGTTTTATTCTCATCTAAAAACAGGGATGATAGCTCATACAATAGAGATTTCAAAGGTCTTTTATTTTGAAACTGTACATCAGAATGTCCTGATTTCTTCTGAGTGACTAGATGGGGTGTCCTGCTATCACACTGGAGTGAGATGAGACAGTTTTTGTTTTATTCTCATCTAAACACAGAGGCAGTGTTTCCAGGACTCTACCGTAATGCATAGGATATTCGCGCACCGCAATATCACGTGCGGGCTGGCTTGACTAGGTTTTCCCGAGTGGAGGCTGGCTTGACCGCAGTGTCATACGAACACATGCAAAAGAGCCATCACAACATCAAATAATCAAGAGAAAAATGTAAATGTGGGCAAGTAATGTAAGAGCATGTGAAATAAACGAAAAAAGAGATACAACAAGATAATAGTTTGTACCACTTTGACATGGAATGTCGATATACGCCCAGCCATACAGCCTGCCCAACACCCACACGCATACACTCGCACCAGCACTCTCCCACCAAGCCTATACACATCAGCGTCCGTACACTCTTAACTCCATCCCGCGTATATAGGCACAAACACAGGCCGCGCGCGGCCACCATGCCAACCATACACCCGCGAGCACGGATGCGCAATTATGGCACTTTGTGCTTTCCATACCTAATAGACACCCACAAACACACCGCCAGCGTGACAACCACACACACAGCCCAGACATACACACTAACAGGACAAATTATGCTTGACTAGGAATACAAGAGAAAGACTTACCGTTCTACATATGGTCAGTGCATAATAAAAGAATGAAACAAATAAATGTAGAAAGAAAAAGGCAGTCCAAAAACTATGGTCTACGTATACGCCCCGCGGGTTCCATCCAGGCGTAACTGGAACTTCACGCTCCCCCCCCTCCAAAGCCCTTAGAATGTTATGCCAAACACCTACGAATTATTAAATAAAACCGGAGCTCAAAATGTCTTACCATAATAATGCAGTGGTCTTCAGGGGAGGGCTAAACAATCAGTTTACTAAGACACAGTCCGCTGTTCGTGATAACACTTATAACAGGTTTGCCAACTTTGGGTACCTGGCTGGAGTGAGATTTTGGTATCATGGGTTTGATTACACATATGCGCACGAAATGACTGCTATCGTGTCAGTAGCGGGACCTTAGCATATATATATAGAATATATATAGAATATATACAAATACACAATATTGGACACATACTATAAAGGGCACACAGTTTCATTCACTAATGAAAGTCAAACACATGTTTGTTTCCACTGTTTTATTGTGTGCATAGGCCTGTCACGATTCTTTCACACACACATACGGGTTTTGGGCCGAGGGCGACACCATACTTCCGGTATCCGCCATTTCACGCAAGGTGCAAGCAGAATATCATAGTCTATTGCCTTAATCAATATAGTCAACTCTAAAATACCACATATATGCATTGGCATGATAATATTATTGTGACAAGTGGGGTATTCACCTGGTGTTTCCAGAAGATAGACGTAGATGCTGCCAAAATCGACCGAAGGCCACTTTCGAGAGTCGTTTTCCATACATCTGCAGGCAGTCTGTAAGGGCAATCGGACAACCCACACAGCTCTAGTTTACGCTGGTAACGACCTAGAGCACACCCCTCAAGTCCAGAGATGTAATCCGAAGACATGCAGCGATTTCTTCGGTCGTTAATTCAGAAAAAAAACCTAGTGCGCTCTGCCTGGCTATGTTAGCTAGCTGTTTATATTAGCACCTCCAGGATATTAGCACCTCCAGGAAAATGGCGTATTTATATATATATGGCGCGCGTTGCATTGTGGGTAGCTCGTGACGTCACTGTGTTTGAAAGAATAAACAATTAATTGACTTATCGTACGATAAATAAAAATGAACTCGATAAATTGCCATTTACATGAGGATGTGACTAGCAGTTTGAAAGAATACTTGAATTATTATTATATATTATCATTATGTCAGTGGTCTAAAATGGTCATACAACGGTGCCGGGAAAATCTATCCAACAAAATTAATTATCGTGAGAGGCCTATACACGAAACACACACACACAAACAAATCTACAGACTTACTCCAAACTGCCAAATATATTAATTAACACATCTCACTCTCATATACTCTTTGACTCTATTTTGGCCAAGTAGAACAATAAGCAGCAGACTTTTACTTTTGATCATTTCTACTGGATCTTAGATCTGCGCATGCGCAATACGGGTCGGCAGTGGCGGCTCCGGAGTATTTTTGTTGGGTAATCTATGGTAGGGCCGCCTAACCCATACATTGGTGGGGCTCAAGTCAGTATTTGCAATGTAATTACATACACGCTCCCCTTGACACTGAAACGCCACGCGTGAGGTTTAGATTATTTCCCTGTCTCAATCCAAATTGAACTGTATGAAATAAAAAGGCACATTTGTCTTGTAGTAAATAAAAAGGGCGACCTGGAGCCAATCCTGCAATTTCTCCACAGGTGAAAGAGTTGACATGCTGAAAACCCAACCCCTGCAGGGGGGTTTGGGGGGATTCTCCTCCAGGAGATTTTTTGAAATACTAACATAAAATACACATTCTGGTACTCTCTTGAGTCTTGAGAAGAAAAATAAATAACTCTATTACTACACGACATATTTAAAAAAATGAATGCCTTTTTAGTTTTTTGTTACTTTGTTCTGAAAGCTGAACCTGCTGCTCCTCACAGAGAGAAGAGGCTGTGTGAATTACTTTACATTGTGGATAAGGGTGGATAGCCCCCATTGTTCTGTGTGTCAAAATGAAAGACAGCCCACACACCTATCAATCATCAAACCGTGGGGTCTTATTTCATTACGTGTTGATTTCTATCAACACGTAATGTTGTATCGATGTATAGAGATGTACTACAGCAAAAGTATTCTCCGTCGGGACTTCCTGCAACAACACCACGCCGTTATCTTGATTCTGATTGGCCAGAAGACATTATCAAAGATGTTCTATTGAGAAGACAATCACTATGTGACAAAAGTTTTCAAAACCGTTTATAGTCTTCGGTATTCTTGTTTTGGCGTGAGAATAGTTTGGGCAGCGTGAGAGCGTGAGATTGAGAGTGAAAGCGTGTGTCACACGCCAGATGCGTGAGAGTTGGCAACCCTGACTTATAAGTTTATAAAGTTCTGATGCACTGCATAGCCTTCTTCGGGTCGTCAAAGCGGTGCTTAGTCCCACCGGGTACAGTGAAGGACAGCACAGCCGGGTATCCGATTCCAAACGGGATCTTAGCCGAGTGAAGTAGCCGTTTATATTCCAAAAAGGAGCGGCGCCAATCTTGCGTTGCCTTTGAGAAATCCTGGTAGAAGCTTATTTTATGGGTCTTCCACATAGGCGGCGCGTAGTGCTGCGTACCTGGACTCACATTCAGGTTCAGGTCCGGACTCAAGTCCAGAGGTTCAGGTTCAGGTCCGGACTTATAAGTCCGGACCTGAACCCATGTCTTGTGTCAAGTTGTGTGAGTAACTAAAGTGAACTTATTGTGAGCTAATTATCAATTTAAAATGAACTCATAATCAACTCAAATTCAAACTCATCAGGTTTATTGTGCTCCCATCTAACTTGTGTCCACATTTCTCTACAAAGTACAAATGTAGAAAAAACACTTAGCCACTTAGTCTACAAATGACTTATGACAGCAACTACAGTGAACTACTACAAAGTTCAAACATTTATTTCATTTACCAAACTAAAGTAACCAAACAGTCCCTGAGCTGACTGAGCCTAAATCCCTAAAACGGTGCTGAAAGGTAGAGTGTAGAGTAGACTATACGCATTACACTGTTACACACCTACTATGTACAGTATACACTGTAGTGACTGAACAGTCACAGTACTGTACTGTCTGTACATGTATTTTCTACAACTCTACATGTGTACATTATACAGTACATACTACATACATAGTGATGTACATACATACTGTTAGAAATTAAAATCAATGTTGATATGGCGTAATTTTGAATTAAATACACTATTTAATTTAAATCAGTTTTATTCTGAAAAAACCGGAAGTTCACACTATTAACTTAACTAACACTTTTATTCTGAAAATTCTTCACTTCCGGTTAGCATTAGCATGTGGCGAAAGGCTACGTTTTCAAACCGTGAATCGAAGGTGAAATGACATGTGATGTTGTACACTGAGCACACTGGGATTAGCACTCATTTATTGACGCTGAATAACGTTTATCAGGGAATGTTTAAATAACCACAGACACCAGAATATACGTAAGTGCTAGTTTTTTTGCGAGTCCAAGTACCGGTTCCCGACGTTCCGGTTTTAACCGGACTTGAACCGAAACTTTTTACAAGTCCAGTACCGGTTCGGCTTGCCGGTACGCAGCACTAGCGGCACGTGAGGCTCAGGTTTGGGAAGGCTAAATAACTTTTTTTACCTGACGCTGGCCGCCTCCGGCGTGTATAGAAAATAGGTCATCAGATCATCGATCATATAATATCATAATGTATCATATTTCCTTATTTGAGTCAGCTTCTTGAGCCGTATCTGGCCGTGCATCACTTACATTGTCACATACTGTATGCAGAAGTATTATTTTAAGCAACACATTAAGTTGACGAAACACTCAACTCAAATGTAGGCTAATTGAAGTCAGATCCACTCGTGTCTTAGATGGGGCAGTGATATCATAAAACTGTTGTACGCTTTCAAACACTCGGTAGTTTATTTATTTGTAACCATGTTGTTCTATATTCACCTTGCAGGTGCAACTATGTGGCTTGGATCCTGGATTATATGTTTAAGAAATGGATGTTTAAAGTTTATATTTGTCTAATTAGTTTACTTTTCATTAATGAAGTATGTATGACGCTGCGCTGTCAGTAGACTTGTCCCTGTTTGTGATTGGTAAAATGTAGCTAGCCCCTTTCACGTGAATGCGCTCTCAGCTGGAGAGAGAAACCCTGGCTTGATTTACCGAGTTGATAACCAGCATCGTAGGACCGTTTAGCGAAATCTCGTTAGGGTTAGTTAAGATAACTCAAACATATCCAGGGTCTGTTGAACTGGCTTCGTAGAACAGGGCACAGGTGCTAATGTCAAAGACACAAACATTATACATTATATTTTTATTTTACCAGGATGCAGTGACAAAAATATTTGGGAAGGCTTAGCCTTCCCTAGCCTAGTACCCGCCGCCCCTGGTGTTCCACCTGACATCTCCGATTTCCCTCGCGACGTTTCTCATTTGCTCCTTTTGCTGGAATCTCAGGAAATGCACCACGAAAGGTCTCGGTGGAGCCCCGGGCCTGATTGGCACTAGAGACCTGTGAGCACGCTCCAAATCCAGGCCCCCAGGAAAATCCGTCTGAAGGATGTCCGGCAGCGCTGTCCTCAGGAAGGATAAAGCATATTTCTCCTCAGAATGCTCCGGGAATCCATAGATGCCTAGATTCACCCGCCTATCCCTATCCTCGTATTCCACCCGCTTAGCATTCAGCGTTTCTACCTCCGAAGCCAGGGCTGGCGGAGAATTGCAGCGCTGGTCTTCTGTGTCTTCCAGCATATCCAGCCAGGCCTCAGCACTGGTAATTCGGGTAAGCACGTCAGCTAGCTTCTCCTCAACAGCAAGAACGGCTCTCCGCGTTTCCGATAGTTCTTTCCGAAGGTCAGTAAAGTGCTTTGTTTGGTCCTCAGATAGCTTTTGAAGAAGCTCAAGAATTGCGGTGTTGGTAGGCTCAGTAGCAGCTGAGTTCAACACCGACATGTCCGGTGAGACATTCGGAGGCTTCGGGCTAGCATTAGCCTTGAGAACCAGGTGTTGTAGAGTTGCATTAAAGTTTTTTAGTATTCGGCATGTTTAAATGTAACAGATGACTATTGGGACTAATAACTCGTGATTGAGATAAAAAGTATCACTGATAGTGGGATATTTAAGCAAAATAAATGGTGATGGCGCCGGAGCCACGAACTTAAGCAGCCATCTTCCTCGACGTCCACTCCTGTCTCCTTGTAAGTAGTAATTGTTGTCTGCACTTCCATTGTTACAGAGCAAACATATAGTTACGAACCAGTGGCGTAGCTGTGGGTGGGCCCGGGTGGGCCTGGGCCCACCCACATGCACGTCTGGCCCACCCACAGCCAATCAGCGCTTCATAGCGCAGAGCCGGGAAGCCCAGAAGAAAGTGCCACAAACTGCAGTTCATCTAGTGGCCGACAGGGGATGGATGCAAAAAGGAGCAATTCCCATAGACCCCCATGTTAAAATGCCCAACTTTACAGCAGAAATAAACATGTTTTTAGCCTGGATCCAATACAACTTATTCTGGATATAGTTAGATTCCACCTTCATGACAATGGAATAGGGAGTGCATTTTTTTACCGTGAGTTTTTTATAGTAAGTAATGTGACTTTTGCCGTGAGTGAATGAAAGTATTATTTCTTCTTGAGGTCTGCAGTTTAGCGTGTACACATTTGCTGAATATGAAAACACTCAGTGTGTGCCCACTGTGCGACTGTCAAGGATAAACAACCTGTGGCCCCCGATATATGTCTTATGTATTATTGCTACACAAACATTACATTGCAGTTTAAGTGTCGCCAACTCCGTTTCTAATATGCAAAAAGACAGCAAAATGCGTCTGATTATTTTTAGTATTTTAGATCTTTCCAATCCAGACGAGAGATCTCTCTCCCCCGTCTGTGTGCGAGTGGGCGGGGCAGTTTACACACACGCAGCTGCTACATGCAGCAACACACACACACGGAGGAGATGGCGGAGAGAAGGCGCTCCGAGGTGTGGTTAAACTATAGCCGTGTCGATGTGGACAATACTCGTTACCAAAAGTGGAATAAGAGTTTAGCATGTAAGGGCGGTAACACGAGCAATTTGTCAAAACATCTTGTAAAAGTGCTCCACATTCAGACGGAGAAATGCACCGGGTTCGACTGTCTTTCTAGTAGCTCTGTAGCCCCGTCCACGAGTAACGTTTCCACGTCAGGTATTATGTATGCTAGCAGCAACACACAGAGTTAACTACATTATACAAACATGGGTTAATGGTTAGAGGTAACTGAGTTATTTATTTTGTTAAAGTTTCAGCTATTCTGTTTACAATTCTGTCATCAGATTATTTAATACAATTTGTTAAAACATTGTTGTGTCTTTTGATGTGAAATATTATGTATTTAATTTAAATAAAAAGCAATGTTTGTTTTGTTCACAATTTGTTTAGTTAGTTTACCTTATTTTTTTCTCCAAAAGAACCGATAAAAGTACTGTTAAAGGACCGGATTGATAAGCGCTATCGATAAAAGTAGTAGTACGGTTAAAACCTTAACGATACCCATCCCTATGTGGATGTCAGTTTTACACACATTCTGAGGCTGCCGTGCCTATGTTTTTGTTTTCACTGCTAATTTATGCTTATGTTCTATTAGTGCATTAAAAAATCATTAAAATCATTAATGAAGTTTCAGCTCAGACCCCACGCTTAATATGTCTCCCCCTGGCCCACCTACATTTCTCCAGGCCCACCCACACAATAATTCCTGGCTACGCCACTGTTACGAACTACAAAAGAGCTAATCCAAGGTGGATTAACCCTAACTCTTAAGGTGTAGAATACTGAGTCCAGAGACATCATATTTCCTGGTTGCATCCCCTGAAGCATTATTGGAACTGTAGTTCCAGTTTTACCAAATTGAAGTTAGAAAAGTCATTTATTTTGAGTGCTGTATTGTGTCTGAAACCTTTCAGGCCCTTTGTGCTGCGGCTCATTGATGATGTTCACTGACCAAAGACTGCCTGGGCGGATGCCTATACACCAGTGTCAAATGTCAATAAAAGTCAACGACAAATATTTTACTGAATACATCAAAAGTAAAAAAAACGATCCCTTTCAATGAACCAACATGTTTTGAAGATATTCAAAGAAAAAGGCTGTGTTCTTAGCCCAGACAGTTTTCTTTTGTCTGTGTCTGTCACTCACAGCATAGAGGAAGGAGTGCAATGGGAATATTGGTCTGACTGATCAATCAAGCTATTGACCAGCAGTCAAAACATTATAGACAATTTCTTTCCGTCAGTCATGACAAACTATTTGTCTATGGCACAGTCAATCATTTTTACAATTGTTTTAAACTAATATCCAATCTTAAAACATGACATATGTTTTTTCTTAGAAGAATAAAGAAAGAAACATGATAAATCATATGATTACTCTTGCTTAAAATATCTCACTTAAGCCCCCGGTACCGGGGGCATGACGCAACATCTTGCAAGAAACAGCATCTGAGGGCTTTATAACATTTAATAAACTATGAATGTGTCATACTCACTTACCGGGAAGAAACTCATCTTTCAGACAATATTAACCATTTTTAGCTAAACAAAACAAAAGGGTAATGACAAAGGCTCTGAATTAGCCCTGAGTAAAAATATGCTAACGCACTTAGCACAGAACTCATGGTAAAATACCCGTATTACTTATCGGATCTGCACAAACAAGATATCGGTTAGCAAGCTGAGATTCCACAGATTCAGACATATAAGTATCATCACTGAGCGATCAGAACTATAAAAAAAAAAGTGCTTTACAGAGCCAAAACGTCTTACCTTTGTTGTTTTCTGATCAAAAGTTGTGTTCAATGGCATTAAAACGATAACAACGCTGCTGAAGGTTAATCCATAGGTTAATTGCGTCTGTGTCACTTTGAAATTATTACTGATAATTAGGGATGCTCCGATCGATCGGTCACCGATCGAGATCGGCCGATACTCACTCTCTACCGATCGATCGGTGCTCTCTAAACATGCCGATCGCGAGAGCCGATCGCATGACGTAAAATACATGACACTTTTCTCTGTGTGCGGCAAAACAAGCTCGCCAAAATGGCTTCACCGGTCTGGCATTATTTTAAGGTGTCCGAAAAAGACAGTAAAATAGCGGTATGCAACGTGTGTGAAGCAGAAATCCTGCAGCTCCGTCCGCCGGACCGGTAAGCGCAGCGAAACACACACACAGGGAGAACCAGACCGCAGTTCATTTCCTCATATTCCAAACGAGAAATTACGGTAGCAAATCACCCGGTTCTTTACGACCAGAACTATTAACGGGATACAAACCGGAGGAACCAGGCATGGAGGGAGGTGGCAGAGACAGTGGGTGAAACTGGTAGGTTTTCGCCTGTTTGGGGAGTTTATATATATATATATATATTGCTCGCATAAAATCCCCGGGGTTTTTTGCTTTGTATGTCGGGGGCGGGAGATTCATGTGATTGGTTGTTGGTCGCGTTGCTTGCAAAAAATCCTCAAGCTTTCAGACACGCCCAGCTCCAAGCTTTTCAAGATTTTTGAAAAGCTGCTGTGTGGACGTACCGTAAGAGTTAGTACCTAACACACTTAGCTATTTTATCTACCTCTGGAACAAGCTAAACTAGTTATTATAATATATGTATTCTTCATTGTCGGGTCACTCATTACTGGATCAGTGAGCTGCATGAGATACTGACAGGCTGTCAGGAGAGGGAGAGAGGGGGGAGAGTATGAAGGTAGATATGGTGCAAAATGTGAGAGCGTGTAAAACCTGATGTGAGCACTTGCAGAAAAAAAATCTGAGCTTGTGTGCTTACATTTACACTTGTATAAAATATCCACGTAACTGTGAACCAAATGTACACAAATGTATAAAATATCCACGTAACTGTGAATCAAATTTACACTTGTAAAAAATATCCACGTAACTGTGAACCAAATTTGAAGTCACAGAAGAAAAAAAAAAGTTTTGTAGCTTGTAGAAAAAAAATGAACTTAGAGATGAAATGTTCACTTGCAGAAAAATACATATTTTTTAAATATATTTTCCATTACAACTGCAACTTTATTTATTACAACCTCTCAAATCAGTCATTACAACTTGACGAATCTGCTCTGTGGCAGTATAAATCGACGAATCTGCGGTCTTGATTTTTGCTACACTTCTTGCGATAAATGTGTCGCAAAAGTCATTTTCACCTGTAGATGTGGGGGGAGGGAGGGGGGTTGGAGCGAAGGGGCGGAGCTATCAGAACAACGAGGCTTGGGTCAGTCACAGTCACAGTCAGGTCGAACCGGATGACTGCGGGGCTAACTGTTCGCTAACGGTTCGTGTCGCTACCAGTCCGCTGACATGGCACGTCAATCAACGGTAAGTTTTTCCCATTACTTGCCCAGTATTACTTTGAATATTATTATTGTGATTGAGGATTAAATCCGCTTTGAAGACCACCGTTTTATATCGTGCAGTTTAGCGGCGAAATAACGTCAGTCAGCCAGCTAACGCTAGCTTTGTTTAGTTTATGCTAGCTAAACAAGTAGTGGTTGTAGTCTATACAGCAGTAATTCATATATTATAGCCTACTGCTTTGGCACTAACGGTTGATAACCGTTTATGAAAATAAAACCAATTGAACTGTACTGAAATAATGACAAGTTTTATAATTGTCTTGGGCTCCTGCTGTGTTTTTAAAGCCTTTGTAAATTATCCATGCTATTTTCTATTTAGCTAACGTCGAAGTAGTGTATGTGAAATCAACCTCACAATAAGATGTGTGTATATTACAATTATTAATGTCATATTTCAAGATGATTACTTAGATATTACAATATGGTTGGTTGAGCTGGAGTTCATTATTGAGCTTACAAGTTAACGTCACAGTCATCTGAAGAACGAACCCAAACCTTGTTGTTTTTATTAATTGTATTACAAATTGATATCAAATAAACAGTAAGCATTGGTAACACAATTTCCAAAGTTACAGTAAAATAAAAAGGACCCTGACTCGGACAATACACAATCCAACATGTTCAACAGAAGAGAATCAGTTATATTGTTTGTACACATGGTACTTTACATATATATCTGTTTGTTTAAAGTGTCCAGGTGATGCAGACAGGCTGGACCAGAGAGTGAGAGACAGAACTGGACTCCTCACAGCAGTGAACTTCAGCACAGGTACAAAGACTCTTTTTTCATACTGTACAAAGAATCAAGAAAGATATTGGTTTAAATGAATGAAGTATTGACTTAATACACTGATATACATTCCATTAAACAATACTAAATACTAGATCACCTACACATCAGTTAAGTTGAGGGTTTTTTCCATGCAAAAAGTCACATTTAGATGTTAACAAGCAATATGACTTTGTCAGCTTTCTAATTTAATGTATTGAAGGCAAAGATATTTAACACATAGTGAGAACTGCTACTATTTATCTCTCAATATTGTCTGTAAAAAACGTGGTAAAAGTTATTCTTTCAGTGAGAGAACAGAGCAAGCTTCTACAGTTGCACTACGTTTTGATAACAGTTAAATATTATTTTGATAATAACATATATTTCAATGTTGATGAACTTCATACTGTTCATTCATAATCTGATTACAATAAAAAAATAATTATATCAACAGCCCCATAACACACAAACACACCTCTTTCATAAATAACACACTTGTTCTGCAATAATGTTTTATGTTTCCTGTAATTTTTGTTAGGAAAGGACATGCCCGAAATACACGACATCTTCTCCTTCTCTGAGGGTCAAGAAGAACATCCAAGAGGAACATTAAAAGCTGATGTTATGAGATTTTAAGACCAGTACAGGACATTCACTAAGAAACTACTTTTATTGTGAAAACAAAGATCTGCACACCGAATATTTTTGTAGTCTATCAGGACCATCATTTGTTTGTGACGCTGCCTGCACTTCAGAGAAGGGGTGGTTATAGTCAGGCTTATAAAGTGTGGCGAAAAACATAGTCAGCTGATCGAATGCACCTATTTCCACATCTACACTCCATCAGCTGATTATTTCTATTTGCCACACTTTATGAGCTTCACATCACTTGTGCCTTGTACCGCAGAGTTTGCAAGGTCACAAATAAATGGGGCCAATCTTCAGTCAGATGTGAATGTGTAATCTAACATTTTCAGTAAGAATAATGGACAAAAGGAGTGCAAATACAAATACAATTTATTGAAATGTGAACCAAAAGTTAATCAAATGTTTTAAATAAAAAGCACATATGGACAGAAGGTGTAAACCTATTAAATGTATAAGTAAACACATTTAGTCAAATAACGTGACAGACTAGGCCTGTGCAGTTGGTATCAGCTTTGCCCAGCATGGGCTCCTCCATCAGGCCTGGTCCTCCTCGCTGAGGAAACACCCTCAGTCCTCTCCAAACCAACAGACAGGACGTCCATCACACGGAGGTTTCTCCCTGAAGTCTCTGCAGCCCTCTGGACACCACGCTGTCTCAATCCGTCCACACTGAATATGAGAGGGGAAAAATGAAAATAATAAATGCTTTAGACAATAAGAAATATAAAGTTGACTGTTGAGTTGCTCAGTTTTTTTAGATTGTCAATACTATTACTGTATAACTAATATCTCAGATTAAGAGGCACCTTCAAATAAAGATTGGTCTTTAAATATATGTTGTCTTTTGAATTGTTTGTCTGAAGTCAAGGATCTAGAACTGGTACTTAGTTTTAATGATACAGTCTGGTTATTATGCTGTTTGGAGGAGGCCTCACAGGTAAGACCACTAACTAGCTACCATCACATGTACCTTAGCTTGACTTAAATGTATTAAACGTATAGTACGCAAAATATAAATAACTAATGTCATGCAAACATATTAATATTTGCTTGATTCCAGAGTTGAATTTAGCACAATTGCATACAAACGTTAAGGGATTTTAAGATTCTGAAGTCTTCGTTCTAAATAGAAAATAGCATGGATAATTCAACTCAACAAAGCTATCGTTAGCTGGCTAACTGACATTATTTTGCCGCTAAACTGCACGATATAAAACGGTGGTCTCCAAAGCGGATTTAATCCTCAATCACAATAATAATATTCAAAGTAATACTGGGCAAGTAATGGGCAAAATGTACCGTTGATTGATGCGCCATGTCAGCGGACTGGTAGCGACACGAACAGCCCCGCAGTCTCCAGTCACCCGAGCCTCGTCCTTCTGATAGCTCCAACCCCCCTCCCTCCCCCCACATCTACAGGTGAAAATTACTTTTGCGACACATTTATCGCAAGAAGTGTAGCAAAAGTCAAGACCGCAGATTCGTCGATTTATACTGCCACAGAGCAGATTCGTCAAGTTGTAATGACTGATTTGAGAGGTTGTAATAAATAAAGTTGCAGTTGTAATGGAAAATATATTTAAAAAATATGTATTTTTCTGCAAGTGAACATTTCATCACTAAGTTCATTTTTTTCCTACAAGCTACAAAACTTTTTATTTTCTTCTGTGACTTCAAATTTGGTTCACAGTTACGTGGATATTTTTTACAAGTGTAAATTTGGTTCACAGTTACGTGGATATTTTATACAAGTGTACATTTGGTTCACAGTTACGTGGATATTTTATACAAGTGTACATTTGGTTCACAGTTACGTGGATATTTTATACAAGTGTAAATGTATGCACACAAGCCCAGATTTTTTTTCTGCAAGTGCTCACATCAGGTTTTCACGCTCTCGCATTTTGCACCATATCTACCTTCATAGGAGAGAGGGAGAGAGGAAAAGAGAGCGCTTCCGCTAATTTCTCCCATGTTATTATCCAAAGTGAATGTAAACTTGAATAATGTACATAATTTGAATGTAATAATTAAGTTGATTGTTGTTTGTGGAAGCTCCAGTGAATGAGCATTAACTGAGTTTTAAACATCACTTTAAATGGAAGATTTAAAGTGATGTTTAAATCTTCCATTTAGGCCCCGCCCACTCGATCGGACCGGCGATCGGTATCGGCCGATACTGATTCCGGCGATCGACGATCGGCCCCGAAATTGGCGATCGGAGCATCCCTACTGATAATCCATCATTCCATTTTTATGTCAATAACGGAGATTTCATATTAGCTGCTACGAGAGTGAATGACAGCTTCCGGTATTGGGCATTCTGGCTACGCATAACTCATTCACTAATTGGTGATGTTTAGATGGATTTTAGGAACTTCCCCTCGATTCTATTGGCTCTAACGGTTAAAAAGAGGTGTCAATCATCAAAATCGACCGACGGGGGCCAGAGATATAGAAAATGACCCCAGAAGTGGTTTTTTTTCTAAATCTCTCTAAAAAGAGTCGGCCGTCACTCTACACTCGTCGATCAGAGCGCATTTTCGCGAGCGGAGCACATTTTCTCATCCGCCTCACGGAGCGTGGAAAGTGAGGGGCAGGGCTGCCTCTCTTCCGTCGGCGTGGATAGGAGGTTTACCTGTGCACAGTGCACCTGTGCTGTTGTGGGGAGGTTTTTCCCGGGAAGTCGCGGAGAGGCTGCACGTTGTTGCTTGGGCCCCCTTTTTCCACCTGCCCAGTTGTGCTGTGGCGGGGACCTGCTTCCACTTGTCGTGTGCTGCTGTCCTGGCGAGATTTTGCCCCGGGGGGCGTAACGGAGAGACCGGAGCGGCTTCGCGTTCGGGCTGCGGCCTGCTTTACACCTGCTGTAGTTGAGGCCTGTATCCACCTGCTCCACCTGTCGTGCTCTACGGTGCCGAGGACGTTTTACCACGGGGATATCGCGGAGAGACCGGAGCGCCTCTACGCCTCGAGCTGGTCCTGCTTCGCCTATCCTGCTGTACTGAGGAGGTTCTGCACCGGGGATATCGCGAGGAGAACGGAGCGCCTCCACATTTCGGGCCTGCTTGCACGCCTATCCGGATGCTGTGCTGGTCTGGGAAAATGGCCCATATCGTGATTCTACTGTGCCTGTTAACTGTTTTGGACTATGAGAAGATCTCTAGTCATTCTGAGAAGACTACTGGATTCAGGTCTGTTCTGCCACCCGCAGTGGGCATCCCCTGCAAAGGTTCGGATGTGTTGCTCAAACAATTACCGGTTGCCTTGTCACAGTCAATCTGCTCGACAAAATATGTTTGTCTTTTTTATTTTCCTGCGTTGATGGTTCTTCAGGACTGCTTCTTAAGCTCTAATCACACTCTCGCAGACTTTTCCGGTGTTTCTAAATTAGATGACAATGTATGTGTCATTTAAGAGGAAAAGATGCCTGTTTTTTTTGTTGTTATTACTGTCAGGAAATGTACAACCTAACCCTGGTCCGCCAATAGTCAGATCGCTACTCCTGCTGATTTTAAAGCTAGGTCTGGGTTGGGTTTCATCCACTTGAATGTGCGCAGTCTGTTAGGTAAACTAGATTTTGTCCGTATCTGGGCAAAATCGACTGACGCTGACGATTAATCTATCGATTAATGAAACGATTAATCGACTATTCGGACTATGCCTTGCACAATTTCTCAAACGCTCTTATTTATCAACTTTTAGATTTAGCTTGAGGTTGTTTTAGGCATGTGGAAACTAACAATGAAGACAATAAAGATGAATACTTGATTCCAAAATACATATATTATTGAAATAACTTAAATTGTGAACAAAACTAACATTGCTTTTTATTCAAATTAAATAAATAATATTTCACATCAAAAGAAACAACAGTGTTTTAACAAATCGTATTAAATAATCTGATGACAGAACTGTAACTGTAATTGCAGGTCTCCCTTGAAAAAGAGATCTATGATCTCAATGGGACCAATCTGGTTAAATAAAGGTTTGAAATGAAATGAAATGAAAATGTAAACAGAATAGCTGAAACTTTAACAAACTAAATAATAATAATAATATATAATATTTTTATAGCGCCTTTCAGGAAACCCAAGGTCGCTTTACAAGTCGGGTAGGGGGAGGGGGAGTAGGGGAAAAAAAGCAGACAGGTTAAGGGGGTGGGGGGGGGGGGAAGTAGCGGACAAATAAACCTATTAAACTAACTATACAGTGGGGAAAGCCTTGGTAAAAAGGTGCGTTTTGAGGGCTTTTTTGAAAATGTCCAGGGTTGGGGCGCTGCGGATTTCGGGGGGGAGAGAGTTCCAGAGGGTGGGGGATGCCACACTGAAGGCTCTGTCACCAAAAGTCCGCGTTACTCGTGGACGGGGCTACAGAGCTACTAGAAAGACAGTCGAACCCGGTGCATTCCTCCGTCTGGATGTGGAGCACTTTTGCTAAATGTTTAGACAAATAGCTCGTGTTACCGCCCTTACATGCTAAACTCTTATTCCACTTTTGGTAACGAGCATTCTCCACATCGAGACGGGTAAAGTGTAACCACCTCGGAGCGCGTTCTCTCCGCCATCTCCCACGTGTGTGTGTGTTGCTGGCTGCTGCATGTTGCAGCTGCCCGTGTGTAAACTGCCCCGCCCCCTCGCAAGCAGGCGGGGGAGAGAAAGATCGAAAATACATCATAGACGCATTTGTTTGTCTTTTTGCATATTAGAAACGAGTTGGCGACACTAAGACTGCGATATAATGTCTTTGTAGCAATAATACATGACATATCTTTTTTAAATGTCTCCAGTACCGATACAAAGACCAATAAAGTTAGAGCTTAACGGGGCGTAAAACACACGTGATGACGTCACCAACGAATCGACGACTGAATTAGTTGGCAACTAATTTGGTAATCGATTTTAATCGATTAAGTCGATTAGTTGTTGCACCCCTAAACTAGACTACAAGGAAATAGTCCTACTTGGAGATTTTAACTGGGACTGGTTAACTGCAGTGTCAGAGGATTTTAAAAACCTTTGTATCTCTTTAAATGTTACTCAGATTGTTGACAGTCCTACTCGCCCAAATATGAAGTCCCCTAATAAATCCTCCCTAATTGATCTTATTTTAACTAATGTTCCCCATAAATATTAATCTGTGGGAGTATTTGCAAATGATCTGAGTGATCACTGTGTTGTAGCCACAATTAGGGACACTAAGGTCCAAAAGGTTAAACCTCGCATTATCATCAAGAGAGACATAAAACATTTTGTGGAGCAGGGTTTTGTGCATGATCTGTTTGATTTTGATTGGGGTAAAATCGATCTGTGTGCTGATGTGGAAACCGCATGGTCTTATTTTTATCTTGGTTTTATGGAGATCATTGATAGACATGCACCCCTGCGTAAATTTAGAGTAAAGGGACGAGACAATCCTTGGTTTTCTGCTGAGCTGTCTAGTCTCCTTCATGAGAGAAACAAGGCCTGGGCAAAGGCTAGGAAATCAGGCTCAGAGATAGAGTGGCTGCGTTTTAGGCAGCTAAGGAATAGTTCACTTCAAATGTCAAAAGTGCAAAGTCGAAGTACTATTTGTCAGTTACCACAGAAAACCTAAATAATCCTAGGACATTTTGGAAAGCAATAAAATCGATATCAACTGGTGAGATCCGTAATGAGCTACCTCCATGCCTTACCACAGCATCTGGCTCTATATCAGACAGGGCCACTATGCTAAACTGCTTTAATGAGCATTTTGTGTCCTGCGGTTCTATGTTTGATTCTGTGACTAACTCTGCTTCTGTGAACACTATAGTCTGTGACTCTGAACAATGTGGTCTGGAAAACCCTTTCAGTTTTACTCCTTTTACTGTCAATGTTGTTCATGAAGCCTTATCTAAGCTAGATCCTAGGAAACCGGCTGGCCCGGACAACTTAGAACCTTTTTTAAAGATAGCTGCAGATGTTATTGCTCCACCTCTTACTTCTCTTTTTAACCTCTCCCTCAGCACAAATACAATTCCAAAAGTATGGAAGTCTGCTTATGTCTTGCCTTTACTGAAAAGAGGGGAGGCAACTATTTTAAATAACTTTAGGCCAATCTCTAAATTGTCAGTTCTGGCTAAGGTTCTTGAACACCTAGTGAGTGAACAGGTAAAGGAGTTTTTATGTACAAATGACATCCTGTCTAAACATCAGTCAGGCTTCAGAAAGAAACACAGCACCATCACTGCCACAATGAAAGTGGTGAATGACATTACTAGTATTTTAGATAATAAGCAGAGTTGTGCAGCTCTGTTTATTGACCTTTCCAAAGTGTTTGACACCGTTGATCATCGCATCTTAAGGCCCTGACACACCAACCCGATTTTGGGAGTCAGAGGCCGTCAGAGGCTGTCGGGCATTGCCGGCGCCGTAGTCAGGTTGGTGTGTCCCGCACCGTCGACCGTGACACGCCTTATTTGGACTGCCAGACCCGATGCATGGCCGATTCAACATGTTGAATCGGCCATGCATCGGGTCTGGCAGTCGGACCAAATAATCACTCTGATTGGCTGTTCAGCTAGCGAATCAGTGCATGAGAAGCGAAGCGGAAGTGAGGGACGTAAACAAACGATTTAAGAAGGCACACACAGACTGCTATTCATTTTCATCTCATCATGGCGATCTGGAATGATGCAAACGAAGACCTGCTCATCACCTTGATCCAGGAGAGGCCAGCTCTGTATGATATTACGGAGAAAAGATACTCTTCTTCTTCTCTGTCTTCCGGTTGTTGCCTCTTTTGAATGACGAATACACACTACCGCCACCTGCTGGTAAGGAGAGTTATTGCCACTCACGCACTGAAGTCGGTGCGGTGTGTTCCCGTGCGACACATGGCCAAAACGCAGGAGAACACGGCCAGGCAACAGCCGACTTCAGCGTCGGCTAGTCCTCTGGTGACTGCTTGGTGTGTCAGGGCCTTTAAAGCAGAGGCTACTCAGTATTGGCATATCCAGCCTTGCAGTGGGGTGGTTTGTGAACTACCTCTCTGAAAGGTCCCAATGTGTTCATTTTGATGGACTTGTCACGATCACAGGTACAGATCAGAACCCAATAGCACGACTCAGATACAACCAGTGTAGTAATGTTCAGTTTATTCCAGGTCAAGGACAGGCAGGGTCAAAACCAGTAAATCCGTCAGGCAGGCAGGCAGGAAACGAAAACTGGGCAGGACAAAACTCAGGACTAGAGCACAACACTCACTGGAGAGCTTGGCGGAAACGACAAGACAATCTGGCAAAGGACAACTGATAATGAGGTGGTATAAATACTGTGGAGTGATGAGGGAATGAGTAACAGGTGAGGGGAAGGGCTGGGGAGACCAGGTGAGGGAAATGAGCTGATTACAAGGGCCTGGAGGAAAGCGGGATCTGAAATGACAGGAGAGTTTAGATGAGGCATCAAACAAACAATAATAGAAGTGTCTAACTTGTGACAGAACCCCCCCCTCTATGGACGGCTCCTGACGTCCTACGAGGTTGATCGGGATGGGCCTGGTGAAAGTCAGTAATGAGAGATGGGTCATAGATACTGCGAGCAGGCACCCATGACCGCTCCTCAGGACCATAACCCTCCCAGTGTACCAGGTACTGCAACCCTCTACCACGTCGCCGGGACTTGATGAGGCGACGGACAGTGTAAACAGTCTCCCCGTCGATAGTCCGGGGTGGTGGTGGGGGTGTAGAGGGGGGCTGAAGAGGGCTCACATTAACTGGTTTGATCTTGGACACGTGGAAGGTAGGATGAATCCTCATAGAAGGAGGCAGACGCAGGCGGACAGCTGCAGGATTGATAATCCTAGCTATGGGAAATGGCCCTACAAAACGGGGAGACAACTTCTTTGACTCAACTCTGAGAGGGAGATCCCGTGTGGAGAGCCAGACACGTTGCCCTGGGGAGTACTGTGGAGCTGGCTTGCGACGGCGATTGGCGGTCCGTTGATAACGGTCGGAAGAGCGCAGGAGCGCGGAGCGGGCCTTTAACCACATGCGTTGACATCGGCTTACAAACGCCTGTGCAGATGGGACGCTGGCCTCCCGTTCCTGTGCCGGGAAAAGGGGCGGCTGGTATCCGCGGGAGCATTGGAATGGAGAAAGACCAGTAGCAGAACTAGGAAGGGTGTTGTGGGCATACTCAACCCATAGAAGCTGCCTCGACCAGGAGGAGGGAGTGGAGGAAGCTAGACAGCGTAAGGCAGTCTCCATCTCCTGGTTCATTCGCTCTGCTTGACCATTGGACTGGGGATGAAATCCGGACGAGAGACTGATACTGGCTCCCAGCAGCCTGCAAAACTCGGACCAAAAACGAGAAGTAAATTGTGGTCCCCGATCAGACACAACGTCACTGGGGAGACCATGCAGCCTGAACACATGTTGTAGCATGATTTCAGCCGTTTCCTTGGCAGTAGGTAATTTGGTTAATGGTATAAGCCGGGCAGACTTGGAAAACCGGTCTATGACTGTGAGTATGACTGTATTACCGTCTGAGGGTGGTAGTCCGGTGACAAAATCCAAGGCGATGTGGGACCAGGGACGATGAGGGATAGGCAAGGGATGAAGAAGACCGGAGGGAGCTTGGCGTGAGGTCTTATTTTGGGAGCAGACTAGGCAAGCAGCAATGAATTCCTTGGCATCCTTCTCCATGGAAGACCACCAAAATCGCTGTCGAATCAGGGCTAGGGACCGTCTTACTCCTGAGTGACAAGCCAGGCGAGAGTTATGACCCCACTGGAGAACCTGGGTACGGATTACGTAGGTCCAGCTTGGTAAAAATAGTAGCGCCTTGTAACAGTTCAAATGCAGAGGAAACAAGTGGAAGGGGGTACCTGTTCTTGACAGTGATGTTATTTAGTCCTCTGTAGTCAATGCATGGGCGCAGAGTCTTATCCTTCTTACCCACGAAGAAAAAACCTGCACTAGCAGGAGATGATGAAGGCCGGATAAGCCCTGCATCCAAAGAGTCATTGATATACTTCTCCATTGACTTAGTTTCCGGAGCCGATAAAGAAAAAAGTCGACCTCTAGGAGGAGAAGTACCAGGTAACAGGTCAATAGGACAGTCATTAGCACGATGAGGCGGGAGTGAGGTGGCCCGAACTTTGTTAAAGGCCTCTTTAAGGTCCCAGTAATCCTTGGGAACACCTGAAAGGTCTTCACACTCAGAGATCCTCGGCTGACTGGAATCAATTGAGGAACTAGTTCTTAAGCAGACAGCATGACAATGAGCACTCCACTCTCTAATAGTCCCTGAAGCCCAATCTATATGAGGATTATGCCTCCTTAACCAAGGAAACCCCAAAATGACAGGCTGATGTGGTGCATGGATAAGGTGAAAAGAGAGTGTTTCGCTGTGATTACCTGACATGCTCATTTGAACTGGAGTTGAACGGTGTGTCACTCTGCAGAGAAGACGACCATCTAGAGCTGTAGCATTGATGGGCTTCTCCAAAGCCTCCTGACCAAGTCCCATTTGAAAGGCCAATGTTATGTCCAAAAGACTGGCATCAGCACCAGAGTCAATAAGAACTGCCACAGTGTGCATTTTCCCCAAGCAGCTCAGCTGAGCATGGGTTAGGGGTCGAGAGGGCATTTCTAAATTCATAATACTCTCGGCGGCTATGGTACGAAACTCGATGGAGTAATCAGACACAGATCTCCCTCCTTGCACCAGGTTAAACAGTCCCCGAGCTACCTCTCTTCCGGGTGTAGCGTGATCAAAAACTTTACGCAGTTCATCAGAGAATACGCTTACAGACGAGCAGGCAGAGGATTGTCTTTCCCATTCGGCGGTACCCCAGTCTTTAGCTTTGCCCGTGAGAAGAGAGACAATATACGCCACCCGGGATCTTTCTGTTGGGAAGGCGGAAGGCTGAAGCTCGAAGGCGAGGGAACATTGGACCAGGAATGGTCTGCACGAACCTGGAGCTCCAGAGTAGCGTTCCGGAGGAGGCAGGCGTGCATCCGATGCCGGAGGACTCTGGATTCGAACAGCGGAAGCTGGAGTTAGTTCCGGGCCATGGACCGTTGCAGGACGGGTCTGAAGATGATCACGGAGATTCACAAAGGTCCGTTCGAAACGAGCGGCCATCTCCTGCATAGCTTCAGCCATGAAGGTAAGCTGCTGCTCGTGGCGTTGTAACACAATATCGTGCGAAGGCGGTTCTGTCGCTGAGTCGGCTGGATTCATGTTTGGCCAGATTGTACTGTCACAATCACAGGTACAGATCAGAACCCAATAGCACGACTCAGATACAACCAGTGTAGTAATGTTCAGTTTATTCCAGGTCAAGGACAGGCAGGGTCAAAACCAGTAAATCCGTCAGGCAGGCAGGAATCGAAAACTGGGCAGGACAAAACTCAGGACTAGAGCACAACACTCACTGGAGAGCTTGGCGGAAACGACAAGACAATCTGGCAAAGGACAACTGATAATGAGGTGGTATAAATACTGTGGAGTGATGAGGGAATGAGTAACAGGTGAGGGGAAGGGCTGGGGAGACCAGGTGAGGGAAATGAGCTGATTACAAGGGCCTGGAGGAAAGCGGGATCTGAAATGACAGGAGAGTTTAGATGAGGCATCAAACAAACAATAATAGAAGTGTCTAACTTGTGACAGGACTGTCTTCTGAGTGGTTAAACATTTCTAATGGTGTACCACAAGGTTCTGTTTTAGGACCACTTTTATTCTCCATATATATTAACAGCGTAGGTGATAATGTGGATGAAGCTACTTTACATTTTTATGCGGATGATACCGTGATGTATTGTGCAGGTCCCACCATTAAGGAGGCTGTTGTTAAATTACAGGCTGTTTTTAACACTATTCAGACTCAGTTCTCTGAATTAAAGCTTCTTTTAAATGTGGATAAAACCAAGGTAATGCTCTTTTCAAAAGCAAAAAAGACACCAGAGCCTGTTTTAGATATTGTAACTACGCAAGGAACAAAACTTGAAGTTGTTGCCTGTTACAAATACCTTGGTATCTGGCTTGATGATTGTCTCTCTTTTAAACTTCATGTCAATAACCTGCTAAAAAAACTGAGGGTTAGGCTAGGGTTCTTTTTCAGAAATAAGTCCTGTTTCTCGCTTGAGGCCAGGAAAAGGCTAGTCACTGTGACCTTTTTACCTGTGCTGGACTATGGGGATCTGGTCTATATGAATGCACCTGCCAATTGCCTGGTCAAGTTAGATGCTGCGTATCACAGTGCACTGAGATTTGTGACAAACTGTAAAGCATTAACCCATCACTGTACCCTGTATGCAAGGGCTGGTTTGCTTTCATTAACTGTACGGAGGCTCAGTCACTGGTACATTTTTATATACAAAGCCATGTTAGGGAAACTTCCATCTTATATCTGCTCCCTGATCTCACGGAGAATTGTAAATGGCTACTGCCTGAGATCGAATGCTGTGGTTTTATTAAATGTGCCAACTGCTAGGACTGTCTTAGGGAAGACAGCTTTTAGATGCGCAGCGCCTCTGTCTTGGAATAGTCTGCAAATTAAATGGAAACTGAACAATCTGGTGCCACTAAATGTTTTTAAAGCTCCGTTGGATGCTACTCAATCGGAAGCTATTGGTATCTGTTTATGTGGATAATTTTGTAAATGATGCTGTATGATGTCCTTTTGTTGTTCTATTTATGTTTTTATGTTTCATGTGGAACTACTTGAGCAGGTCTCCCTTGGAAAAGAGATCAATGATCTCAATGGGATTGTATCTGTATAAATAAAGGTTTGAAATGAAATGAAATGAAAAAGGTCAAATGTCACTTATTTTGCATCAATCTTGATACAGGGTACTTCTTATATGTTATAGTTTGGATTTCTAAAGCTTTTAGTCTACTATCCCATCATTCAAGGGTGGTTTTCACTATAAGTAATGTTTTTGTTTGGGAAGGACACTATAATTTACATGTTTTTACTATGTTCAATCTGAATTTACTTTAAAATAAAAAAGTGCTATACTGATTCTGACTGTTCTACATCCAACTCACAGGTTTATCATTGCTTTGAGAAAAAAGATTATTAATTTACCCCTTTTAGAAGTGAAGATATAGTCAATTGTTCTGGGAATGACATTTTCGAGCCTGAGGCCTGAAAAACAGGCACGGGGCTTAACTGGTTAATCAAGTAGTTCACAATGCAGAAAGCCTTTTATTGTGAATGTTTCACGCAGTCTTTTTGCATCTTTCTAAAGAGGCAGTTTAAAACCCTCAACAACTTATTTGAAACTCATGCTGTTCAGTTACATGAAGGTCTTAAACGAACTAACTAAACAGACGGTAAACAGAACGACTGAATATGATATTATGCTCTAGGACAGTGTTTCTCAAACTTTTTCATACAAAGGACCACTTCACCAATAGAAAAACACTCGGACCACCTAACTCCCCAAATATCCAAAAACAATAGGCCTGCTTACCACTCCAACAGTATATAACAACTTACAGCCCAATAAGGACGGCTTAACGTGACCTTCTCTATATCGCCTCGTTCACACATTAAATCAACAATACATATACAACTACAGATTATATTAGCATTTCGTTCAAATGTGATTTAAATGCTCACAGGTTTTACACCTCTACTACATTTATTACGGAGTTTATGTCCGAGCCAACAGACTCACAGATTGTTGGCTACGGAGAGATATGCAAAATACACCGCATGTAGTACGACACAAACCTCTGCTGTGGATTTTCAAAACAAAATACAGTAAAACTATAGTCGCAGCCCAAGTTTAACTCTCTGAGGTCTAAGCCCTTTTTTCACGTTAGGCTTGCCTGGGCTTTTTTCTTCTTCAAAAAATGCTATTAAAACATGAACCTTGGTGACCATCGGGCTGGCCCGCATGGTCTCCCTACACTTTTAAAAAACAAAACGTTTATGCAGCCCCGACAACAGCCTCTGACTCATCAACAGACTTCATGCAATGCTCTATGTAACTCCTAAAACATCTACATCTGCTTGTGTTGTCCTAGAGTCTAGGACAACACACTCAGAAAATCTAAACCGATGGATGGATATGACTCGAGGAGCTTCTCTACAACTCATGAGGCACTTTCGCTTCCATTTCTAAAGTTGAGGGCCAAGGCTTCCCTCTTTTCAAATAGTCACAAAGCTACAGACAAGAACAGCCTTTGACACACACACACACACACACACACACACACACACACACACACACACACACACACACACACACACACACACGCACGCACACACACACACACACACACACACACACACACACACACACACACACACACACACACACACACACACACACACACACACTCACATCCGAGCAGCCAGTAGTTCTCCGCTTTGCATAAACCAATAATGTAATGGAGAGAAAGCCATTCCCTGATGAACATTTTTATGAATAATTTAAAATAACACAGCTGAAAACCATCTGAAACTTTTAAACTCACTCTAATCACACATTGAAAAAGTCCATAAACCATGTAATGGCAGTCAATGGATGTAATGTTGCAGAATCAGTGTACAAATAAGATGAGTTGCTTGCATTTACATCCAATTGAATTCAATAAGAGTGAAGTCCGAGCCGGTTTGATTTTTGCCCTGATGGATTGTAGTCCAGTCTGCAAAGCTGCTCAGTGTGCACTGCTTGGCATTGTAGGTAGTTCCCGTGTAGAAGAGGCTTTGTTGTTCTGTATAACTTCCCATCACGCCTTGGGGATGAGGTGACCGCACGACCAGAAAGTAGGAACATCAAAGAATGTTATCTTTCTTGAGTGGGCAGGTGTGTGCAGCAAGCGAAGGAAACATAAAGACGTAGGTACAAAACTCTGATGCCACCAGAGCTAAAAACAGCTGAACTCTGGGGAGTGTGGTACGTTCCTGGGGTAAAGGCGAATGTTAACTGATAATACTCTCACAAAGCCTATTGCTTAAAGACAGTGGCGAGCTGTGACTTTTATACCTAGGTATAGGCACTGTGCAAATTATATATAATTATGATGATGAATGCATTTTTTTATCACTAAAATACAGCAACACATCTTTAATTCATGTAGTTTATAACTGGAATATTACAATTATTATTAACTTTGTCTGTACAAAGTAGCCTGTCCAGGAAATATGCCCAAATCAACAAAAACTGCGAGCCGGCCCGGCACGCAAGACGCTCCGCTTCTGAAATGCTCCTGAAACGCGCCCAGTAGGGTATGACGGCGCCGGAGGAGGCCGGAGCAAACCGCGGCGCAGCCGTGACGCGACGCAGACGGACCCGGTGGAATCGAGGGGTAGGCCTACGCCTTTGATGATCAAATCACTTAAACACAAAGTCCATCCTCCTGTCCTTTTGGATGAAGTACTTGATGGCGGGGTCATGCAGCTGATCCTTTGCCACTCCAATTTATCATTGTTACTCAATCTTTAAAATGACTCGGTTAATAATGTCGCAACGATGTCATCACTTTCACTGACATGAGCCATCATGAACAAACTTATGCTCATCATAAATCTATCTATCGATCATAAATCTATCGATTAGTTTTATGATTAGAAAATTATAAAAGTAGGACATGTGGATATTATGCGGCTGAAAAAAACGTGCATATATTTAACAGGTTCGTTTTCCACAGACCTTATTTCGAGCTATTTTACAAAACCCTATGGACAAATCCCATTGCTTTTGTGTCGAGGTAACCATGGGAGGTAACCCGAGCGCAGCTTACTTCCGGGTTTTAGGACGCGTCACTGCACCACCGGGCGGAACTTGTCATAAAGTCCGCGAAAATAAAGCCCACCCATTTAGAGGGAGGATATGATTGGTCAATTGTACTGTCATTTGACATTACGGGCCCTCTGTGAATTTACAGCAGGACAGTAGTAGGCTTGTTTGAGACGCGTTGCGGCTCGCCTCGAAAGTAGATGAGAATAGCCGATCGCAGCCGGGCAACACACTCTCACTCCATAATCGTCCAGGAGCGACATTTGGTCAGGGTCCCGTGGCGTGCAGTTGTGACGCTCCTAGGCTCCTTCAGCTTCATAAAGGGACGCAAATAGCTTTCAACTGATTGCAATGTATTCCCATCTGCGGCGGGATTTGACGCTCATGGAAGCACGGCATTCGTTTGTGTCGGCTGCCCTTAAAGGCAATGTGAGCGTCCATTCCCATTGGATAACGGAGAATTGTACACCCGGAAGTAAGTATTCCCCTTACTGTCGATTGATTTTACACTGATATCTGCACTACTCATCGACTAAAAAACACCAGATTATCCTTATTAATTACACAACATTTATTGGTTTAAATTGTGTGCAATGCTTTTGTATTTTTCCCCTTCGATTCGGAGAAACAAATATTTTTTCGGAGTAAAGGATGGCATATTCTATCTATATGGCGCTGGTTTAAGGTACATTATGCTATAAAAACATTGATTTTAATTTCTAACAGACTCTAAGTTATCTCAGTGGGTCTCAAACGGTTTGGTCACCATTTGGTCACACATATTTCCATTTGAGGGGAGAGTGAATAGTAAATTATGCATGAATAAAAAGAAAGAAATGTTAAATAGGTGAAAAAAGGTAAGATAAACTTTTAAAATTATTTGAGAGCTAAAACTAGTCTTTGCTGCCCCAAGAGGAGCAGGGGGGAGAGAAGGGAGAGGAGGGAGACAGGTGAGGCTGGATCCCAGACACACTCATCATAACTATAAATGAACCAAAAATAAATAAATAAACAACTTTTTTTAAATGAAATTATATTGGATATGGTATGTTATTGGTTATGGCCATGTTTTTATGATTTTATGATTATTTAAATGTGTACAGTTCTGTTTCATATGGGTGTAGTCTCTTTATTTCCCCCTCAAAGTGCACCAGATTGATGCATTTAACTCCAAAATAAAAATCTTAGCGGGGCATGCCCCCGGACCCCCCTAGAGGATTTGAGGACCACCCCCAATTTTGTTCATATGGATAGGTTCCCAAATACATTTGCACATTTTTTAAAATAGTAACCCATCTCCATATGTTTATTATTGGGTAGTAGATTTAAAGGTCCCATGTCATGGCCATTTCTACTAAAATAGATTTATACTGTGCAATTTTCCAAACTCACATTGGTTTCTCATACAGCATCTCTGTAAAGTATGTGTATTCACCGGTATTCACTCTCTGTCCTAAACGGCTTGTTGGAGCTCAACCTCCCCCCCTCCATGTGAGCCCAGTGTGCTCTGATTGGTCGGGACGTTGCGAGGCTCGCTGCTCAGTGAGCTGGCTTACTGGTGTGGTTTCCGGGTCGGCGATACAGCGGGACCAGTGGTTGCGTTAGACTTTTTCGTTGTCCGTCATTGTGACGGACAGGATGGTAAAATTTCCGTCATAATCCATTATTACCCGTCATTTTATTTTTCATGTTTTAATGATGAGACATATTTAATATTTATGTTTGCGTACTAAGCAGCAAATGTTCATTCATTCCTTTTTTTATGGTTCATACTGAACTTTTAAGGGCATGGAGAAAAAAAAAGATGAACAGAGACATACACTTTTCATGTCAAAACGAATATGAATGATTTATTTTTCCTTGCCACTTGATTATCCCTCTGCCGCTGGCTGAACGTTGTCAGTTTTAGTCTTACTGGCTTGTCCTTCATCCTCCACTGCATCAATCCCTCTTTTTCACCTTGTTTATCCACACCATCACAATTACTGGGCTTATTAAAAAAGCTTCGGACGATCAGCTGCCGTGACATTTTGTGATTGCTAAAGCCAGTTAACCAACGAGGTAATCAACGAGGTCAAATACAAGACTAGACAATAGCTACTTAATATACACACACTCGCCATCAACTGGACAGGGGTGTGAATTACTAAATAATAGTTACAGACTACAGTAGAGTAGGCCTACAGTAGATCGCCCTCAGTCTACCTGGCCACTAAGGATGTAATATAATGTGGGCCGCTGGTGGACATTTTGGCGCTGTTCCGAGTTGTGTTCTAATCTGTCAAAATGACGGACTGCTTTCAGATTTTTCCGTCATTCTTGGAAAAATTCCGTCATAGACGGAAAATATTCGGTTAACGCGACCTCTGAGCGGGACAGCGCGAAACTCATCCTGAGCACACACAAACACTCACAGCCGAAGTAAAAACAATAAGCGTGGCTTGATATTGAGTAAGAAAAAGGTTTATAATGCTGTGAGAATGGGTCTGCGGAGAACATTTCTCCGCGATCCCAACTCGTCTATTACCAACCAGGGAGCTCTATGCAAGTCAATGGGACTCCCTGTTAGTTGAAAATGTACGCTAAAGGTCCTGGTGTGTGAGGAGCTCCGCGGATTGGTCCATTTTGGTTCCGGGAACAAATGGAAAAAGAGAAATCTCCAACGAGGCGTTCCGGGGCAGCATAGACAGGTATTTTCTGTGTTAGAGTTTTTCTCGCTACAGGGTGTACTTTGAGGGTTTGTGACTTTGCAGACCGTTTACATGCAGAAAAACCTTCATAACACACAAGGGGACGGGTAATAACCGGAAAAGCATGACATGGGCCCTTTAAACTACTATCACTATGGGCAGCAACGCTGTAAATATTCACAAATAAATCCAGCAAAATGGCACAAAAAGAAACTGGTAGTGGCCTGGCTGGGTGTATAATTTCCGGCCTGACTTATTGTCCCAGTCCGGCCCTGCCATAAGGCTTTGTGTCCAACCTGAGCAAAGAGAAAATTGTGTATGTGAATGCAGCTTAAGGCAGTTTAACGCTGTTGTTGACTAAAACGGTAATAAAATGTACCCACAACACTCACACCAGGAGGCCCACGAGTAATTACTCTGATGCATCACTATACTTAAATGCCTACAAAACATTAAGTGTAATAATATTGTTGGATGTAAAGGAAATGTAGGAGTGGTTACAGTCATTTTGTTCCACTCTGTAGCTGTCTCAAGTCATGGCCTAATGTGTCATTGACATAGCTATCAAATATATTAATTCACTTTTCAATGAGCAAATTATTATAATATTATATAATATATAATATCTACTGTTACGCTGCTGTAAGGTGTGTTGTTCTTTCTTTTTCCCCATTACTGCAGTTCGAGACAAGTGTTGATGGTGAAGCATATTCATTATCAAAGAGCCATTGTGAGGAATTTGTTGAACGGTTTCCCATCCCGCCACATCAGTACAGTCTGCTCCACAAAGCTTTTCAAAGCATCCCCCAGCCTCACTGTGCTGGCGCCCTGCTGTACTGTCCGGTCCTGTGGGACACAATGGAGGTCGTATCTGGAATGGGACAGTACATCAGCTGGACGCTAATCGGCTGACTCACCTTCACAATTCGCCCCTCTGGGATGGGCCAGAGGACTAGCGAAAAGGAGAGGCGGAGGGAAATCAGACTGTGAGCGATTAGGTTAATGAAAGAGGGAAATGGAGTGAAAGGACAGGAAAAGGTGGCCCTAAGGCAAATAAGTTTATAGGAAAGCCGAACCAATTGCTCCGACAGCTTTCGAGCACAGCATCGAGACACTGATTGGCACTGTATAAATGAGAGCCTAGATATACTGTCACTGGGTGAAAGAATTACTTTAAATGTCCTATTTTAGAAACTCCCATTTCTATCAACTGCTGGAAGGTCAATGAAAGCAGCGCTATCTCACAAAGGCTTTTTTTTTTACAGCTGTCTGCTTTAACTGAAAGTTAACTGCAAATCTCCAATAAAGGCTAATTTTAAAGCTCCACTTGGCACAGCTGTCTCAGGAAACACCTTGAAGAGGGGCTGCAATAGACACATACACACCCACACACCCACACACACACACACACACACACACACACACACACACACACACACACACACACACACACACACACACACACACACACACACACACACACACACACACACACACACACACACACACACACACACACACACACACACACACACACACACACACACACACACACACACACACACACTCACTCACATACACCATTTATACATTCTTATTAGGATGTTGGCTGTGACCACCAGGTGGAAATGTTGTATATGCTCAGTGGTGGAAGAAAAATTCATATACAAATACTCCATTGCTAGTGATTGTTATGCTTATCAGGTATGTTACTTAAGTACATTATTAAATTAGCAGCAAAGTATTGAATGACTTCTATAATTATTATATTTCAGGCGGTTTTAATTTAAATGGTTTAAAACATGCTCTATAAATCAGAGTCTTAGGCAGGCTGCAATATATATATATTTTAGAAAATACTTGAAAATGGATTTCTTTTGAAAACAGGTTGGACTCTTACTGCACTGGTTGATGTATTCACTTAGAGTAACATTAAGGACTACATTACAGTCTTGAAAAAGCGATTGCTGGTACACTAAATAATACCTCACCCACTTTAATATTTGTATATCCATTTCTCAACCTGTTTAACCTTAAATTCTTGAAGACAACTTTGTTTTTATCTAATGCCTCCACCGTGAATAAAAGAAACCACAGTCCACAAAATTGTAGTCGCAGAACAGTAACATCTAAATCTTAGATTATAACAGTTATGTGTCCCCTTCAGTCAGGAAATTCCCTAGGTACTTTGGTTATGAGTCAGTAAATAGTTTGTCAGCCACAAATAATACAGCCCTGGCTTGTGTCTTTATCAGCAGCGGAGCTCCCCTAATGTTTAAATGGAAGTGTATAAAGTGCATTTTTGGACAAATGAGAGGCGACAGTGATGATTACAGAGATTTGTACCTTTACAGGACTGTGTGAGTTTTGACCCCGGACATACTCCTGGTTGTATCTTTGAAATGTGCTGTAGACAGTAACAAGTCTGTTTCCAGAGAGTGCCTGTGTAAGGCAGCGAAGAAGAAAGCACAGGAAATATGCTGCTTGAATTCTTGGTATAGCCAATGTGCTTTTTTAAATGCTAAATAACGCTGAAATCCAGCAGCCTGGTGCGCTGAAGTATTACTTGTATTATCCTCCTGGCTGTAATTCTAATACTAAAGAAGAAGACAGAGGGAGAAGTGGGAGAATGGGAAACGATGACAATAATAAGTTCAACGACTTCTTCGCAAGCTTTTAAGACTTTGCTCTAATTGTTTGCTAAGCCCTGGCCCCCTTGGTTACTGTTGCTACATCTGTCAGGCTTTCCGTTCTCACATACACAGTTTACAGTAAAATTGCAGGCTGATTTACTGTTCAAATTCTCAGTGATTATTTGTTAACAAAGAGTCCTTGCTTTCAGGCAGAATAAAGCAGGCTATTATTTTATTTTCTAACTGTTCATTTTGTTGTCTGAAACTGTTGCTAGCAGATTTTATCAGCTGTGTCTCTGGCTGACTTTTACATGTTCCCAGCTGAATCGTTTTAAAACAAAAATAATCCAAAGCTTAGAAGGGTTTGCTAACGCTACAATCACACTATTAGAGCCGTTTAACCTCTTGCAATGTATCCCTCTAGTCAAGTTAAATTATCTTAACTAACCTGCATTTCCTTATTATTAGCTACCGTCAGAGTACTTTGTATGTGTTCATCCCAGATTTATTTTTTACTGCAAGTGAAACGATCTAGGTTGCTTCTGAGGGAGTAAACAGCAAGCTATTGAACTATGGAAATGTATTCACAGCATTTATTATTTAGTATATGGCAGGATTGCTGTAAAAGTATTTGTTAGTTATATTCTCTATTAAAATTCTATGAGCATGAATGTGGCTTTTCTCAAAAATAAAAAATAAATAATCCTGTTCCTTGCACATCCTGTATTTGTTTTCCCTGTTGGATGAAAGCTTCTCTCTCGGCTTTGGAAAAGGACAATCTTGTTTGAATTCAGGTGATATGGATTTGATTGCCAGTCCTGTCACCTTTGCTGGAGCCTTAGAGCAGAGTTGGGATTGGGTCTGTCACTGTGCTGATGTTGGAGAAGCATTTATTGTTGGTGATATACTCCCAGCATTGCTCTGTATGTGCCAATTTATCTCACGGACTGGCCTCCGAAGATTATATTGGGCTCCTCAGGACATCCCAGAATTCAGCAGTGAGAACAAACAAAACAAAACAGCAGTCTCCATCTTTCACCATGCTAGTGTGCTCTGCAGAAGAACAAACAAAAAATAGCAGAAACAAGAGACTACATAGCAGATGCACATATTGATTACAAGAAAAACTCTTCCTTCAGAATGTGGAACACGTTTAAACACGAACAAAACCTGTGAAATCCTCTCTCCACCCACCAACATCTTCCTCCTCAGCAACACACACAAAAAGATAACACTAGCACTACTGAAATAAATCCCAAAGGATTTCAAACCAGCTGGCCAGGAAACTGTGTACAAGGTGTAAACAAATAGCCAAGAACAAACCTCTGAGTTTCTGAAAGCCCTCATCAAGTGCTTACAAATTCACCTCACACTGCAGAGTTGACCCGGCCCTCACCCATTATTACTCACCTCTCATACCCCAGCATTGTGCAGCACTCCCCTGTTGTCCAGGAGAAAGCAGTGTCTCAACACAATCTGTAGAAAAGCGTTGACAATCCAAACAGTGCAAGTGCATGGAGGTCAGTTCTGGAGGTTTGAGGTCACGGCTGATGTAGAGAAGCTTGCTGCTCGAGGTCAGTCATGTTGAGTTGACATCCGCTGTGGTCGTGTGGCATTTGTGAAGAAATATGAAACAAGCATTTCTCTTTAATAACTGGCTTCCTGTCTGTCAAATAATTGATTTCAAAATACTGCTGCTGGTTTATAAAGTATTGAATGGTTTAGGCCCAAAATACATGTCTGATCTCCTGCTAAATTACAAACCATCCAGATCTCTCAGGTCTTCTGGTGTGCTTTTTACTAATTTTAAGTCCAGGCTGAAGACTTCTCTTTTTCTCACACGGCACTGTAACTTTTATTCATGTACCTGTGTTATTCATGTTTTATTATCTTTGCTTTTAAATGAGTGTTTTAAAATGCCATTTTATAATATGTTTCTGCTGCACTATTTCTTAATGCTCAAATGTCTTTCATTTTTGTAAAGCACTTTGAATTGCCTTGTGTTGAAAGGTGCTATATAAATAAACTTGCCTTGACTTTAACTTAAATTCTGTTTTTAAGAGTGCGCTTAAGACCTTTCTTTTTGATAAAGCTTATAGTTATGGCTAATTAGATTCAGCCCCTCGTTTGGCTGCTATAGGCGCTAGACTGTCGGGGGACATCTTACTTCTTCCTTCTGTCTGTCTGTGCCTGTGTACTCTCATGTTCCGAATAACCCAGCTTCCCCCAATTTCTTTCTTTTTGGTGTCTATATACGCCGGGATCCGGAGTCGCGGTTGATCCTGAGTCCTGATCTGAGTCCGTCCTGGGAGAGGGATCCCTCCTCTGTTGCTCTCCCTGAGGTTTCTCCCATGTTCCCCTTTAAACTGTGGGTTTTTCTCTGGAAGTTTTTCCTTGTACGATGTGAGGGTCTAAGGACAGAGGGTGTCGTATTGTCATACTGATATTCTGTACAAACTGTGAAGTCCACTGAGACAAATGTAACATTTGTGATATTGGGCTATATAAATAAACATTGATTGATTGAATTGTGAAACTGAAATGAAAAAGACGATAGAATTTGCCTGATTTTTTTTCTTTTTCAGACTTGTGTGTTCATGTTTTTATTTTTCCCTTTTTCTTTCAGGCCCCCTGCTCCGCTGAGGGCAGTAAAGTGAGCTAGTGCCACTCCATCCCCTGCAACCTCTCAGTGCACCTTCCCAAGAGTGTGAAATATAATTGGACACCTGCACCCAAGGCGCACCAGAAAAAGCTCCCCATGTTTGCACCAAAACTCAGAGGAGGGAGAGCAGTGCAGCGAGAGTATCACTGTTACTCTTTGTTGGACTCAGGCTTTCATTGCCGTTGTGTGATTGCCCGGCTCCTTTGCAACACTGAAATACAAATCCATCCGTAAGTTCCTGAAAGCAAAATGGAATTTGGAGTGCTTTTCTTTGTCTTGTCAACTCTCAAGCGCACACTAATGTAGACACAAATCTCTCAGACCAGACTATTTGCCCTGAATATGGTTTAGTGCAGCTCATTCAGAGGGAATATCCAGTACAATACAAGGATTAATTCCTTCAGAGGAAGAACAGTTTGCTCTTCAGAGAGAGAGCCAGCTATGGTACACTGCCTTCCGCCCACTTGTTTTCTTTTTCCACCACTTGTCCTCCTCCCTCCATTCTTGGTTTTAAATGATCCCTGGTTTCCCCCTTTGTGAACCGTGATTTTCAATAATCTTACTTTATCCAATCACTAACTAAGCTCAAAACGCTTAGTTAGCTGCTGTGCTTCTCCCCTCAAACTCTTTATAACCAGGGGACGAAGAAAAGGAGCGGACTTACCTCAACCGCTATAAGCGCACAGAGCACTTCTATTTTTTAAAGAATCAATAAGCTATGAAGAAGAAAAGTGAAGTGGCAGAAGAAAAAGAGAAAGACTTTATCTTTGGAAAGATGAGGCGGTGTGCTGAAGGCAGCAGAGCAAGGGGTCTGTCCACATGCACCACTATTTACAGTTCTCTGCTGATCAAAAGGCACTCCAGGCAGTGAAAACCTCACTGAACCAGATCTACATCTCCACCTTGTACCCCAGGGACCTGGAGATGGATCTCAGCACACAATTAAAATGTCACACTTGACTGCATTCCACAGACTGCCAATATTAGGAAAATGAATAACAGCGAAGTAAACACAAAGGGTAAGAGGACTAATTACTTGTGAAAGTATCTGATGTAGGAACAGGAAGAACACAGAGGGGTGATTAGTAAAGACTCTGCAGCTGTGCTAGTGGCTCTCTCTGTCTGAACTAATGCACAGGGGGGACTATGCGTAATGCAAAGGTCAGCCTGCTTCCAATGACATGCTAACATGCTGATGAGAGAGCAATCAAGCCACTAAAACCCCTTGATATTTAAAGTTATGACAATCCATCCTGAAGGGTAACATTTTCCAATACATATTTAATGTATGCAGTCTATGCAATACATCTGTTTATTCTGACATCATTCACATAAAGGGACAATGTGTAGGATTGATGGGGACTTTTTGTCAAAAATGTGAGTATAATATTCACAACTACGCTTGCAATAGTGTATATCTAACTGAAACAAAGAATATATGTGTGTATGTTAGCTTAGAAAGTGCCCTTCATTTCCCCTATCCATGACATAGTTAAACCATAAACTCTTGCATGTGCACTTTGCTTTACGTAGGCCAATCGGCTTGCTACTCCCTCTGGGACCCAGATATCCCCCAACAAAACCACGCCTCTTTGTTATCTTGGCTCCAAAATGGTGGAACAAGCCCCCATTGATATAAGAATTACTGAAAGTACACATCTAATGTCACAGACTGAAAACCCACCTTTTTTTGGTTGCACATTGGCCATTAGACATTAGGTTAATAAAGACTAATGCAAACACACTGGCTGCTTTGAATGAAATGTACTTGCATAGTTCTTGCTTTTTTAAAGTGGTATCGTCATGGTTTATTGCCCTAATTGTAAATTGCTCTGGATAACATCAGTTAAATGTAATGTAATATAATCTCAAAGAGAGATGAAACACTGAACCTTCAAAACTATAGATGCAAACCTTGTGAGTGTAGTGTAGAACATTTTATATTAGTTCTTTCAAAGTAGTGGATAAACGACAGACATTGTCGCAGAGCCTAAAAATACATTTCAAGCATACTGATGTTGTATGACCATTTTTGGCTAAACAATCCTTCTGTCAAGTCTAGAGGGCTAAAAAGCATTTAGTCGACAGGCTTGAATTCTCTGAAATGTCTTCCCTGTTGTTTTTTCTTCACCCAGCAGAAGGTTTAGTCCTCTGGGAGAAAAGCTGGCACAGGACATCTGCTTTGTTCTCCACAAGACGTGACAAAATATAACCGCTGCTGCTGTAGTGAACTAAGTCTTGCCTTTCTGGCCAAAACAAAACGAATGCCATGTCACGCAGTGTGACACAATCCTTGCTTTGGAAGGCAGATTTTAAATCCATTTGACCAGCTTGATAGATAAAACTTCACATTAGAAAACATGCCAGAGAGTAAGCGTTTCAGCACAGTTCCACAGCAACCATGAGAGAGACAACAAACAAAATACAACCAATTGATTTTCCTGAGTTGTAGGGCTTTTGTCGAGGTGAAAATTAGTTTACGATGCTGGGGGGGGGGATTTTGTCGAGGAATCGAAAAACCACAACGTGTTAAGCGGAACCAGGGATCAGAAGAACTTGTCAGACTTGGCAACGGTACATTTTTCAAATGATTTCCAGTCAGCTCACATACAGATGAAGGCTCAGCCAGGCAGACAAATATGTGAACACTAGAAGGATCTCTTGTTCCTGATGGATGGAAGGTTTTCACGTCTCTTTGTCTGTTTTGGCAGATGCAAAAATAGAAGGAGATAATTGCTTGGACTAACTTGTCGTCTTCATGCTGAGAGGTACTCTGTCACTTGTGTGACATCAAAACCACAAGTGGTGGGCACAGATGAAAAGAGGAGATGCAAATTATGGATTGAAGTTTGGATACATGCAGCAGTTATATTCTTTAGACATGAACAGGCATGGTTGACAGGCGTTGAATTACAAAAAAAATGTATATTTCTCTCTTATTTTAAGGTAATGCTTTTTTAAAGCCACATTAATCAATATCTTTAATAATAGATTAAGTAATGATAATAATATATGATAGTAATATGATAGTAATGTGAAAGGAGTTGCTTGTGCTGATGACCTTAGATAATTGTTACTCATCTTCAGTTTGCCTCAGCTAATGGAGTTTTAAGCATCGCTCAGTTCCACGTTTTTTGGTTCAGGTCTCATCGACATTATATGGCTAAAGCTCTGACATATCCACCGTTGGATACCAGCACTAAACAGTAGAGGGACAAAGTAAGTTTAACTAGCTGATGAACACATTTATCAGGTAAAGAAATACTGCATCTGATGTATGTAGAAACCTTTTGGGCAACAATGTCGGTTTTTGTGTCTTTTAAATCATTTATTGTCTTTGTTGGTCATTGTGTCCATCTTTGTGTGGGTGTCTGTTTAAGGGATATTTTGTAGGTGAAGACCAGAGGGTCACCTGGCACTTTTGGTGGTCCATCTATGCACACATGGACACATTACAGCAATAAAACTAGCACTTTGCATTAATCAATTTGTAATACATAATTCTGATTCAGCTTTCTTATAGTTAGGTTGTCGTTAAGTGAAACTTTAAATATGTTTATATTGTTTTCACTTGAACTTCAGAGTGTGTCAATTGAAAATGATTTCCTGGCTCTGTGTCATGTTGTTTGACCTACTTTAGTTTAAAGAGCATGTGACTTTATTTTATAGTGAGTCACCGCCTCAGTGCCTTCACAGTGTATGTTGGTCCTCTCTCAAACACAGAGTGAAACTAAAGGTAAACAATCCTCACATTTTGGTCAAAATTACATTTCCACTACTTGATGTGCGATGCTTCGAGCAGGGCAATTGAAGCCGCTCTAAAATTATAATTATTGGGCTCATATTAAATGGCGTGACCGCTCATAAGAGCAGCGAGATAAGGGAGCAGTGGGGGTGGATCCTCGTGGCATAGTGTAATCAGGACGTGGTGATGAGAAAAGGTCATTTGTGCTAATGCAACATTTTTTATTCTACAAGAGAGACATCCGCACTGATAGATGATCCAAAGGTCGCCTGTGTCATCACGCCCATTCTGTCCTGTGGGGTGATGCAAAACAGATCTGATGACTGCTCTCCACACTCCATCACAGAACAGGAGAGCGCAGCGCTCATCTGGTGGGCGGATAGGGGCCTGGGTGGGGCGCTCCGGCTCACATGATGAACAGCCTTGCTGGCAACTTTACTCACAATGTTAACTCCCCGACTGGGATGGCAGTGGAGTCGGGTTTAAGGTTCAATTATTCCCTCACTGAAAGGGAAGACATACGGGTGCCGATTTACGCTCTCGATCTGTATCAGCAACTTCAACAGTAATAAAGGGCCTCACACCCGAGACGCTGCCTGGATAAACACACATTTCATACTGAGCAAATGAATCACCTGCTTGATATGCACAGGAGCAGAAATCATTATCTAGCGAGCTCATAAGCATTATACTCATAGCCCACCAGTAAACAAAGCTTATGAAATCACTTTTTGTCAATTAATAGTGAGAAATCATGCCTGTTTAAATGAGTAAAATGTGCACCGTCTTTATCTTCTTATTAATTATTTGCCAAATCACTTACCATGAAACTATACATTAACTGCATAAAGACATGACAGAGAGAACGCTTTGCTGAAAATTGCTGAAGGGAATATTTACCCGCAGAAGTCGAATTGCACGTCTGATTTTCATTGACTCACGAGAATGAATAACAGAAGAATAAATGCGAGTTGTCTCATCTAAAAAAGGTGCTCAACCACTCTGAGAAACGCTCTGTTCTGCAGAAGCGGGACATGCTGCTCCCATGAGGGAACTACATGTACAAACACCCTCTGACGGAATCCATCTTACGAGACAGTAGAACAATACTGACTCATAGGGGATGAAACAGGTTGACACTTATTGTCGTCATAATTGAATTAGGCAGAAATCAGCAGATGTTCAGAATCTCTTCATCCATTGTTTAATCACCTGGAAGGCTAGAACAATGAGGCAGCATGCTTTGTGAAAGTGCTCTGGATCTATCCTGCATTAGCAATGCAGAACTCAATACTGCAGGCGTAATCTCCTTAGAGATGAAGCAGAAGTGCAGCGGCCGCAGTGAGAAAACGTGTGGAAAAGGTGAGCACAGTGCTGTTTAGACTGCCCTTTGTGTATCTATCCTGGGCCACAATTCAAACACTATCTGATGTCTTCCTCCCATGACGTGCGCTCTTATCACACGACACAGATGTCTGAGCGGATGCCAGCAGGCTCAGGTCTGTGATGAGAACTCCCAGTCATGCGCGGTGGCACCCGGTGCGAGAGCTGGCTTCCGAAGGGCAGAAAGATAAATTATTCAGCCTGAAGTTTTGCATCAACGCGGCTCAGATGGCAGCACATGAGAGGGATTAATTCATGCAACATCCATGAGAGGACAAGGAGATGTCTCAAAGCCATGGTTGAGTGAGGGGTGCTCGTATGTGTGTGGAGAGGAAAATCACTGCTCATAATGGAACCATTGCTCATTGATGAGTTATGTTGTTACTCTGACATCTTTGTACTCGAGAAGCAGGTGATGAAGTAAACAACAAAGCAATGCCTCATGTGCTGCCTCGACTCTTGACTGGTTTTATTAATTTACAGATGATTTTGATCTGTGTGGAAGAAAAACAACAGTGAAACTGATTTAAAAAAGCAATAACTTGGGCTTATTAAGTCCATAAAAGATGCACTGAGGCAACAAAGAGTGTCCGTGCTAATACATTAAATAAAACCCCAGCTGCGGTTCTTTCGGTTCTTTTACTGAACAAAATAAAATGGATGTGTTTTATTCTTGAAAGCGATCAAATTCAATCATGTCAGCGGACACAAATTAGTGTCGCTGGCGTATACATTAGGAGTGTTTCTTAATCGATAATGTGTCAAGGCTGCAGCGGACACACAGGGTTATCTCACGTTTGTCTGAATGACTTTGACAAAGCTGGCATAACTGAATAGATGTTGTTTGACTGACAAGGGGAGGCCTGTCGGAGAAGCATTAGCAGATCATTAGCATTCCTTGACATTTTCCCATCCGTCCAGAAAGCAGTGGTGGCCCTGTAAACAAAGTGCTGTTGTGGTGCATGGCAAGGAGAAAAGGGAATAGAACGTAATGTAAACGGCATTGTTCAGCGCTGGCGATAGCAGGTGCGCATTCTAATGCTGATCTACAGGCCAACCTCTGGCTGGCTGAAAACAGCGGAGGGAGCCGATAAGGGAAGTGGACGAATGGGACAATGCAGCAGGGGTAATTGAAAGTGCTCGGGATTTTAAAGGCCACATGCGACCAGGGGTTATCAGCCGCAGAAACAATCGGAATTTTATATGGGAGTGACTTATTATCCCGACGAAAAGGAGGTTTGTTACACTTCACAGAGGGCTCGCTGGATAATACAAGATCATAAAGGCCACAAGTAAACTTCAGAGAGCCTTTAAAGGACTGTAACATTACTTTTAGCACCTTGTCTGCTGGAACCACTTTGTATTGTGTGCTCAAACACCCCTTTTGAATAAATGTGCTTCTGTTACAACCTGCCTTTTCATACATATGAAAAAACTCCATAATGCAGTGATTGTTGTTTTTTATGAATCTGAAAGCACTAAAACAGATAACTTGGTTATTAGCAGAGAAGCTACAACCCTTCTTTTATACATATACTACTTCTGTATGCAGGAAGAATCACCCTAGTATTGAGGTGAGATCTACGGGTCGTGACATCACATGTTTCTGATTGCTTTTCATGGCTACAAATTCACAAAACAGCGCCATTTGGGAAATACTGATCAAAGCTAAATCTATGTTTTCATGACCAACCAAATGTTTCATCATGTCAGGCTGTAGCACACAGTTACATGTGTGTGTACACGTGCACGTGTACACGTCCTACACTAACACCACAGAGATGGGGTCGTTACTAAAAAATGTAATATATTACATATTACTTTTTAAAAAAGTAATATATTACACTACTTCGTTACTATCTACATAAAGTAACTCGTTACTTTACTCGCCGAGCACGTACGAACTGCGCATGCGTGAGTGGCAATAACTCTTCTTACCAGCAGGCGGCGGTAGTGTGTATTTGTCATTCAAAACAGGCAACAACGGAAGACAGAGAAGAAGAACAGACTACGTGATATAAACAAACAACAAATAGCGTGTGCGGTAGCTTCACCTTAGCATGTGTTCTTTGCAGGTGTTTGTTGAGGTTTGACGTGGTGTTTACAGCAGTGGATAACAGCTTCTGGCCTGGACACAGTTTGCACCTCACCGTCACATTCCTGTCTATTCTTCGGACGAACTCAATGTAATGGGCATACCTCCACCCCTCGAAAGTTATCGCTGACTCAGCCATGTTTATGCAGCACTGCACGTGGAGATGTGGACGCGCAAATCGCGCAGATTACGTACATATAAACCTGCGGCGGAAACCCCTCGTGTCTGTCAGTGTGATTATGACTGATTTTTAGTAAGTAACGAAGTAACGCGTGTCGGGGCAATGTTAGTAACTGTAGTGTGATTACTGAATTATAAAAGTAGCGCGTTACACTACTCCGTTACCGACAAAAGTAATATTATTACAGTAACGCGTTACTTTGTAACATGTAACGCGTTACACCCAACTCTGACTAACACACACAGCCTCAGCGCTCTTGAAATCAGTGTGCAGCCTTAGGAAAGCCTTGAGGCTTAAAGGACAAAATCTGCATCTCATAAAACAATCACACCCACTTGTGCCTCAGGGTACGGGCTGAAAAACAACACGACTGGCAGATTTATCCGCTCCCAGTCAAAACACTTGCCTTTCAGGGGTATGGACACAGCCTTGCCTTGGGGAAATCTGCCTGTGTGGTGGAGATTGCCTATTAGCCCCTGCACAGTGTAAACACATCATACTGATCCTGATCATTTGCAGCCTGGTGGTTAAATAACCTTTTAAAATGTTGAATAACACTTCAATATTGTGGGAAATACAGAATTAAGCCTATTAACTTTCTTGAAGTTATTTACCCGAGAAAATTGGTATTTTCACGAGCTGGGCTGTATATGCAGTGAAGAGGCGCACACATTTTCTTTAGATTAATGCTACATGACCTGCAGCAGATTTATTGTACATATTCAATGGTCATAAGTGAGTTACATTACTGAGCGTCTCCTCTGTTTGCTCTCCCTGAGGTTTTCTCCCATTTTTTCCCCTTAAACTGTGGGTTTTCTCTGGAAGTTTTTCCTTGTACGATGTGAGGGTCTAAGGATAGAGGGGTGTCGTTTTTCTCATACTGATATTCTGAACAATCTGTGCTGTTGTATTTGCTGTAAAGTGTCTCTACTGTAGTCTATTTTTATTATATATACAGCACTTTGGCTCGACCAAAAATCGTTTATAAATGTGCTATATAAATAAAACTTGATTTGATTTGAAGTATATCTGATATGTGCCTTGCAATTTAGATACAAATAAGACAAGATTTATCGTAGATGGGAAGCTGGGTTTAGCCTAGCCTAGCTTAGTTTAGCATGAAGCATTACCTTAGCTAGAATCTTAAGGTTCCCCTTTGAATTGTTTCCCCTTGCAAATGTGTCCGTTCAGTTGTTACTTACAAACTTGCAATTTCTGTTTCCTAGACTAACAATCAGTTGAATGATTTTCTATGCTCACTAAATACTTGCAAAGCGTATTTCTGTTTGAACATTTAAAACTGCTATGTTAACCATGCTAACTGGAATAAAGTCTTCTTCTTCCCTGCCTTGGTCTTGCACATAGTGTGTTTACCACCACCTGTTGATCAGTGGAACAACCACGACAGGACTAGTAGTAGCCTTTAAAATGTCATGGTACTATGTATATGAAAACTATACTATTATATGTATGATTATTAAAGGTCACCCTATTATGCAAAATCCACTTGTTCATGTATTTTATACATAAACATGTGTCCCTATGTGTAAAGAGATTCTGAAAAATTTGAGGAAAAAAGACCCTGTCTCTTTTTGTCCTGATGGATTAATATAAAATCCTGTCTGAAATGAGCTGATCAGATTTTGGCCACTTTGTTATGTCATGACGTTTTTTTTGGCTTGTGTAACCATTGGCCAATAACCAAACCAAGGTAACACCCTCCCACCTTATCACCTGAATCTCCTCCTAGAGCACCATTGTGATTTGTTTCACCAAATATCTCTCAGAGGGGCGTGGAGAGTGGCTCCTTATTTTCATCTAAAGTAACAGACAATAGAGGTTTCTCAATACTCAAATTTCCCCTCCTCGACTCCTATCCTCGAGACTTGGTGCCGCCCACAGGAGATGCGAGCGGAGGACTGAGGAGGGGAACCGAGGAGAGAGGAGTGGAAGCAGCCAAGCGGTTAGAGAAATGAGAACTCCTCTGAGCGGTCATTTTAAAGAGACGTCCATTAATGATGACAGGAGGCACAGCAGCACTCTCTCTGATGGACAGATGTGTTCATGATGACTTATATATATTTACTTTTAATTAATTGACTTGTGCGGTATAATGAGACAATAACAGGCTACAGATGCGGACATATACACACACATATATTTCTGAAATTGTATATATTTATGTAAATATATACAATTTCAGAATCAAACAAGTATGAGAGCACTCTCATAATAACGTAACACAATCAGAGACTGGATATATCCCCCCCCCCCCTCTCTCTGGTCGCTGAAATGGGGATTGAAATTACGGGCCAAAAGTTTGAACGAGTATTAAAAGTAAGCATAGGACACCAAACCACTGAGACCCGTCTGTCCGCCGCATCTACGCACTGTACAACACACACACAACACACACACACACACACACCCTAACAGTATACACACTGTACCACACACACCTACAGCTCCTAAAGAATATAATCAGGCCACAGCCGTTGTGTATTTTATATGTGAAGCACTAAATGGTCTTAGAAAAATATCGACTCTTTGTTTGTAGATATCTACTAAACTAAAGCAAATAAAGAGAGTAGTTGTAGTGCCGAGAGATAGGGAGGTCAGAGGCGGTGCAAGGAAGGTGCAAAAGGGTACTTTATTGAAGAGCTGTTGTCCGGCTTTGCCAGTCCGGGAAGAAGAGAGTCGAGAGAGGAGGGCACACAACATATATTGTAAAACATATAACATGTCCGTGTGGGAACAATACCCCCAATGTTCCATGTATGTAGTCGCAGGTGAGGGCCAGGCCATGGAACGGGCCACGAAAGGGGGCCGCAGGAAGAGGTAGGGGCCCTAACGAGGGCGAGGGCACCCCACCACCGGAGCGGGCCGGAACGGGCCGTCGTAACGGGGCCGCAGTAGGTGTCGTTGCAAAATCCAGCAGGAAAGAGCGCTGCACGGCCACAGGTGAAGGACACAGCGGCGGCGGGCATGACATCTCCGGAAGGACAGAGCGGAATCCCAGGGAGGCAGGAGCAGTCACCCGGGAGGAAGGAACGCAACCCGGCCGCAGGCAGATGCACAGCGGCGGTGGGCACAAAATCCTCGGCAAGCCTTGAGGAATCCCCGGGAGGCAGGAGCAGTCTCCCGGGAGGAAGGAGCCATGGATGTGGTGTCTAGACAGTTGTGTTAAGTTAATTTATTTAGTTCAGTCCTTTTGTCTTTTGCCTGTCTTGTGATTTCCTGTTTTATTTTGTAGTAACCTTTCCCTCTCGTTTCAGAGCATTCCTGCCCTGGTGTGTTTTTTCCCGCCAGTGGTGATTGTCAGCCCCTCCCTTAATTGTTTGCCACCTGTGTCCCCTACCTAGTGTGTATATATAGTCTGCGTCTCCCTTTGTCGTGTGAAGTATATTTTTGATAGTCCATGTAGATGTTTTTTGATTTAGAGTTTTTGATCCTCCAAGTGAGCGTTTTGTGTTTGACCTTAATTAAAAGACCTTGTTAATTCTGATCTGTTTCTGGTGTTGTGCATTTGGGTCCTGAGCCTCGTGACATTCTTAACAGTACGAACTGACCAAAGAATGGACCCAGCCGACCCAGACAGGTTCAGAGCAACTCTGCGCTCACAAGGCACACTTTTGTCTCAGCATGACGATCAGCTGAAATCAATTGACCAGGGAGTGAGAGAATTGAGTGGTCGTCAAGAAAGCTTCCAAACATCTGTGAACAGCCAAGTAAACCAACTGGCAGATCAGCTTGTTCGTGTCCTTGCCCACCTGGAATCTGGATCTCAAACTGTTTCCGCGGCTGCACCCCTGCCTGAGGCTGTGAATCCTGTGATCCAAGGACCTACTCCTTCTTCATGCTCTCGTCTCGCATCTCCAGAGAAACTCCGGTGACTCAGGTGACTGTCGTCCTTTTTTAGTCCAATGCAACCTGCATTATCAACATCAGCCTTCTGCTTTTCCAACAGACCAGTCTAGGATAGCTTTCATGATAACACACTTGACTGGTAGAGCAGCAGCGTGGGCTACAGCAGAATGGGCTAGAGCAGGGGTCACCAACCTTTTTTAGGGTGAGGGCTACTTTCAAAGAATAAAACAAGTCGAGGGCTACTTTTGCTCTTTTTTTTTGTTTTTTGCAGTGTATATATTTAGCACATTTTAACATTATTATATGCTGATCTTTAACCTTTGTGTGTTTGGGTCTGTGGGACCCGTTTGCAGTGTTTACTAAAAGAAAATGTTTGCAATTTAATTAATTTAACCTGCTTTATTTGGGGGTGGATCTCACCTCCTCTAGGGGGGTCCTCACCGCCTCATGAGCATGCATGGAAGATTTTTTTTTAAATGTTGAAGTGAAATGCATCAATTTGGTGCACTTTGAGCACAACATGAATTGATGGATACAGCTCTCAACACTCAGATGAAAGGGAGCTGTATTTTCAATAATCCAAACATCTTTAGAATATGATCACAACCAATAACAAATCATTTAAACTTGTTTATTCTTATCTTATGTTACCTATTAGCATTCTTTCTTTTTCTTTATGCGTATTTTACTAACCACTCCCCTTTTAGTTTTTTTTACTGTCCTATTGTACACATTGGAATTATTTCTGACTTTATCTATATTAAATAGATAAAGGTGTGCTCCCTAGCTCTCTTTCTCTCCGTCTCTCTCTCCATCTGTCTCTCTCTCTCGCTCCCTCCCTAGCTCGCTCACTCTCTCTCTCTGTCTCGCTCGCTGTGTGCTCCTCCGTGGCGATGACGGCTTGCGTTAAAAAATAATAATAAACATATTTGTAAAGTGGGGACACAAAGGTGATTTCGAAAAGTGCGGGGGACATGTCCCCAGTGGAAATTACGCCATGCGTGTGTGTGCGTCAAGTGCAATACATATATAAGTTACAACACACAGAGTAAAACTCTGCCCCTCATGTGTTGTATAGGCTGGCATTATAGGCTGTTTAATGGGGCTGATGTGTAGTGTAGATTCTGCCAGAAGGAAAATCAGCGGGGAGGTGACAAATTGGTTTTCTTCCTGGTCCCGAAAATCAAGCAAGAAGGTGATTGGTCGATATTCATTGGGGGGGGGGGAGGGGTGTTATAGAGTTGTAGTAAGTAGATAGAGTTCGCTATGATTTAGGTTTCGTTTATGCATAGGGTAGATTCTTTTAATAACATTTCCTTTTTTGTTTTGTGTATTTTATACATTTTGGATTTGCTTGGCGAGCTATTTTTAGAACATGCCCGTGTTGGCTACCCCTGGCCTAGAGACTCTCCCCTTTGCAGATCACTTGGACTGTTTACTGATTCCCTTAAGATTTTTGATCGTACAGCACCAGGGAGAGAAGCGGCTAAAGCTCTAGTTCAACTCAAGCAAAGAAATCAAAGAGTGTCTGATTATGCCATAGAGTTTAGGACAATAGCAGCAGACAGTGGCTGGAATGATCTGGCCTTGCTGGACGCCTTTGTAAATGGACTTTCAGGCCTTGTCAAAGATCACTTAGTCCCATTAGATCTTCCAGAAGATTTAGACTCTGTGATTGCTCTGGCTATACGAATAGATAATAGGCTCTGGGATAGACAAAAAGAAAGAGAACATCCTGCAGTTCGTTCACCAAGCTCCAGGGGGCCTCCTCGTGGCATCCGGATGGGGGAGGATTCGTTTCCAGGGGTCTGGATCAAGCCTCCTTTGACAACGCCATCCACCACATCAGAGGAACCCATGCAACTTGGCCGAGCAAGACTTTCACTGGAGGAGCGGGAACGGCGCCTCCGCCAGGGCCTGTGTTTCTACTGCGGGCATCGTGGACACCTGATGGCCGCTTGCTCACTAAAAGACGGGGCTCCCCAGGCAAGAGGAGGGCGCTGGTGAGCCGACTAACTTCTGACTACTCTCCTCGTACGCTGACTCCTATCCAAGTAAAATTAGGTAAGAAAACCTTAACACAGAATGTTCTCATTGATTCAGGAGCAGACGAAAGTTTTATGGACTGGAATTTTGCCAAAAGCTTGAACATTGTCACCATGCCCTTAGCTCAACCTTTAAATGCCAGCGCCCTTGATGGAAGATTATTGTTTCAAGTCACTCACCACACAGAACCCGTCCAGGTTATCATAAATCACAACCACACAGAATTCATGACATTCCATTTATTCGACTCCGCACAACACCCTATGATTTTAGGCTTCCCATGGTTGAAAAGACATAACCCTCACATTGACTGGCGTTCTGGTAGGGTGAAGGGGTGGGGAAGAGAATGTAATCATACATGTTTGGTTTCACCAGGAGAAGTTGAAGGGCTGTCTGTAGGAAGGGTTACTTCAGGTAGTGAGGTGGAGACGAAGGAAGTAACTCATGACCATGCCTCTGACTTACCAGACCTGCCCAATGTTCCCTCCTGTTACCACAACCTGAGGGAGGTTTTCAGTAAGACTCGGGCCTCTACGTTGCCTCCTCATCGACCTTATGACTGTGCAATTGACTTACTACCAGGTGCCCCCATTCCCAAGGGACGTCTATACTCAATTTCTGGTCCTGAAAGACAATCTATGACGGATTACATTGACTCATCTCTGAAGGCGGGCCTCATTCGTCCATCGTCATCTCCTGCTGGCGCCGGATTTTTCTTCGTGGGTAAAAAAGACGGATCCCTCCGACCCTGCATAGACTACTCTCCCCTGAATGATATAACGGTAAAAAACAGGTACCCTCTCCCCCTCATTTCCACTGCTTTTGAACTGTTAAAAGGAGCTAAGATCTTCACTAAACTTGACTTGAGGAATGCCTATCACTTGGTCAGGATAAGGGAGGGGGACGAATGGAAGACTGGATTCAATACCCCCAGTGGCCACTATGAATACTTAGTAATGCCATTTGGGCTAACTAATGCTCCTGCTGTATTTCAGGCTCTTGTGAATGACGTGCTCAGACAATATTTGAATCATTTTGTGTTTGTCTACCTGGATGATATATTGATATTCTCTCCTGATGAAGAGTCCCATGTTCAGCATGTCCGCCAGGTCCTCCAAGGCCTTCTGGAAAACCAACTATTCGTGAAGGCGGAGAAATGTGAATTTCACAAGACCACTGTCTCATTCCTGGGCTTCATCATTGCTCCGGACCAGGTCAAGATGGATCCAAGCAAGGTCAGTGCTGTCGCAAATTGGCCCACACCCACCAACAGGAAGAAGGTACAGCAATTTCTCGGTTTTGCTAACTTCTACAGACGTTTCATAAGACATTTTAGCTCCATAGCTGCACCTCTCCACTCACTCACCTCAACCCATGTTCAGTTTTTGTGGACTCTACAGGCCGACAAAGCTTTCCAGGAATTGAAAAGACGGTTTACCTCTGCTCCTGTTCTCATCACTCCTGATTCACTACGGCAGTTTGTGGTGGAGGTGGATGCTTCCAATGATGGAGTTGGGGCTGTGTTGTCACAACGTTCAGCCAAGGACAGCAAACTTCACCCATGTGCTTTTCTGTCACGTAAGTTAACACCTGCTGAACGCAACTATGATGTAGGCAACAGAGAACTTTTGGCAGTCAAAACAGCGCTTGAGGAATGGAGACACTTTCTGGAGGGGTCAGAGCAACCATTCATAGTCTGGACGGATCATAAAAATCTTGAGTACATCCGAAAAGCTAAGAGACTGAACTCACGTCAGGCAAGATGGGCTTTGTTCTTCACTCGTTTTAACTTTTCCTTGTCATTTAGACCCGGTTCACAAAATGTCAAGCCAGATGCACTTCTCGTGTTTTTGATCCTGAACCCTCGGCAAAGGAACCAAAGCTCATCCTTCCACTAAACTGTGTGGTTGGAGCGGTAACTTGGCCAATAGAAACAGAGGTGAAACGAGCTAACGGTGAGAGCCCGACACCTAGGGGTTGCCCCCCAAATAGGTTGTTTGTTCCTCAAACTGTGCGTCCTAAGGTCATTCAATGGGCTCACACCTCGCTGCTCACCTGCCATCCTGGGGTAAAAAAACCAATGGACAGATGAGAAGCCAGACAGGGTCCCGGAGCGCGCCACCCATGGGCCGATGGAGCATGGGCGACGTCCGAAACTGTCGAGGCGAGAGGGGGTCCAGGAGTGCGCCGATGAAAACGTGAGTGGCGTCTGGATATCCCCGGAAGGCAGGAGAGGCCAGACAGGGTCCCGGAGCGCGCCACCCATGGGCCGATGGAGCATGGGCGACGTCCGGAACTGTCGAGACGAGACGGGGTCCAAGAGCGCGCCACCCAGGCGTCTGGAACCGCCGTCGAGGTGGTGAAAAAGGTGAGTGTCCACACGAGGTCAACCGGCTGGTCGAACCTCCTCTCCGGCACCGTAAAAAATTGGTAACAGTCAGATGTTAACATAAATATGTCGACAGCCATTAACAGCTAGCCGTTAGCCGCTAGCCGCTAGCTGCTAGCCATGGGTAGCTGATAGCCGTCGTTAGCCCCTCGTGGTTAGCCGCTAGTCGTCGTCAGCTAGCGCAGCCGGGACGTGCAGTCGTATGCCCCGAAGAAACAAGCCCACGAGGTAGCAATCGGGTTGCTGGTCGACCCAGCAGGTCGTGCATCGTCTCCCTGTTGGATGGAAGGCTGATGCGGGAATGGCGATTCCAAAAAATCCCGGCATTTCCAGAAAGAAACTTGAGTTCCTTTTGCCGTGTTCGGGTCCGTCCCGGAAACTTCTCGAGACTTGTCAGGGTCACCAGTGTAGTGCCGAGAGATAGGGAGTCAGAGGCGGTGCAAGAAAGGTGCTTTATTTAAGAGCTGTTGTCCGGTTGCAGTCCGGGAAGAAGAGAGTGAAGAGAGGAGGGCACACAACATATATAGTAAAACATATAACATGTCCGTGTGGGAACAATACCCCCAACTGTAGTTCCATGTATGAATTATGACCCCAGTGTATAATAGGTGGTCACCACAGTAGGCCTGTTATACTAAAGTAATGTGTTAGCAGAAAGTTTAATACAGCGTATTTCTGGTATATTCCTTTTTATGTCACCTGATATATAGGATGTGTGTTAAACTTGAATATTCCTAAAATGATGTCCCATTTTAAGTATACCTTCTCAATATAAACTATACTTTAATTACAGTTTCCAGATGTTAGAAGAGGCCATGAGATGATGTGTTATTGAGTCACACAGTTAGAGAGACAATGGTCATTCTGAGTTATCAATAGATGTATTCATTCTAAGTGGGCTGACTTCGGGGTGGAAGGAAGTTCAGAGAAGGCCTTAGGATATAAGAACAGTACCTTTGTTAGTTAACTAATCCTAAAGATGTCATAAGACAAGAACGTTTAAAACCTATACAAGTATAGCTTTCAGACAGGAAAACATGTGACTTTTGTGTGATAGGCTGCATGATAAGATGTGTGTGCATTCTGTCAAAGAGTCCTGTCTGTAAGATTCTACTACTATGGTTTAGGCCCAAAATACATGTCTGATCTCCTGCTAAATTACAAACCATCCAGATCTCTCAGGTCTTCTGGTGTGTTTTACTAATTTTAAGTCCAGGCTGAAGACTTCTTTTTCTCACACGGCACTGTAACTTTTATTCATGTACCTGTGTTATTCATGTTTTATTATCTTTGCTTTTAAATGAGTGTTTTAAAATGCCATTTTATAATATGTTTCTGCTGCACTATTTCTTAATGCTCAAATGTCTTTCATTTTGTAAAGCACTTTGAATTGCCTTGTGTTGAAAGGTGCTATATAAAAAACTTGCCTTGACTTTAACTTAAATTCTGTTTTTAAGAGTGCGCTTAAGACCTTTCTTTGATAAAGCTTATAGTTATGGCTAATTAGATTCAGCCCCTCGTTTGGCTGCTATAGGCGCTAGACTGTCGGGGGACATCTTACTTCTTCCTTCTGTCTGTCTGTGCCTGTGTACTCTCATGTTCCGAATAACCCAGCTTCCCCCAATTTCTTTCTTTTTGGTGTCTATATACGCCGGGATCCGGAGTCGCGGTTGATCCTGAGTCCTGATCTGAGTCCGTCCTGGGAGAGGGATCCCTCCTCTGTTGCTCTCCCTGAGGTTTCTCCCATGTTCCCCTTTAAACTGTGGGTTTTTCTCTGGAAGTTTTTCCTTGTACGGTGAGGGTCTAAGGACAGAGGGTGTCGTATTGTCATACTGATATTCTGTACAAACTGTGAAGTCCACTGAGACAAATGTAACATTTGTGATATTGGGCTATATAAATAAACATTGATTGATTGAATTGTGAAACTGAAATGAAAAAGACGATAGAATTTGCCTGATTTTTTTTCTTTTTCAGACTTGTGTGTTCATGTTTTATTTTTCCCTTTTTCTTTCAGGCCCCCTGCTCCGCTGAGGGCAGTAAAGTGAGCTAGTGCCACTCCATCCCCTGCAACCTCTCAGTGCACCTTCCCAAGAGTGTGAAATATAATTGGACACCTGCACCCAAGGCGCACCAGAAAAAGCTCCCCATGTTTGCACCAAAAACTCAGAGGAGGGAGAGCAGTGCAGCGAGAGTATCACTGTTACTCTTTGTTGGACTCAGGCTTTCATTGCCGTTGTGTGATTGCCCGGCTCCTTTGCAACACTGAAATACAAATCCATCCGTAAGTTCCTGAAAGCAAAATGGAATTTGGAGTGCTTTTCTTTGTCTTGTCAACTCTCAAGCGCACACTAATGTAGACACAAATCTCTCAGACCAGACTATTTGCCCTGAATATGGTTTAGTGCAGCTCATTCAGAGGGAATATCCAGTACAATACAAGGATTAATTCCTTCAGAGGAAGAACAGTTTGCTCTTCAGAGAGAGAGCCAGCTATGGTACACTGCCTTCCGCCCACTTGTTTTCTTTTTCCACCACTTGTCCTCCTCCCTCCATTCTTGGTTTTAAATGATCCCTGGTTTCCCCCTTTGTGAACCGTGATTTTCAATAATCTTACTTTATCCAATCACTAACTAAGCTCAAAACGCTTAGTTAGCTGCTGTGCTTCTCCCCTCAAACTCTTTATAACCAGGGGACGAAGAAAAGGAGCGGACTTACCTCAACCGCTATAAGCGCACAGAGCACTTCTATTTTTTAAAGAATCAATAAGCTATGAAGAAGAAAAGTGAAGTGGCAGAAGAAAAAGAGAAAGACTTATCTTTGGAAAGATGAGGCGGTGTGCTGAAGGCAGCAGAGCAAGGGGTCTGTCCACATGCACCACTATTTACAGTTCTCTGCTGATCAAAAGGCACTCCAGGCAGTGAAAACCTCACTGAACCAGATCTACATCTCCACCTTGTACCCCAGGACCTGGAGATGGATCTCAGCACACAATTAAAATGTCACACTTGACTGCATTCCACAGACTGCCAATATTAGGAAAATGAATAACAGCGAAGTAAACACAAAGGGTAAGAGGACTAATTACTTGTGAAAGTATCTGATGTAGGAACAGGAAGAACACAGAGGGGTGATTAGTAAAGACTCTGCAGCTGTGCTAGTGGCTCTCTCTGTCTGAACTAATGCACAGGGGGGACTATGCGTAATGCAAAGGTCAGCCTGCTTCCAATGACATGCTAACATGCTGATGAGAGAGCAATCAAGCCACTAAAACCCCTTGATATTTAAAGTTATGACAATCCATCCTGAAGGGTAACATTTTCCAATACATATTTAATGTATGCAGTCTATGCAATACATCTGTTTATTCTGACATCATTCACATAAAGGGACAATGTGTAGGATTGATGGGGACTTTTTGTCAAAAATGTGAGTATAATATTCACAACTACGCTTGCAATAGTGTATATCTAACTGAAACAAGAATATATGTGTGTATGTTAGCTTAGAAAGTGCCCTTCATTTCCCCTATCCATGACATAGTTAAACCATAAACTCTTGCATGTGCACTTTGCTTTACGTAGGCCAATCGGCTTGCTACTCCCTCTGGGACCCAGATATCCCCCAACAAAACCACGCCTCTTTGTTATCTTGGCTCCAAAATGGTGGAACAAGCCCCCATTGATATAAGAATTACTGAAAGTACACATCTAATGTCACAGACTGAAAACCCACCTTTTTTTGGTTGCACATTGGCCATTAGACATTAGGTTAATAAAGACTAATGCAAACACACTGGCTGCTTTGAATGAAATGTACTTGCATAGTTCTTGCTTTTTTAAATTGGTATCGTCATGGTTTATTGCCCTAATTGTAAATTGCTCTGGATAACATCAGTTAAATGTAATGTAATATAATCTCAAAGAGAGATGAAACACTGAACCTTCAAAACTATAGATGCAAACCTTGTGAGTGTAGTGTAGAACATTTTATATTAGTTCTTTCAAAGTAGTGGATAAACGACAGACATTGTCGCAGAGCCTAAAAATACATTTTCAAGCATACTGATGTTGTATGACCATTTTTGGCTAAACAATCCTTCTGTCAAGTCTAGAGGGCTAAAAAGCATTTAGTCGACAGGCTTGAATTCTCTGAAATGTCTTCCCTGTTGTTTTTTCTTCACCCAGCAGAAGGTTTAGTCCTCTGGGAGAAAAGCTGGCACAGGACATCTGCTTTGTTCTCCACAAGACGTGACAAAATATAACCGCTGCTGCTGTAGTGAACTAAGTCTTGCCTTTCTGGCCAAAACAAAACGAATGCCATGTCACGCAGTGTGACACAATCCTTGCTTTGGAAGGCAGATTTTAAATCCATTTGACCAGCTTGATAGATAAAACTTCACATTAGAAAACATGCCAGAGAGTAAGCGTTTCAGCACAGTTCCACAGCAACCATGAGAGAGACAACAAACAAAATACAACCAATTGATTTTCCTGAGTTGTAGGGCTTTTGTCGAGGTGAAAATTAGTTTACGATGCTGGGGGGGGGATTTTGTCGAGGAATCGAAAAACCACAACGTGTTAAGCGGAACCAGGGATCAGAAGAACTTGTCAGACTTGGCAACGGTACATTTTTCAAATGATTTCCAGTCAGCTCACATACAGATGAAGGCTCAGCCAGGCAGACAAATATGTGAACACTAGAAGGATCTCTTGTTCCTGATGGATGGAAGGTTTTCACGTCTCTTTGTCTGTTTTGGCAGATGCAAAAATAGAAGGAGATAATTGCTTGGACTAACTTGTCGTCTTCATGCTGAGAGGTACTCTGTCACTTGTGTGACATCAAAACCACAAGTGGTGGGCACAGATGAAAAGAGGAGATGCAAATTATGGATTGAAGTTTGGATACATGCAGCAGTTATATTCTTTAGACATGAACAGGCATGGTTGACAGGCGTTGAATTACAAAAAAAATGTATATTTCTCTCTTATTTTAAGGTAATGCTTTTTTAAAGCCACATTAATCAATATCTTTAATATAGATTAAGTAATGATAATAATATATGATAGTAATATGATAGTAATGTGAAAGGAGTTGCTTGTGCTGATGACCTTAGATAATTGTTACTCATCTTCAGTTTGCCTCAGCTAATGGAGTTTTAAGCATCGCTCAGTTCCACGTTTTTTGGTTCAGGTCTCATCGACATTATATGGCTAAAGCTCTGACATATCCACCGTTGGATACCAGCACTAAACAGTAGAGGGACAAAGTAAGTTTAACTAGCTGATGAACACATTTATCAGGTAAAGAAATACTGCATCTGATGTATGTAGAAACCTTTTGGGCAACAATGTCGGTTTTTGTGTCTTTTAAATCATTTATTGTCTTTGTTGGTCATTGTGTCCATCTTTGTGTGGGTGTCTGTTTAAGGGATATTTTGTAGGTGAAGACCAGAGGGTCACCTGGCACTTTTGGTGGTCCATCTATGCACACATGGACACATTACAGCAATAAAACTAGCACTTTGCATTAATCAATTTGTAATACATAATTCTGATTCAGCTTTCTTATAGTTAGGTTGTCGTTAAGTGAAACTTTAAATATGTTTATATTGTTTTCACTTGAACTTCAGAGTGTGTCAATTGAAAATGATTTCCTGGCTCTGTGTCATGTTGTTTGACCTACTTTAGTTTAAAGAGCATGTGACTTTATTTTATAGTGGAGTCACCGCCTCAGTGCCTTCACAGTGTATGTTGGTCCCTCTCTCAAACACAGAGTGAAACTAAAGGTAAACAATCCTCACATTTTGGTCAAAATTACATTTCCACTACTTGATGTGCGATGCTTCGAGCAGGGCAATTGAAGCCGCTCTAAAATTATAATTATTGGGCTCATATTAAATGGCGTGACCGCTCATAAGAGCAGCGAGATAAGGGAGCAGTGGGGGTGGATCCTCGTGGCATAGTGTAATCAGGACGTGGTGATGAGGAAAAGGTCATTTGTGCTAATGCAACATTTTTTATTCTACAAGAGAGACATCCGCACTGATAGATGATCCAAAGGTCGCCTGTGTCATCACGCCCATTCTGTCCTGTGGGGTGATGCAAAACAGATCTGATGACTGCTCTCCACACTCCATCACAGAACAGGAGAGCGCAGCGCTCATCTGGTGGCGGATAGGGGCCTGGGTGGGGCGCTCCGGCTCACATGATGAACAGCCTTGCTGGCAACTTTACTCACAATGTTAACTCCCCGACTGGGATGGCAGTGGAGTCGGGTTTAGGTTCAATTATTCCCTCACTGAAAGGGAAGACATACGGGTGCCGATTTACGCTCTCGATCTGTATCAGCAACTTCAACAGTAATAAAGGGCCTCACACCCGAGACGCTGCCTGGATAAACACACATTTCATACTGAGCAAATGAATCACCTGCTTGATATGCACAGGAGCAGAAATCATTATCTAGCGAGCTCATAGCATTATACTCATAGCCCACCAGTAAACAAAGCTTATGAAATCACTTTTTGTCAATTAATAGTGAGAAATCATGCCTGTTTAAATGAGTAAAATGTGCACCGTCTTTATCTTCTTATTAATTATTTGCCAAATCACTTACCATGAAACTATACATTAACTGCATAAAGACATGACAGAGAGAACGCTTTGCTGAAAATTGCTGAAGGGAATATTTACCCGCAGAAGTCGAATTGCACGTCTGATTTTCATTGACTCACGAGAATGAATAACAGAAGAATAAATGCGAGTTGTCTCATCTAAAAAAGGTGCTCAACCACTCTGAGAAACGCTCTGTTCTGCAGAAGCGGGACATGCTGCTCCCATGAGGGAACTACATGTACAAACACCCTCTGACGGAATCCATCTTACGAGACAGTAGTAAACAATACTGACTCATAGGGGATGAAACAGGTTGACACTTATTGTCGTCATAATTGAATTAGGCAGAAATCAGCAGATGTTCAGAATCTCTTCATCCATTGTTTAATCACCTGGAAGGCTAGAACAATGAGGCAGCATGCTTTGTGAAAGTGCTCTGGATCTATCCTGCATTAGCAATGCAGAACTCAATACTGCAGGCGTAATCTCCTTAGAGATGAAGCAGAAGTGCAGCGGCCGCAGTGAGAAAACGTGTGGAAAAGGTGAGCACAGTGCTGTTTAGACTGCCCTTTGTGTAATCTATCCTGGGCCACAATTCAAACACTATCTGATGTCTTCCTCCCATGACGTGCGCTCTTATCACACGACACAGATGTCTGAGCGGATGCCAGCAGGCTCAGGTCTGTGATGAGAACTCCCAGTCATGCGCGGTGGCACCCGGTGCGAGAGCTGGCTTCCGAAGGGCAGAAAGATAAATTATTCAGCCTGAAGTGTTTTGCATCAACGCGGCTCAGATGGCAGCACATGAGAGGGATTAATTCATGCAACATCCATGAGAGGACAAGGAGATGTCTCAAAGCCATGGTTGAGTGAGGGGTGCTCGTATGTGTGTGGAGAGGAAAATCACTGCTCATAATGGAACCATTGCTCATTGATGAGTTATGTTGTTACTCTGACATCTTTGTACTCGAGAAGCAGGTGATGAAGTAAACAACAAAGCAATGCCTCATGTGCTGCCTCGACTCTTGACTGGTTTTATTAATTTACAGATGATTTTGATCTGTGTGGAAGAAAAACAACAGTGAAACTGATTTAAAAAAGCAATAACTTGGGCTTATTAAGTCCATAAAAGATGCACTGAGGCAACAAAGAGTGTCCGTGCTAATACATTAAATAAAACCCCAGCTGCGGTTCTTTCGGTTCTTTTACTGAACAAAATAAAATGGATGTGTTTTATTCTTGAAAGCGATCAAATTCAATCATGTCAGCGGACACAAATTAGTGTCGCTGGCGTATACATTAGGAGTGTTTCTTAATCGATAATGTGTCAAGGCTGCAGCGGACACACAGGGTTATCTCACGTTTGTCTGAATGACTTTGACAAAGCTGGCATAACTGAATAGATGTTGTTTGACTGACAAGGGGAGGCCTGTCGGAGAAGCATTAGCAGATCATTAGCATTCCTTGACATTTTCCCATCCGTCCAGAAAGCAGTGGTGGCCCTGTAAACAAAGTGCTGTTGTGGTGCATGGCAAGGAGAAAAGGGAATAGAACGTAATGTAAAACGGCATTGTTCAGCGCTGGCGATAGCAGGTGCGCATTCTAATGCTGATCTACAGGCCAACCTCTGGCTGGCTGAAACAGCGGAGGGAGCCGATAAGGGAGTGGACGAATGGGACATGCAGCAGGGGTAATTGAAAGTGCTCGGGATTTTAAAGGCCACATGCGACCAGGGGTTATCAGCCGCAGAAACAATCGGAATTTTATATGGGAGTGACTTATTATCCCGACGAAAAGGAGGTTTGTTACACTTCACAGAGGGCTCGCTGGATAATACAAGATCATAAAGGCCACAAGTAAACTTCAGAGAGCCTTTAAAGGACTGTAACATTACTTTTAGCACCTTGTCTGCTGGAACCACTTTGTATTGTGTGCTCAAAACCCCTTTTGAATAAATGTGCTTCTGTTACAACCTGCCTTTTCATACATATGAAAAAACTCCATAATGCAGTGATTGTTGTTTTTTATGAATCTGAAAGCACTAAAACAGATAACTTGGTTATTAGCAGAGAAGCTACAACCCTTCTTTTATACATATACTACTTCTGTATGCAGGAAGAATCACCCTAGTATTGAGGTGAGATCTACGGGTCGTGACATCACATGTTTCTGATTGCTTTTCATGGCTACAAATTCACAAAACAGCGCCATTTGGGAAATACTGATCAAAGCTAAATCTATGTTTTCATGACAACCAAATGTTTCATCATGTCAGGCTGTAGCACACAGTTACATGTGTGTGTACACGTGCACGTGTACACGTCCTACACTAACACCAGAGATGGGGTCGTTACTAAAAAAATGTAATATATTACATATTACTTTTTAAAAAAGTAATATATTACACTACTTCGTTACTATCTACATAAAGTAACTCGTTACTTTACTCGCCGAGCACGTACGAACTGCGCATGCGTGAGTGGCAATAACTCTTCTTACCAGCAGGCGGCGGTAGTGTGTATTTGTCATTCAAAACAGGCAACAACCGGAAGACAGAGAAGAAGAACAGACTACGTGATATAAACAAACAACAAATAGCGTGTGCGGTAGCTTCACCTTAGCATGTGTTCTTTGCAGGTGTTTGTTGAGGTTTGACGTGGTGTTTACAGCAGTGGATAACAGCTTCTGGCCTGGACACAGTTTGCACCTCACCGTCACATTCCTGTCTATTCTTCGGACGAACTCAATGTAATGGGCATACCTCCACCCCTCGAAAGTTATCGCTGACTCAGCCATGTTTATGCAGCACTGCACGTGGAGATGTGGACGCGCAAATCGCGCAGATTACGTACATATAAACCTGCGGCGGAAACCCCTCGTGTCTGTCAGTGTGATTATGACTGATTTTTAGTAAGTAACGAAGTAACGCGTGTCGGGGCAATGTTAGTAACTGTAGTGTGATTACTGAATTATAAAAGTAGCGCGTTACACTACTCCGTTACCGACAAAAGTAATATTATTACAGTAACGCGTTACTTTGTAACATGTAACGCGTTACACCCAACTCTGACTAACACACACAGCCTCAGCGCTCTTGAAATCAGTGTGCAGCCTTAGGAAAGCCTTGAGGCTTAAAGGACAAAATCTGCATCTCATAAAACAATCACACCCACTTGTGCCTCAGGGTACGGGCTGAAAAACAACACGACTGGCAGATTTATCCGCTCCCAGTCAAAACACTTGCCTTTCAGGGGTATGGACACAGCCTTGCCTTGGGGAAATCTGCCTGTGTGGTGGAGATTGCCTATTAGCCCCTGCACAGTGTAAACACATCATACTGATCCTGATCATTTGCAGCCTGGTGGTTAAATAACCTTTTAAAATGTTGAATAACACTTCAATATTGTGGGAAATACAGAATTAAGCCTATTAACTTTCTTGAAGTTATTTACCCGAGAAAATTGGTATTTTCACGAGCTGGGCTGTATATGCAGTGAAGAGGCGCACACATTTTCTTTAGATTAATGCTACATGACCTGCAGCAGATTTATTGTACATATTCAATGGTCATAAGTGAGTTACATTACTGAGCGTCTCCTCTGTTGCTCTCCCTGAGGTTTCTCCCATTTTTCCCCTTAAACTGTGGGTTTTCTCTGGAAGTTTTTCCTTGTACGATGTGAGGGTCTAAGGATAGAGGGTGTCGTTTTTCTCATACTGATATTCTGAACAATCTGTGCTGTTGTATTTGCTGTAAAGTGTCTCTACTGTAGTCTATTTTTATTATATATACAGCACTTTGGCTCGACCAAAAATCGTTTATAAATGTGCTATATAAATAAAACTTGATTTGATTTGAAGTATATCTGATATGTGCCTTGCAATTTAGATACAAATAAGACAAGATTTATCGTAGATGGGAAGCTGGGTTTAGCCTAGCCTAGCTTAGTTTAGCATGAAGCATTACCTTAGCTAGAATCTTAAGGTTCCCTTTGAATTGTTTCCCCTTGCAAATGTGTCCGTTCAGTGTTACTTACAAACTTGCAATTTCTGTTTCCTAGACTAACAATCAAGTTGAATGATTTTCTATGCTCACTTAAATACTTGCAAAGCGTATTTCTGTTGAACATTTTAAAACTGCTATGTTCAACCATGCTAACTGGAATAAAGTCTTCTTCTTCCCTGCTTGGTTTGCACATTAGTGTGTTTACCACCACCTGTTGATCAGTGGAACAACCACGACAGGACTAGTAGTAGCCTTAAAATGTCATGGTACTATGTATATGAAAACTATACTATTATATGTATGATTATTAAAGGTCACCTATTATGCAAAATCCACTTGTTCATGTATTTTATACATAAACATGTGTCCCCTATGTGTAAAGAGATTCTGAAAATTTGAGGAAAAAAGACCCTGTCTCTTTTTGTCCTGATGGATTAATATAAAATCCTGTCTGAAAATGAGCTGATCAGATTTTGGCCACTTTGTTATGTCATGACGTTTTTTTTGGCTTGTGTAACCATTGGCCAATAACCAACCAAGGTAACACCCTCCCACCTTATCACCTGAATCTCCTCCTAGAGCACCATTGTGATTTGTTTCACCAAATATCTCTCAGAGGGGCGTGGAGAGTGGCTCCTTATTTTCATCTAAAGTAACAGACAATAGAGGTTTCTCAATACTCAAATTTCCCCTCCTCGACTCCTATCCTCGAGACTTGGTGCCGCCCACAGGAGATGCGAGCGGAGGACTGAGGAGGGGAACCGAGGAGAGAGGAGTGGAAGCAGCAAGCGGTTAGAGAAATGAGAACTCCTCTGAGCGGTCATTTTAAAGAGACGTCCATTAATGATGACAGGAGGCACAGCAGCACTCTCTCTGATGGACAGATGTGTTCATGATGACTTATATATATTTACTTTTAATTAATTGACTGTGCGGTATAATGAGACAATAACAGGCTACAGATGCGGACATATACACACACATATATTTCTGAAATTGTATATATTTATATAAATATTAAATATATACAATTTCAGAATCAAACAAGTATGAGAGCACTCTCATTATAACGTAACACAATCAGAGACTGGATATATCCCCCCCCCCCCCTCTCTCTGGTCGCTGAAATGGGGAATTGAAATTACGGGCCAAAAGTTGAACGAGTATTAAAAGTAAGCATAGGACACCAAACCAACTGAGACCCGTCTGTCCGCCGCATCTACGCACTGTACAACACACACACACACACACACACACACACACACCTACAGTATACACACTGTACCACACACACCTACAGCTCCTAAAGAATATAATCAGGCCACAGCCGTTGTGTATTTTATTATGTGAAGCACTAAATGGTCTTAGAAAAATATCGACTCTTTGTTTGTAGATATCTACTAAACTAAAGCAAATAAAGAGAGTAGTGTAGTGCCGAGAGATAGGGAGTCAGAGGCGGTGCAAGGAAGGTGCAAAAGGGTACTTTATTGAAGAGCTGTTGTCCGGTTGCAGTCCGGGAAGAAGAGAGTGAAGAGAGGAGGGCACACAACATATATTGTAAAACATATAACATGTCCGTGTGGGAACAATACCCCCAATGTTCCATGTATGTAGGTCGCAGGTGAGGGCCGGGCCATGGAACGGGCCACGAAAGGGGGCCGCAGGAGAGGGTAGGGGCCCTAACGAGGGCGAGGGCACCCCCACCGGGAGCGGGCCGGAACGGGCCGTCGTAACGGGGCCGCAGTAGGTGTCGTTGCAAATCCAGCAGGAAAGAGCGCTGCCCGGCCACAGGTGAAGACACAGCGGCGGCGGGCATGACATCTCCGGAAGGACAGAGCGGAATCCCAGGGAGGCAGGAGCAGTCACCCCGGGAGGAAGGAACGCAACCCGGCCGCAGGCAGATGCACAGCGGCGGTGGGCACAAAATCCTCGGCAAGCCTTGAGGAATCCCCGGGAGGCAGGAGCAGTCTCCCCGGGAGGAAGGAGCCATGGATGTGGTGTCTAGACAGTTGTGTTAAGTTAATTTATTTAGTTCAGTCCTTTTGTCTTTTGCCTTGTCTTGTGATTTCCTGTTTTATTTTGTAGTAACCTTTCCCTCTCGTTTCAGAGCATTCCTGCCCTGGTGTGTTTTTCCCGCCAGTGTGATTGTCAGCCCCTCCCTTAATTGTTGCCACCTGTGTCCCCTTACCTAGTGTGTATATATAGTCTGCGTCTCCCTTTGTCGTGTGAAGTATATTTTTGATAGTCCATGTAGATGTTTTTTGATTTAGAGTTTTTGATCCTCCAAGTGAGCGTTTTGTGTTTGACCTTAATTAAAAGACCTTGTTAATTCTGATCTGTTTCTGGTGTTGTGCATTTGGGTCCTGAGCCTCGTGACATTCTTAACAGTACGAACTGACCAAAGAATGGACCCAGCCGACCCAGACAGGTTCAGAGCAACTCTGCGCTCACAAGGCACACTTTTGTCTCAGCATGACGATCAGCTGAAATCAATTGACCAGGGAGTGAGAGAATTGAGTGGTCGTCAAGAAAGCTTCCAAACATCTGTGAACAGCCAAGTAAACCAACTGGCAGATCAGCTTGTTCGTGTCCTTGCCCACCTGGAATCTGGATCTCAAACTGTTTCCGCGGCTGCACCCCTGCCTGAGGCTGTGAATCCTGTGATCCAAGGACCTACTCCTTCTTCATGCTCTCGTCTCGCATCTCCAGAGAAATTCTCCGGTGACTCAGGTGACTGTCGTCCTTTTTTAGTCCAATGCAACCTGCATTATCAACATCAGCCTTCTGCTTTTCCAACAGACCAGTCTAGGATAGCTTTCATGATAACACACTTGACTGGTAGAGCAGCAGCGTGGGCTACAGCAGAATGGGCTAGAGCAGGGGTCACCAACCTTTTTTAGGGTGAGGGCTACTTTCAAAGAATAAAACAAGTCGAGGGCTACTTTTGCTCCTCTTTTTTTTTGTTTTTTGCAGTGTATATATTTAGCACATTTTAACATTATTATATGCTGATCTTTAACCTTTGTGTGCTGTTTGGGTCTGTGGGACCCGTTTGCAGTGTTTACTAAAAGAAAATGTTTGCAATTTAATTAATTTAACCTGCTTTATTTGGGGGTGGATCTCACCTCCTCTAGGGGGGTCCTCACCGCCTCATGAGCATGCATGGAAGATTTTTTTTTAAATGTTGAAGTGAAATGCATCAATTTGGTGCACTTTGAGCACAACATGAATTGATGGATACAGCTCTCAACACTCAGATGAAAGGGAGCTGTATTTTCAATAATCCAAACATCTTTAGAATATGATCACAACCAATAACAAATCATTTAAACTTGTTTATTCTTATCTTATGTTACCTATTAGCATTCTTTCTTTTTCTTTATGCGTATTTTACTAACCACTCCCCTTTTAGTTTTTTTTACTGTCCTATTGTACACATTGGAATTATTTCTGACTTTATCTATATTAAATAGATAAAGGTGTGCTCTCCCTAGCTCTCTTTCTCTCCGTCTCTCTCTCCATCTGTCTCTCTCTCTCGCTCCCTCCCTAGCTCGCTCACTCTCTCTCTCTGTCTCGCTCGCTGTGTGCTCCTCCGTGGCGATGACGGCTTGCGTTAAAAAATAATAATAAACATATTTGTAAAGTGGGGACACAAAGGTGATTTCGAAAAGTGCGGGGGACATGTCCCCAGTGGAAATTACGCCATGCGTGTGTGTGCGTCAAGTGCAATACATATATAAGTTACAACACACAGAGTAAAACTCTGCCCCTCATGTGTTGTATAGGCTGGCATTATAGGCTGTTTAATGGGGCTGATGTGTAGTGTAGATTCTGCCAGAAGGAAAATCAGCGGGGAGGTGACAAATTGGTTTTCTTCCTGGTCCCGCAAATCAAGCAAGAACGTGATTGGTCGATATTCATTGTGGGGGTGGGGGGAGGGGTGTTATAGAGTTGTAGTAAGTAGATAGAGTTCGCTATGATTTAGGTTTCGTTTATGCATAGGGTAGATTCTTTTAATTACATTTCCTTTTTTGTTTTGTGTATTTTATACATTTTGGATTTGCTTGGCGAGCTATTTTTAGAACATGCCCGCGGGCACCGTGTTGGCTACCCCTGGGCTAGAGACTCTCCCCTTTGCAGATCACTTGGACTGTTTACTGATTCCCTTAAGATTTTTGATCGTACAGCACCAGGGAGAGAAGCGGCTAAAGCTCTAGTTCAACTCAAGCAAAGAAATCAAAGAGTGTCTGATTATGCCATAGAGTTTAGGACAATAGCAGCAGACAGTGGCTGGAATGATCTGGCCTTGCTGGACGCCTTTGTAAATGGACTTTCAGGCCTTGTCAAAGATCACTTAGTCCCATTAGATCTTCCAGAAGATGTAGACTCTGTGATTGCTCTGGCTATACGAATAGATAATAGGCTCTGGGATAGACAAAAAGAAAGAGAACATCCTGCAGTTTGTTCACCAAGCTCCATGGGGCCTCCTCGTGGCATCCGGATGGGGGAGGATTCGTTTCCAGGGGTCTGGATCAAGCCTCCTTTGACAACACCATCCACCACATCAGAGGAACCCATGCAACTTGGCCGAGCAAGACTTTCACTGGAGGAGCGGGAACGGCGCCTCCGCCAGGGCCTGTGTTTCTACTACGGGCATCGTGGACACCTGATGGCGCTTGCTCACTAAAAGACGGGGCTCCCCAGGCAAGAGGAGGGCGCTGGTGAGCCGACTAACTTCTGACTACTCTCCTCGTACGCTGACTCCTATCCAAGTAAAATTAGGTAAGAAAACCTTAACACAGAATGTTCTCATTGATTCAGGAGCAGACGAAAGTTTTATGGACTGGAATTTTGCCAAAAGCTTGAACATTGTCACCATGCCCTTAGCTCAACCTTTAAATGCCAGCGCCCTTGATGGATGATTATTGTTTCAAGTCACTCACCACACACAACCCGTCCAGGTTATCATAAATCACAACCACACAGAATTCATGACATTCCATTTATTCGACTCCGCACAACACCCTATGATTTTAGGCTTCCCATGGTTGAAAAGACATAACCCTCACATTGACTGGCGTTCTGGTAGGGTGAAGGGGTGGGGAAGAGAATGTAATCATACATGTTTGGTTTCACCAGGAGAAGTTGAAGGGCTGTCTGTACGAAGGGTTACTTCAGGTAGTGAGGTGGAGACGAAGGAAGTAACTCATGACCATGCCTCTGACTTACCAGACCTGCCCAATGTTCCCTCCTGTTACCACAACCTGAGGGAGGTTTTCAGTAAGACTCGGGCCTCTACGTTGCCTCCTCATCGACCTTATGACTGTGCAATTGACTTACTACCAGGTGCCCCCATTCCCAAGGGACGTCTATACTCAATTTCTGGTCCTGAAAGACAATCTATGACGGATTACATTGACTCATCTCTGAAGGCGGGCCTCATTCGTCCATCGTCATCTCCTGCTGGCGCCGGATTTTTCTTCATGGGTAAAAAAGACGGATCCCTCCGACCCTGCATAGACTACTCTCCCCTGAATGATATAACGGTAAAAAACAGGTACCCTCTCCCCCTCATTTCCACTGCTTTTGAACTGTTAAAAGGAGCTAAGATCTTCACTAAACTTGACTTGAGGAATGCCTATCACTTGGTCAGGATAAGGGAGGGAGACGAATGGAAGACTGGATTCAATACCCCCAGTGGCCACTATGAATACTTAGTAATGCCATTTGGGCTAACTAATGCTCCTGCTGTATTTCAGGCTCTTGTGAATGACGTGCTCAGACAATATTTGAATCATTTTGTGTTTGTCTACCTGGATGATATATTGATATTCTCTCCTGATGAAGAGTCCCATGTTCAGCATGTCCGCCAGGTCCTCCAAGGCCTTCTGGAAAACTAACTATTCGTGAAGGCTGAGAAATGTGAATTTCACAAGACCTCTGTCTCATTCCTGGGCTTCATCATTGCTCCGGACCAGGTCAAGATGGATCCAAGCAAGGTCAGTGCTGTCGCAAATTGGCCCACACCCACCAACAGGAAGAAGGTACAGCAATTTCTCGGTTTTGCTAACTTCTACAGACGTTTCATAAGACATTTTAGCTCCATAGCTGCACCTCTCCACTCACTCACCTCAACCCATGTTCAGTTTTTGTGGACTCTACAGGCCGACAAAGCTTTCCAGGAATTGAAAAGACGGTTTACCTCTGTTCCTGTTCTCATCACTCCTGATTCACTACGGCAGTTTGTGGTGGAGGTGGATGCTTCCAATGATGGCGTTGGGGCTGTGTTGTCACAACGTTCAGCCAAGGACAGCAAACTTCACCCATGTGCATTTCTGTCACGTAAGTTAACACCTGCTGAACGCAACTATGATGTAGGCAACAGAGAACTTTTGGCAGTCAAAACAGCGCTTGAGGAATGGAGACACTTTCTGGAGGGGTCAGAGCAACCATTCATAGTCTGGACGGATCATAAAAATCTTGAGTACATCCGAAAAGCTAAGAGACTGAACTCACGTCAGGCAAGATGGGCTTTGTTCTTCACTCGTTTTAACTTTTCCTTGTCATTTAGACCCGGTTCACAAAATGTCAAGCCAGATGCACTTTCTCGTGTTTTTGATCCTGAACCCTCGGCAAAGGAACCAAAGCTCATCCTTCCACTAAACTGTGTGGTTGGAGCGGTAACTTGGCCAATAGAAACAGAGGTGAAACGAGCTAACGGTGTGAGCCCGACACCTAGGGGTTGCCCCCCAAATAGGTTGTTTGTTCCTCAAACTGTGCGTCCTAAGGTCATTCAATGGGCTCACACCTCGCTGCTCACCTGCCATCCTGGGGTAAAAAAACCAATGGACAGATGAGAAGCCAGACAGGGTCCCGGAGCGCGCCACCCATGGGCCGATGGAGCATGGGCGACGTCCGAAACTGTCGAGGCGAGAGGGGGTCCAGGAGTGCGCCGATGAAAACGTGAGTGGCGTCTGGATATCCCCGGAAGGCAGGAGAGGCCAGACAGGGTCCCGGAGCGCGCCACCCATGGGCCGATGGAGCATGGGCGACGTCCGGAACTGTCGAGACGAGACGGGGTCCAAGAGCGCGCCACCCAGGCGTCTGGAACCGCCGTCGAGGTGGTGAAAAAGGTGAGTGTCCACACGAGGTCAACCGGCTGGTCGAACCTCCTCTCCGGCACCGTAAAAAATTGGTAACAGTCAGATGTTAACATAAATATGTCGACAGCCATTAACAGCTAGCCGTTAGCCGCTAGCCGCTAGCTGCTAGCCATGGGTAGCTGATAGCCGTCGTTAGCCCCTCGTGGTTAGCCGCTAGTCGTCGTCAGCTAGCGCAGCCGGGACGTGCAGTCGTATGCCCCGAAGAAACAAGCCCACGAGGTAGCAATCGGGTTGCTGGTCGACCCAGCAGGTCGTGCATCGTCTCCCTGTTGGATGGAAGGCTGATGCGGGAATGGCGATTCCAAAAAATCCCGGCATTTCCAGAAAGAAACTTGAGTTCCTTTTGCCGTGTTCGGGTCCGTCCCGGAAACTTCTCGAGACTTGTCAGGGTCACCAGTGTAGTGCCGAGAGATAGGGAGTCAGAGGCGGTGCAAGAAAGGTGCTTTATTTAAGAGCTGTTGTCCGGTTGCAGTCCGGGAAGAAGAGAGTGAAGAGAGGAGGGCACACAACATATATAGTAAAACATATAACATGTCCGTGTGGGAACAATACCCCCAACTGTAGTTCCATGTATGAATTATGACCCCAGTGTATAAATAGGTGGTCACCACAGTAGGCCTGTTATACTAAAGTAATGTGTTAGCAGAAAGTTTAATACAGCGTATTTCTGGTATATTCCTTTTTATGTCACCTGATATATAGGATGTGTGTTAAACTTGAATATTCCTAAAATGATGTCCCATTTTAAGTATACCTTCTCAATATAAACTATACTTTAATTACAGTTTCCAGATGTTAGAAGAGGCCATGAGATGATGTGTGTTATTGAGTCACACAGTTAGAGAGACAATGGTCATTCTGAGTTATCAATAGATGTATTCATTCTAAGTGGGCTGACTTCGGGGTGGAAGGAAGTTCAGAGAAGGCCTTAGGATATAAGAACAGTACCTTTGTTAGTTAACTAATCCTAAAGATGTCATAAGACAAGAACGTTTAAAACCTATACAAGTATAGCTTTCAGACAGGAAAACATGTGACTTTTGTGTGATAGGCTGCATGATAAGATGTGTGTGCATTCTGTCAAAGAGTCCTGTCTGTAAGATTCTACTACTCCAAAGCATGGCTGTGGGACTGCTTGAGGGCAGAGGGACATTGACACACACACACACACACACACACACACACACACACACACACACACACACACACACACACACACACACACACACACACACACACACACACACACACACACACACACACACACACACACACACACACACACACACACACACACACACACACACACACACACACACACACACACACACACACACACACACACACACACACACACACACACACACACACACACACACACACACACACACACACACACACACACACACACACACACACACACACACACACACACACACCGTAAGGAGATGGGGCGAAACAGATGGAGTCAACAACTGCTGACTCATTGCCATAGGGTCCCGCCCAGAAGTGAAACTGGCCAATGGAGAACTACCAGCTCACGGTCTAGGGCTCGCCCAGAAGTGAAATCGCCAATAACAAATAGCTAGGGAGGAGAAACCAACACAACTCCTCCCCACTTGTGTGTATAAATATTATGATATTCTCATGCTCTGCGCTCTTTTTCTGACTGGCTGTCGTGGTACGTATATCACACGGTGGTAGGAATTGAGCCCAGAGTACTCTGTAATTTGTACTATTGCAGAGTGCTCTGTATTGTGTATTGTTGCTTTTACCATTAAAACAGATTATTGTTTAACCTTTATTCTGGTGCTTTGAATTCCTTCTTTTATAATTTGACCAGCTCATCAGTCATCAAGGGATGCGCGGAGCAGAGGTGAACCTTCCACCACCGCCATTGGGTGGTGCTCCAACAATACTGAGTGATATATATTATACACACTGCTCTGCTTTCTGCACGGACCTCACAGCTGTTCTCTCTGGAAACATCGCGACGCGATGAAAGCAGTTTCTAAAATAATATCCAAGGGATGCATGCAGAGCTGTCATTGGCTGAGATAACTCCGGCCGTGCGTAACGCCTCCACCGTTCCCGGAAATCCGTGGAGGACTTATCAGTGGCCCTTTCTCACTTCTCTTATTTTTCATTTCCTCGCTCCTCTGTCTCGGTCTCACCGGAAGTTGATTTGTCTGCGCCATCTTGAGTAGCGTCCCAATGGCCTTATTTTTGCCGGAGGAGCGATAATGGAGGAGCTATAATCGAGGAACCACCAGACCATCCTTCAATGAAATCCTCAGACACTCGCCCCGCCCCCTTACTGTGTATCGCTCACTGATTGGACGATGCAGTGCATGCACTGATCTGATGCTTCTTGACATGAGAGTAGTTTCCGAGTGGAGTGAAGAAAATACATGAACCTCACGGGAGTCACTCCTCAGTCTATACTGTGTTTTGTTTCAATTAATGTATCATTTAGTTACACATATGTGATATATCTGAAGAACAAAGTGGTCAAAAATCTTTTTATTCATTTATTGGAAACATTTTCACGATCGCTTCTTCCGTTTTACATTTTCATTTATTGTCATTTCCATTCAGTCAGTCATTAAGTGCTATTAAAATGTTAATGTGCTACATATCCAAACAAAGTGTGCAATCCAATGAATGTTAATCTAACTGGGTTTTGATAGATAACTTATCTCTTTTTCTTCTCTAAATTATTTTATTTCTATTGTGCACTCTAATCAATATTAATCCAACTAATGTTCGTTTATACATTTTAAGAATGGCGTTTATCTTTTTTGAGAATGAGTTCTTATTTTATTTATTTATTTATTTATTTAACAGATGATACACATGTTTGTGTCAGTAAATGTGTAGGCGGTGGCAGGCCCACCTTAACCTGCCATCAGGCCCTGGGGTTTGTCGGCCCCCTATTTAAACAACAAATGAAAGTCATTTATATCCTCGGCAGGCTCTGTGATCGCACTTCTCCACTCTGCTCTACGCGCGCCTGGTCCTCTCCTCCAGATGAGTGACGTATCGGGCCTCCCTCATGTATTTGTCCAGTTGCCATTGGCTCCCCTCCACGTAGCAAGTCCTCGTCGTCCTCTCCATCTCCTCCAACATCCCTCCTGTCTGTTTTTCCTCTCCCGCTACTCCATCGCTATCAGAACCAGACGGCCTACTTGGCTCCGAGGCCCCGCGGCCGGCACCGCTGCCGCTCGGTACAGAACTCATCTGTCCTTCCTCCTCATCCTGGAATTCGGAATTTTTTGTAATAGCTGCTTGTCTCGAAACTCCTTTTCCCTCAACAATTTCCTTTCCCGAGCGTCACTCTCAAACTTTTTCTTCTCAAACTTTTTCTCCTCAAACTTTTTCTCCTAAACAACCTTCATCTGTCACTCAATCACTCGCAATTTGAACAAGTCACATGTGAAACATATTCTCATTCTGATTGGCTGTTAAGTGGTGCCCACTGACTGTTTCGGAGTCATCATGTTTGAGAAAAATCTCTGGAATCCATCGATCTGATTGATTAGCGGAGCAAATTATCAAAAATACTACGGAGGGAAGATATTTTCGTTTGGATTACTGGTCTGGGGGGAGCTCGCGAGTGTGTGTGTTTGTGTATTTTTGCGTTTGTGTGTACATGTGTTTGTTTCCCGGGGAAAACACTCACGAGAAACATTTATCATCTGAATTTGCCGAAACAAGTTTAATATTCTGAAAGCCAAGACTTTGTTTATTTGAAACCAGATGAAAACAAACTGTAACGGACCCTGCCGTGTTATCTATGATTACTATACGCCTTACATTCATAATGTCAGCCGGAGGGAGGAGGAGTGAGTGGCGAGTGAGAGCTGTCATCTTCCCTTTACAAGCTTCAAAAATGTATTTATCGTGTGATTTTGGAAATAAAAGTTTCATATTCTGAAAGCCAAGACTTTGTTTATTTAAATGTTTTTAAAAACATCCGAAATAAAAAACTTTTTTTTTTTTTAATTACATTTTTTTTTAAAACTTTTGTATGTAAAACATTGTTACGACCCGCCTCCCTACTCAATAGTAGTGGCTCGTGAGGCAGTCCGCAACATAAAACAAAAGTACACAACACATAGGCACTAAACGGTGATCATACATTTATTGCCACAATCTTAAACACATACACTGGAGGACAGGTAAACAAACAAAAAGACGGAGGGGACTTGGGCCAACCACACCACGGGCCGTAGGATCCAGAGCCTTCCTCCGCTACCCAAAATCATACATAACCTAACGGGAGAAATAAAGCCGCGAAAACCTAACGCTAACACGTCCTCCAGAAAACACAACAAAAAGGCAAAATAGCTCTGCCACAGCAGAGATATCCGGAGTAGTGATCGCCCTCCTTCTCCTTCAGTCCCCTCTTTTATGCTCGGCTGATTGTCAGCTGGGAGCACCTGCGCCGAGCTCGGCTGAGTGACAACTGGGAACACCTGGGGAAGGCGGAGCCAGCTGTACCTGCACAGCAGAGAGAACAACAAAAAGGGGGGGAGTACGTAACACCCCCACCATGAGTTAGTGATTTTTTTCTTTTTTTTTTAAAAAACAAAACAATCACAACAATCAACCTTAGTTGACAGACGTGCTCACCACCACTCATTCCACACACCCGACAGGTTAACAACACACAATACTACCATACCATAGCCAGTGCCTCCTTTTCGATGGTGCAATACACCCGCTGGTGTCGATCAAATCTCCCGGAGCGGTACGACACAGAGCGCTCCACCTCACGATCAGCTCCAGTACATCTGCCCGCTGCGCGTCAGGCAAGTGTGCTAAATGTGCCTCAATGTTATCCAGAATCTCTGAGTTTCGCAGCCTCCCCTGTAACACCGCCTTCGATTGGACCACAACGTCTTCATCCCCCCCCCAAATGACCGGGACTTCAGCGGTGACAGACGTGTCACTTTCAGCACTGGACAGCGCCACCATACAGGCAGCGACAGGTTTAGAGAGATCAGCACCAGACAGCTCCCCGGGTAGAACAATAGACTTAGCAGTAACAGCATCTGAGCCACTGCTCAAGTCAGTGGCATTCGCCCTCTCATTGTATGGCTTCAACATATTAACGTGACAAAGCCTGCTCCTACGACCCCGGTCAGGGGTAGCGATGAGATAGTCACGGTCACCGACTTTCTTGGTAACAACATAAGGGCCACTGAACCGGGCTTGCAAACTGGAACCAGGGATCGGCAGCAAGGCTAGCACTTTATCCCCTGGAGCGAATACCCTGTCCTGAGCCCGCTTGTCATACCAACTCTTCATTTCCCTTTGTGCATCAACCAGATTATCCTGTGCCAGCTCGCATGCACGGCGCATCCTGAAACAAAACCCACTCACATAATCCAGCAAATTAAGTGGCTCAGCCACACCCAGCCACTTTTCCTTCAACAGCTTCAGGGGACCACGTACATTATGAGCAAAAACCAGCTCAGACAGACTAAATCCTAGCGACTCTTGCACCACCTCTCTCACTGCGAACAACATTAAATGCACTCCCTCATCCCAATCCTTCTCAGATTCCAAACAGTACGCACGCAACATCGATTTAAGCGTCTGATGAAAACGCTCAAGTGCCCCCTGCGACTCCGGGTGATATGCACTCGAGTGGACATGACTAATAGCGAGCTGTTTGAGAGTCTGAGCAAAGACTCGAGACATGAAATTAGATCCTTGGTCAGTTTGAATTACCTTTGGCAAACCAAACACGGAAAAAAATTTCACCAGGGCTTTGACCACACTCGGAGCAGTGATGTTACGCAATGGTATGGCTTCAGGAAACCGTGTTGCTGCACACATGATGGTAAGCAGAAATTTATTCCCAGATTTACTGCGTGGAAAAGGGCCTACACAGTCCACGATCACCCGCTCAAAAGGTTCACCTACAACCGGGATGGGATACAGCGGTGCAGGAGGAATCGTTTGATTGGGCTTCACTACAACCTGGCACACATGGCAGGTTTTACAGTATTGCACTACATCCCTCTTCAGACCAGGCCAGAAGAAATGGCGCAGCACTCGGTCATACGTTTTATTGACACCCAGGTGGCCAGCAAGCTGATGATCGTGAGCCAAACCTAAGATGTCACGGCGGTATTTAGCCGGGACCACCACTTGTATTTTCACACTCCAATCATCATCTGGTGACGCAAACAGCGGTGTCCATTTACGCATGAGCACCCCGTCTTCGACAAAGTACCCCCGAGAGCCAATGACACCTTCTGATACCGTATCCTCCAACAGCAATGATAATTCCGCATCCGCCTTTTGATCTCTCACCAGCTGCTGACGTGCCACAGGCACAGTACCGAGACTTATCGTATCAGTCTTCACACCGTCACGCTGCAGGGGAGGGTCATTAAATGGCACATCTAGTTCTATAGCCATAAAGCTATCAGCCAGATCCACATCATTGCTAACCTCAACCTCACATTTGGACTTGGCGCGGGTAACGGCACAGGCGACATGTACATCAGGGAACTCTCGGACCACTTTATCTGAATAATTCCCCACAGGAACTGCAGTCACCTCCGGCTTAACTAGCACTCTGCCCCCGGCTAAATCATTCCCCAAGATCAAATCTACCCCCTCAATAGGAAAACATGACCGAACCCCGACAATCACCGGCCCTGTAACCAGATCTGACTCGAGGTGAATATAATGCAACGGTGAATCTACATACTGCATCCCAAACCCCCTCACAAGAACACCCGAATTAACAGCCGACTCCTCCGAGAGGGGCAACACACCAGTCACGATAAAAGATTGTGATGCCGCTGTATCCCTCAAAATTGTCACTGGAATCCTGTTGTCCTTCCCAAGCGAAGACACTACTCCCTGCATAAGAAACGGAGCAAACACTTCCAGTTCTGACTTGAGTGGTCCCGGTCGAGAAGTATTGACAAAGGCTACTGTCTTTACATGCTTATTTTCATCCCGCAAAACATAGCAATTCGCAACAATATGACCTATTTTCTTGCAGTAATGACACACTGGCCTATCCGTAGATCCCCCATTCACCTCTCCCGGTTTTTCCTCAGCAACTCTTGGCCTGCTGGACTGCCATGGCACTTTAGTGAAGACTGGGGTTTCTCTGATATTATTGTCCACAAACCCGGCCTGTGCCCTAGTCCTCTCACCGTAGACAGTCTTGTGAGTAAGCGCATATTCGTCAGCCAAAACCGCAGCATCAAACAGTTTCACCGGTTTTTGCTCATTGAGGTATGTGGCTACTGTGTAAGGCAAACAGTTTTTAAATTCTTCCATGAGCACTAATGTTTTTAGGTCCTCTAGAGACTTTGTCCCCGTCGATGAGCACCATCGCTCAAACAGAACCTCTTTCTCACGGGCGAATTCCACATACGCTTGACAATCTTGTCTTTTCAAACCACGAAACATTTGACGGTATGCCTCAGGCACCAGCTCATAAGCGCGCAGAATTGCAGCTTTCACTTGTTCATAATCCCGGCTAACCTCCTCAGATAACGCAGTATACACCTCCTGCGCTTTACCCGCGAGAACGCACTGCAGCATAACAGTCCACATGTTCCCAGGCCATTTAAACGTTGTTGCTACACGCTCAAACAGGACAAAATAGCTATCAACGTCTTTTTCATTAAACACTGGGATAAACCGAGTATACTTGCCTACGTCAAAATCATGAGGTTGCGCAGACCCCAACTGCTGAGTCTGGTGAGACGTCAGCTCCAGCTCCCTCAAACGTAACTCCGCCTCATATTTCCTCAATTCGAGATTACAGGCGATCTCCTTCTCTCTCAGTCTGTTGTCACTCTCCTTCTCTCTAACCATCAGCTTGCGCAGCTCTAGCTGAAGTTGAAGGTCGCTCACTTTCTGCGAGACCTCTGTCCCGTCGTCCATGGGAACCTCTACTTCCTCCTCTGACAATACCTCCTGCTCTATAAGCGCAGCCAACAGCTGTCCCTTAATGATCTGTTTCTTGTTCTGTTTATTGACTACAACGTCAAATCTGCCTGCGATCAGACCAAGCTGCTGTTTGCTACATGCATCCAACTTCCCCCGAGTCGGATCACCCACAAACCCCTCCAAGTCGAAATCCATCACTGCAACTCTACGCTATACAGCCAAACAAACAACAAAATGCTGTCAAGGGCCTTTTAGAAAGTAATGCTACTCACCACACCGGCACCTGCCCGAGACAGCCTTTGGACGAGCCCCCATATGTTACGACCCGCCTCCCTACTCAATAGTAGTGGCTCGTGAGGCAGTCCGCAACATAAAACAAAAGTACACAACACATAGGCACTAAACGGTGATCATACATGTATTGCCACAATCTTAAACACATACACTGGAGGACAGGTAAACAAACAAAAAGACGGAGGGGACTTGGGCCAACCACACCACGGGCCGTAGGATCCAGAGCCTTCCTCCGCTACCCAAAATCATACATAACCTAACGGGAGAAATAAAGCCGCGAAAACCTAACGCTAACACGTCCTCCAGAAAACACAACAAAAAGGCAAAATAGCTCTGCCACAGCAGAGATATCCGGAGTAGTGATCGCCCTCCTTCTCCTTCAGTCCCCTCTTTTATGCTCGGCTGATTGTCAGCTGGGAGCACCTGCGCCGAGCTCGGCTGAGTGACAACTGGGAACACCTGGGGAAGGCGGAGCCAGCTGTACCTGCACAGCAGAGAGAACAACAAAAAGGGGGGGAGTACGTAACACTCATGATAGGCCCCTGATCTCCGTAGGCCCCTGGGCTTCAGCCCAGGTCAGCCCGTGTATTAAGGCGGCCCTGGGCGGGGGGGTGTGTGGAAATAACACAGAGCTGGCTGCTGTCAGACGATCAGCTGTGCAGCGTCATCACAAACGGACGTTGCTTCACGTGACGCTCCGGAGGAAAGGACGTCCCATTGCTCTTAAAACTCATTTCCCTTCTTCTCGTGGTTTCCTTAGAGGCTTCTCAATACTCAAATTTCCCCTCCTCGACTCCCCTCCTCGATACTTAGACCCGCCCACAGGAGATGCGAGCGGAGGACCGAGGAGGGGAACCGAGGAGAGAGGAGGGGAAGCAGCAGACGTTTAAAGAAATGAGAACTCCTCTCCTCTGAGCGGTCATATTAAAGCGACGTCCGTTCATTATTACGTGGCAACAGCTGCATCAGCTGTCGAGTGTTTTGTCATATTTTATAATCTCTGTTAGATCAGCTGAACATTGTTCCCCCATATATTTACTTTGAATTCATTGAGAGTGCGGTATAATGAGACAACAGGCTACAGATGCACACACACACACACACACAAATATATTTATATAAATATATGCAATTTAAAGTATGAGAGCACTCTCATAATAACGTAACACAATCAGAGACTGGATATATCCCCCCCATTTGAGTATTGAGAAGCCTCTCTTGCGTCTCTCCATACTCCCCTGGTGGGAGGGACTCAGGGAAACGAAGCAAGGAATCCATTTAAGTGAGAAGGACACGGGCCCTTTCTCATTTAATCAAATCCCCCTCCTCGACTCCTCGGTCCTCTGGTAGTGACCCGGAAATGAATTTCAGTGCGCTATGTTGAAGGACATCTAATTTCTCTAAATGCACTTCGAGGACCGAGGATCGAGCATCGAGGAGGCTCTCTGGAGGAGCTATAACCGAGGATACACTGATGGGTCCTCCACGGCTCCTTCGTGGATGCATTTCCGGGAACAGAGATGTTTCAAAGAGTCGTGACGCACGGCCGGACTTATCTCAGCCAATGACAGCTCTGCATGCGTCCCCTGGATATTATTTTATTAACTGCTTTCATCGCGATGCGATGTTTAAAGTGAGAACAGCTGTGAGGTCCGCAGAAAGCAGAGCAGTGTGTATAATATATATCACTCACTATAACAGGCCTACTCTTTTTATTTGCTTTAGTTTAGTAGATATCTACAAACAAAGAGTCGATATTTTTCTAAAACCATTTAGTGCTTCACATAATAAAATACACAACGGCTGTAGCCTGTTTTAGGAACTGTGCGTGTGTGTGGTGTAGGTGTGTGTGGTACAGTGTGTGCGTAGATGCAGCGGACAGACAGGTCTCAGTTGGTTTGGTGTCCTCTGCTTACTTTTAATACTTGTAAATAAAACTTTTGGGCCGTAATTTATTTTCCTCATTGTAGCGACCAGAGAGGGGGGGGGGGATATATCCAGTCTCTGATAGTGTTACGTTATTATGAGAGTGCTCTGTTTGATTCTGAAATTGTATATATTTATATAAATATATACATATATATATGTCTGTGTGTGTCCGCATCTGTAGCCTGTTATTGTCTCATTATACCGCACTGTGAATGAATCAAAGTAAATATATAAGTCATCATGAACACATCTGTCCATCAGACAGAGGGCTGCTGTGCCTCCTGTCATCATTAATGGACGTCTCTTTAAAATGACCGCTCAGAGGAGAGGAGTTCTCATTTCTCTAACCGCCTGCTGCTTCCCCTCCTCTCCGCTCGCATCTCCTGTGGGCGGGACTAAGTATCGAGGATAGGAGTCGAGGAGGGGAGTTAGAGAAATGAGAAAGGGCCCCAGTGTCTCCCGGTTAGAGCTCCTCCAGAGAGCCTCCTCGATGCTCGGTCCTCGAAGTGCATTTAGAGAAATGAGATGTCCTTCAAAACTTGTTCATAATCCCGGCTAACCTCCTCAGATAACGCAGTATACGCCTCCTGCGCTTTACCCGCGAGAACGCACTGCAGCATAACAGTCCACATGTTCCCAGGCCATTTAAACGTTGTTGCTACACGCTCAAACAGGACAAAATAGCTATCAACGTCTTTTTCATTAAACACTGGGATAAACCGAGTATACTTGCCTACGTCAAAATCATGAGGTTGCGCAGACCCCAACTGCTGAGTCTGGTGAGACGTCAGCTCCAGCTCCCTCAAACGTAACTCCGCCTCATATTTCCTCAATTCGAGATTACAGGCGATCTCCTTCTCTCTCAGTCTGTTGTCACTCTCCTTCTCTCTAACCATCAGCTTGCGCAGCTGAAGTTGAAGGTCGCTCACTTTCTGCGAGACCTCTGTCCCGTCGTCCATGGGAACCTCTACTTCCTCCTCTGACAATACCTCCTGCTCTATAAGCGCAGCCAACAGCTGTCCCTTAATGATCTGTTTCTTGTTCTGTTTATTGACTACAACGTCAAATCTGCCTGCGATCAGACCAAGCTGCTGTTTGCTACATGCATCCAACTTCCCCCGAGTCGGATCACCCACAAACCCCTCCAAGTCGAAATCCATCACTGCAACTCTACGCTATACAGCCAAACAAACAACAAAATGCTGTCAAGGGCCTTTTAGAAAGTAATGCTACTCACCACACCGGCACCTGCCCGAGACAGCCTTTGGACGAGCCCCCATATGTTACGACCCGCCTCCCTACTCAATAGTAGTGGCTCGTGAGGCAGTCCGCAACATAAAACAAAAGTACACAACACATAGGCACTAAACGGTGATCATACATGTATTGCCACAATCTTAAACACATACACTGGAGGACAGGTAAACAAACAAAAAGACGGAGGGGACTTGGGCCAACCACACCACGGGCCGTAGGATCCAGAGCCTTCCTCCGCTACCCAAAATCATACATAACCTAACGGGAGAAATAAAGCCGCGAAAACCTAACGCTAACACGTCCTCCAGAAAACACAACAAAAAGGCAAAATAGCTCTGCCACAGCAGAGATATCCGGAGTAGTGATCGCCCTCCTTCTCCTTCAGTCCCCTCTTTTATGCTCGGCTGATTGTCAGCTGGGAGCACCTGCGCCGAGCTCGGCTGAGTGACAACTGGGAACACCTGGGGAAGGCGGAGCCAGCTGTACCTGCACAGCAGAGAGAACAACAAAAAGGGGGGGAGTACGTAACACTCATGATAGGCCCCTGATCTCCGTAGGCCCCTGGGCTTCAGCCCAGGTCAGCCCGTGTATTAAGGCGGCCCTGGGCGGGGGGGTGTGTGGAAATAACACAGAGCTGGCTGCTGTCAGACGATCAGCTGTGCAGCGTCATCACAAACGGACGTTGCTTCACGTGACGCTCCGGAGGAAAGGACGTCCCATTGCTCTTAAAACTCATTTCCCTTCTTCTCGTGGTTTCCTTAGAGGCTTCTCAATACTCAAATTTCCCCTCCTCGACTCCCCTCCTCGATACTTAGACCCGCCCACAGGAGATGCGAGCGGAGGACCGAGGAGGGGAACCGAGGAGAGAGGAGGGGAAGCAGCAGACGTTTAAAGAAATGAGAACTCCTCTCCTCTGAGCGGTCATATTAAAGCGACGTCCGTTCATTATTACGTGGCAACAGCTGCATCAGCTGTCGAGTGTTTTGTCATATTTTATAATCTCTGTTAGATCAGCTGAACATTGTTCCCCCATATATTTACTTTGAATTCATTGAGAGTGCGGTATAATGAGACAACAGGCTACAGATGCACACACACACACACACACACAAATATATTTATATAAATATATGCAATTTAAAGTATGAGAGCACTCTCATAATAACGTAACACAATCAGAGACTGGATATATCCCCCCCATTTGAGTATTGAGAAGCCTCTCTTGCGTCTCTCCATACTCCCCTGGTGGGAGGGACTCAGGGAAACGAAGCAAGGAATCCATTTAAGTGAGAAGGACACGGGCCCTTTCTCATTTAATCAAATCCCCCTCCTCGACTCCTCGGTCCTCTGGTAGTGACCCGGAAATGAATTTCAGTGCGCTATGTTGAAGGACATCTAATTTCTCTAAATGCACTTCGAGGACCGAGGATCGAGCATCGAGGAGGCTCTCTGGAGGAGCTATAACCGAGGATACACTGATGGGTCCTCCACGGCTCCTTCGTGGATGCATTTCCGGGAACAGAGATGTTTCAAAGAGTCGTGACGCACGGCCGGACTTATCTCAGCCAATGACAGCTCTGCATGCGTCCCCTGGATATTATTTTATTAACTGCTTTCATCGCGATGCGATGTTTAAAGTGAGAACAGCTGTGAGGTCCGCAGAAAGCAGAGCAGTGTGTATAATATATATCACTCACTATAACAGGCCTACTCTTTTTATTTGCTTTAGTTTAGTAGATATCTACAAACAAAGAGTCGATATTTTTCTAAAACCATTTAGTGCTTCACATAATAAAATACACAACGGCTGTAGCCTGTTTTAGGAACTGTGCGTGTGTGTGGTGTAGGTGTGTGTGGTACAGTGTGTGCGTAGATGCAGCGGACAGACAGGTCTCAGTTGGTTTGGTGTCCTCTGCTTACTTTTAATACTTGTAAATAAAACTTTTGGGCCGTAATTTATTTTCCTCATTGTAGCGACCAGAGAGGGGGGGGGGATATATCCAGTCTCTGATAGTGTTACGTTATTATGAGAGTGCTCTGTTTGATTCTGAAATTGTATATATTTATATAAATATATACATATATATATGTCTGTGTGTGTCCGCATCTGTAGCCTGTTATTGTCTCATTATACCGCACTGTGAATGAATCAAAGTAAATATATAAGTCATCATGAACACATCTGTCCATCAGACAGAGGGCTGCTGTGCCTCCTGTCATCATTAATGGACGTCTCTTTAAAATGACCGCTCAGAGGAGAGGAGTTCTCATTTCTCTAACCGCCTGCTGCTTCCCCTCCTCTCCGCTCGCATCTCCTGTGGGCGGGACTAAGTATCGAGGATAGGAGTCGAGGAGGGGAGTTAGAGAAATGAGAAAGGGCCCCAGTGTCTCCCGGTTAGAGCTCCTCCAGAGAGCCTCCTCGATGCTCGGTCCTCGAAGTGCATTTAGAGAAATGAGATGTCCTTCAAAACTTGTTCATAATCCCGGCTAACCTCCTCAGATAACGCAGTATACGCCTCCTGCGCTTTACCCGCGAGAACGCACTGCAGCATAACAGTCCACATGTTCCCAGGCCATTTAAACGTTGTTGCTACACGCTCAAACAGGACAAAATAGCTATCAACGTCTTTTTCATTAAACACTGGGATAAACCGAGTATACTTGCCTACGTCAAAATCATGAGGTTGCGCAGACCCCAACTGCTGAGTCTGGTGAGACGTCAGCTCCAGCTCCCTCAAACGTAACTCCGCCTCATATTTCCTCAATTCGAGATTACAGGCGATCTCCTTCTCTCTCAGTCTGTTGTCACTCTCCTTCTCTCTAACCATCAGCTTGCGCAGCTCTAGCTGAAGTTGAAGGTCGCTCACTTTCTGCGAGACCTCTGTCCCGTCGTCCATGGGAACCTCTACTTCTCATTTCTCATTTCTCTAACCGCCTGCTGCTTCCCCTCCTCTCCGCTCGCATCTCCTGTGGGCGGGACTAAGTATCGAGGATAGGAGTCGAGGAGGGGAGTTAGAGAAATGAGAAAGGGCCCCAGTGTCTCCCGGTTAGAGCTCCTCCAGAGAGCCTCCTCGATGCTCGGTCCTCGAAGTGCATTTAGAGAAATGAGATGTCCTTCAAAATGGCGTGCTGAAATTCATTTCCGGGTCACTACCGGAGGACCGAGGAGTCGAAATGTGAGTATTGAGAAACCTCACTTTTGAAACAGGGCTGAAACAGAGGGGATTATGGGATGCTGCAATGATCTGTTTGGTGTTTGGAGCACTTCAGAGACATGTTTTGTATTTAACTGAGAACCATAATATATATTGATGAAAAATAGTATAATAGGGGACCTTTAATGTGTATTTTTTCTTTACCATTGTTGTGACCTTGTGTTTGTATTAAAAAAAGTTTTCTTGAATGAATAGCCTTTCAAAAAGGAAGGGAAACATTGTGTTTAGGTGTACAGTGGCCAACGCTCTATAAGCTTTCCTCAGTCAGAAAGCCCCTGCTGGCTAACCTTTGGATGACTACACACCATTGTTATTGCTCAGTCTTTCCCTCAGATGTCCTTTTCTCACCACAATCACTCACATACTCTCAAGTCTGAGAGCAAAAGCAAGCAAGCGAGCTCCTCTCAGAGCCACAACCTGGGGAGTACTGTCAAAGGAACAATTTGCACAACACAAAAGCTTTTGTTTCCAGCCCTTTGAGTGGGAGACAGGTGGTCACTGTGGGAATAACTTGGCATTCTCTTTGAAAAACTGCCGGGACAGAGCTGTCGAGTAAAGGCAAGCCACAGAAACAAGAGGATCTGTGTTTAAGCACTTTTAAGCGCTTATAATATGGAACATTGTGTCCTATTCAGTTGCACTTTATTATGCTCTTATTACACATTATCTATGTCTCGTACAATGGAACATTTATTTGACTCAATCCATAAAATATTCCTTTTCTTTATTTTTTCATTAGTTGCAGGTATGGCACAAAAAAAATGGGTGATAAATCCAAAGAAATACAGTGAAAAAGTAGCCTGATCATATATAAATATAGCGCACAAAACAGAGAAGAGTGACAGGTCATTATAACAGGGTGTTGGCACAGAACAAGATAAACAACATCACTGAAACACAGCTTTCTTATCAACCTTGATATTACAGCATCAAACGTATTATTTCCAGGGGTCTTTTTCTGGAGCGGGGGGGGGGGGGGGTTCTCGACGAGGCAAATACATATCAGTTTTTTCATCTTGCTCCACTGATGTTAAATAACTGGACTAGTAAAAATGGAGTCAGTGTGAACAGCAGTCATGTTGATCCTGCCTGGCCTCGAGAAGTAGTGAGACAATAAGGAAGCGAGAGGTGGCAGTTCTCCCTCTGGTGAAGTTGTCACACAGAGCAGCCATGCCATCAAACAGTGACACACTGCTTCTTCCCTGACAGAGTAAAATGAGATCTCTGAAAATGTGTCTACCTCTTCCAGTTATTTAGTGAGACTGCAGTCAGCCTCCTGTCGAGAAGTCACTCTCTGCTGCCTAGCCACTGCGGGAAAGTGAAAGAAACTTCATTTTTAAAAAACACATTCAACACAGTGGTAATGTTTCAGGTTTAATACGACAGACATTTACCTCATACGAACACTTTCTGTGACTGCCAATTCTGTCGGTGCTGGTCGTGCCTAACACGATGCTTTCCCCCCATTTGGCACCAAATTCTCTTTGCTGATTCAAAACCACGAAAGCAAGGTGTGTGGAGTGATTATTGGAACTAGCTGTCGCAATTATATCAGGCTAGTGGAACTGAATGGTTATTAGGGAAGCTAAGATAGCGCAATGAATGGCACAATGTGACAAAGCCCTTCTTAAGGTTGAACAGAAAATGAGAACATTTCCACTCAAAAAGAAATGTTGGGACTGTTCCTTTTAACGACCGCCAGAGCATAGGTAATATGTATTTTATTCAATGGTGAGAATAAAACATTACAAGGGGACTATAAGTGTAACTAACTAGGTTAAAATATGTAAATTACAGCTTTAAAACACCTTTTTAAGGAACTTTGTTAAATAAAAACTGCCTGAGTTTAGCAGCATAACTGAAAAGGACTTCAGGCAGGATTTGTTCTACTTGTAGTTTAGAATATTACAAGATATGCACTTTCTAGAAATTAAGGCAGTACTTTTTTATCAAATTACATTTTCTCGCATAGCAACTGGTCATGGTTCTACTCACATGGATAAGTTTAATCAAATTTACCAAAGAAACTGGGAAATAGTTTGAGCACACTGCATGTTGCGGCAATTATGTTCAATTTGCAGCCTGCACAAACCCTGACAGACCACATCCTTTAATGGTACAGTAACTCAATTTTAATGGTATTAATGTAAGCACCGGGTACATTCAGGCATAACTGCACAATTCCTTTGAGTATTTGTCAACGAATGCACAAAATAAATAACAGATTTTCTTCAAGGATGTAACAGCATTATAAAAATAGTACTTGTTTGTTTACTTGGTATTTTTCATAGGCAAAGGCTCAAAAGAGCTTTAAAAGACTAAGCAGCAAAAGCACAAATACATTACATAAGGTAGAGGTTGTTTGTTTCAGGGAGCTGTGGCAGCAAATAACATTAGCATAAGCTAATCAGCAAAATAAATGTGTAAGGTATCAGGCCACATGACAATGCTGTATGCCTGCATGGATGGATGTTTGGAGTCAGCTTGTGTAATCAGCCAATGATTGTGAAGCAGGAAGAAAACAACCGGTTCCAATCAGCTAACCATTTGAGAATGTAGTACTGATCAATAGGCAGTTGTGTTAGATTGCAGTACGTATAGTTTATACAGTCCAACTCTGGACAATAAAGACATTTAAATGTCATGCTATCGTCAAAGTGTTCTGAACGTAATAGATCCCCGAAGCAGTCTACCAAAACATACTATAATTTGATTTTTGTAATCCTATTCAAATTCCTAACGTTATCACTACAACTGCAAACTCTTGCATGAGTGCCAAACTATCGTTACTGCTTTCAGAAACAGCATACTCTACCTGCTGGTGGAAAAACCCAAACGGTTCATATCTGGGACACAGCAATGAAGAATAAACTACTAATATCTCAAACCTATTCCCCATGCAAATGTGTGAGCACTTCACACCTTCCAGAAGCCTCTAATCGTCAAAATAGTCAGTGAGCACCACACTGTTTACATATTCAGAAAGTGTTAATCCAATTCAATTGTACTTTAAAGTAGCTTTAGAGGACTTTTATCAATAAAAAAGAGCAGAGCTGAGTGAGTAAGCTAGTACTCAGCAGACTCATTGCTTTTGTTTAAACAAAGGGCACTTAATAATACCCTGGAAACAAACTATAATTCCTTTAGCTGTCAAATTTCAACCGCTGTCCTGGGAAAATAAGAAGAGATTTCCTTCACACAGAGGATTTGCAGATATGAATGTATCCTAAATGTAACAATGTACCCTAAATGTAACAATATAATCCACACATTTGAAATAAATATCAGGTCTGTCATAGGTTTTGAAAGGCTACTGTTGATATTGCTCAGACAATTTCACACTATGGTGACTATCCAGAAGAAAGAATTGAACTCAAGGGAGTTATTTTGAAGTAAATGTTTGTCGAATGGAAGTTTGCTTATTTGCTTTTGAGAGAATTTTGAGAGAAAGAGGAGAAGATTGATACCACGCTAAGCTACCAGAATATCCCTCTGAAGCTTCCTAATGTCTTTGCTAGCTTCCTGACAAGCCCATTACACCAAAACGTGTTGATTTTAAACTTTAGGTTCCGTTTAAAAGATTAAACAAGCATCACTTATAGGGCTTTATGTGTTTATAGCAGGCTTTAGAGATGCTGGTAGGAGGACAGGTCAAGACTTGCAGTTTCCCCGTTTATAGTATTGATGCTAAGCTAAGCTAACAGTCTTTCTGCAAAGTTATGTTGAAGCTCCTTTCCCAAACGTCAAACTTTTGCTTTCAAACTAAAGTGATACCTAAGGTGTTTTTTCATTTAAATCCAGCAGTTATTTTTTAATCATTTATGTTCTCGGAGGTGTATTTAATATAACATTTGCATTGAAAAGGTGCTCAGGGCCGCAGTAAAAGGAACAGTTTCAAAATATCTTAAGGAACTCATATGCCAGGCTTAGTGACAGTGACGACTGCACGGGGCACTTTGGCACTTTTCAATATTTACTATACGACACGAGGATATAGCAACTACCCAAATGGATATTTCACTTGAGCTTGTAATTTAGAAAATGGTGTCAAAGTCAGACGAACTTATTCTTTATGTGTTGAAAACAACCTCTGAATGTTCTCATCATCAAAAGCACACTCACAAAAGAAGGTAAAACATAGTAAGACTGTAAGAAAAGAACTCCCACCAAAAGTCCATTTACATTCATTATGATCTTGGCCTTAAAGAAATAAAAACACAAAAACGAAAGATAAAAATGAACAGCAGATAATGGCTGTGATTATGTCTCTGTAATAACACCATACAGACCATGATGGTATTATAAGGATGCCCTGAAATGCTTATCATCCTGCTCTGTTTTGCTTGACATATTAATCTTCTTTACACGTATCATTTTCTTATCACACCTATTGTACACAGCTTTATGCTCACACATGTACATGACCCACTCAGGCTTCCATAGAAGAGGCTACATCTGCTGAACAACCACAACACCAAACTGAAGCGTTACCCAGCCTGCATTAGTGATCACTCCATCATACCGGGCTTCTTTCTGTCCTTTAGTGTTTTGGTTGCACTATAAATATGAATGTAATGAGTACAAAATGATCAGTTTGCTGTTAAACGCGGACTTGTGTTGGTAAGCCTGTCGAAGTTGGTCACGTATGTGCAGAGAAATATAAAATGGATTTTATATGTCGAGACCTTAAACTGTATGTTGTGCTTCCTGTACTCCAACATAAAACATTTATCATAAACCTTTGAATAGAGCTTCTTTAACATTTACAAGTTATACAGTTACCAAATTGGTTTTACTTCTTATGCTTCCGTCAGCTTTGATACTTAAGCAATGCAAAGGGAGACAACAAGAAGAGAAAGGAAGTTAAGTCATCTTCAACGGAACAAAAATAAAAAGAAGAAACAAGACACAAGTCCTCAAAACATTTGTCATAACCAACAATGAACGGAATTTTTCATTTTCTTATTTTCTCTTTTTTACAATACATTTTTTAAAAACCCCGCTGGTTAAGGTTATGGTCTCAGGTAGATCTTCCACAGTCAATCTTCACAGTTTGTGTAAAAGCAGAGAAACATTCTCGCTAGAGTAATAAAATATCATGACTATTATTATGGTCATTATTATCTTTTATTCTTGTATTGTTCCATATAAATGGTGGAGGGTAGGGGCGAGGCGTATGACCCTAAAGAAGAGCCTACAGTCCCAGAGTTCCTACTCGCCTCCCTGTACAACGCAATGTTTTATTCAGCGGTCGTTCTTTTGTTAAAAAATTCTCACCGCAGGGAAGGAGAATTATGGGAAGAGAGAGTGGGGGTATTCATTCGACCACATGTCTTTATCCTCCTGTATAATCTTGTCGTTCTGCAGGAAAAGATCCAGAGCCTCACTTTCACTGTTGCCGCTGTTTTTTTAAAATCCAAATTGTATCCAAACCTGGTCTGCCAGCTCTGCCTGGGATGCTGCCTTCACGTTGAACTACGCCGAGGCATAGGCTTAGGAGCATACACACGCACGCACGCACGCACGCACGCACGCACGCACGCACGCACGCACGCACGCACACACGCACGCACACACACACACACACACACACACACACACACACACACACACACACACACACACACACACACACACACACACACACACACACACACACACACACACACACACACACACACAGGCAACTGTCCCATCAGGATTTAAACAACCCAACACTCCCTCTGAACACGCATGCCCTTCCGTCAGCACTTGTGGGGCAAAAGAAACATGTAGAAAATAGCCCATCAGAGGAAACATGAACAGAGATGTGTTCGATGTTGATTAACACACAGGCTCACGATTCGGTTTGTAATCTGAAGGCACTTTGTTTCATGGCAGAAAGTAAAGTGGCTTCTGTTCCACAGGCGGACTGAATATTCGAGTCAGGCCTCACTGATCGGACCTTTCTCCACTCTCTGCCTGTTCCTCCCTCCTCTCCCTCTCCTCCACTCTGCTCCCTCTCTCATTTCAGATCCTGAGCTTCTCTCTGCCCTCCCGTCCACCTTGTCTACACCTCCGCTGATTCTCCTGCTTTCATTGTTCTGACACCACACAGCCGGTTGGCCACTTGGACTTGTGAGCACAGTGTTAATAGATACATAGGCAGCTACAGGGGAGTAAGCAGACAGAACTAAATGTTGCCAGAGACCTTGTTTTTCTACAGTACAGCACCGAGCAGATAAAGAAATACCAAGGTGTGACGTGAGGCTGGGCCAGAGTGAAACACAAGTGTCGGTGAATGGCATCTGGTGCGAGAAAATGAAGATAAAGATGCACAGAGAAAGGTCTGATTCCATGTGTTTGTAAGCAGGGAAATGTTCATTCCTTTTCAAAAAAGTCACTAGTCTATATATCCGCTGCCTTCCAAAGATATTTTCATAACTTCATAAAATGGTTCTTGTGCTTTACAAACTGTCCTCCTTCGATGCTTGTGAACTCTTTCGCCAAAGTCCAGGCTTATTCATGGCCCACTTGTCTGTGTGCTCGTAAAGATGTCCAGAGTCCTGCAGCGAGGAGTGTTTCTGTAAAAGAGGTTTCTTTAAAAAAATTAGCGCGTCTTCTTTATTACTTTTTGTGTCACGTTTATATCATGATTTTTTCCCTCTTTCATTAATATCGGCCCCTCCGTGGTCTGCCAGGGGGCCGCTGCTGCTTTCAGGATGCATGAATCTTTGGTGATTGGATGCCGAGGGTATAGTTCACAGACGGAGGGTCTGAATGTTCGCCTCTGAGATGACGGAGAGAAGGGTCACCTCTGACCTTCCAGGAGGGTCATCACCAAGGTGATGCATAGCAGCCATATATGGGAGGATGTGGACGGAGACTTGGAGCTGAGATCTACAACGAAAGAAGGAAAAGAAACTGAAAATATTGCTAGCAGTTCATTCTTTACACTCACATAAAAAGATAACACATGGACATCAAATTAGCCAAGTGTGTTTCACTCCATAGAAAGCCATTTTAGGAGAGTTTGGTGAGAAGATGATTACCACCCTAATGTATCATCCATCATGTACCAGCGGTCTGTTAGCTTAGCTTAGCATAAAGACTGAAAAGAGGGGAAACAAACATTTAAATAAGGTTAATTTGGACTTTTACATGAAGTTATACAGTTCTTTTTTCTTCCTGGCATGGCAAGCCTCAAAACCACAAATTACAAAAAGGACTTTTATCTGTGTACAAATTATTTCCCCCCTGTTTTTAGCCTTCATGCTAAACTAAGCTAAACTCAGCTAAGCCAACGTAGTATGAATATCTTCTTCAGCAAGACAGCAAATAAATTATTTACAAAAATTCAATTTCAAATGATTCCTTCAAGGCACAACTAGCGTGCAGGATCAGATCCTAAAACAGTTACTCTGAACCTCTTTCTTCTTCAGTCTGATGTCACCTCTGAACATCCCTCCATGAGATATTTCTCATTTTCACATAAAGTCATGTGAGATTGAAATGCATAATTCTTAGCATTACTCTGTCCTCAGCCTGGGCGGCCACTCCTATAACTCAAAAGTCAATTAATTCATCTTGTCGCTTTGAATTATAATGGATCCAAATGAATAATAATCTTGCAGTAATACAATAGAATTCCAGACGGAGATCACTGACTGATTCTTTTTTGGATATATGTGGTTATTTTCCACTAATGACATGAAACATTTAATAGATTACCCTGATTCATCTATGGTATATGAAAGGGACATCTCCGTTTATGAAGCTTCTGGAAAAGGCGACTCTTTATAACATGAATAAAATCAGGAGAACATTTTTTTTCTCTGCCTACCAATAGGCCCTTGTCAATTGGAGGCCATTTTCCGTGTCCTGTTTTCTGTTTTTACCTTCTGTTTGTTCCTGCAGTGCAACAGTGCTCCACTCAGCCAGCGTGGCTGTCATTCATGTGATTACAACACTGTTTCTATGGCAACCAGAGAGTGTGGTTGAATGCTGCCAACTGTCTAAGATTACATCCCCTCTCGTAAATCTCCACCTTGTCCAACGAGCTAGAGTGGGAGCGTGGAGCTCAGATAAGAGGGGACGGAGGAGGCAGAGAGGGGTGTTACTCACTGGGTGGAGGGTCTCGACACTCCCCTTCCTCCAGCGTGACATCATCGATGGCTATGTCTCCCTCGATGCCTTTTCCCCGGATACCTTCGAGCACCACCTGCAGAGAGAAATGTTTGTCATGTTATGTAATGTGTTCAGCATTGCAAGACCACAAAAACAGGATGATTAGCAGATAAAACCTTAAAAGTACACGGAGTAATTTTGCTAAATTGCGCCTCATGAAAAATAACAGCAGTTGGCTGGTGTTTGCCTCAGTTTTTAATGTCACAAATGTTTTAATCAAGAACCCTTGTGGTGTTGGAGCAGTAAGAAGTTAGAGAGTGGAGAGAATAAAAAAGGGAACAGACGTGCAGCTGAAACTATAATTACTTTCCACAACTGCAGTCATAAACATGATGGAAAGTATTCTCAACACGCAACGATTAAGCGTCTTGAACGCAACGTGAGTGATATTGTGTTTTCAATTGCAAACAGTGTCCACCTCTCTGCTTAACATCGCAGCTTGTGAAGTGCTATATCAATATGCCGCCCCCAAGGAAACGGATCCTTCCACACACAAACACAGTCAGAGAAGAAGATAGAGGGCAACAAGAGGAGTGCAGCGGCGTGTTGGATTGATTATGTTTCTTTGTCTTACCTGGAAGGATGATGTCGGATGGATGCTTACTTTCGCCTGCTTCCAGCGTTCACCTTGGTTACCGTTTAGCGACCACGCAGGAGCCTCGGAGGTCGTTTGGCCCTTCTGTTTCAGGAGGGCGTTTAGTGTTCCTGTGGCAGAGAGACAGATGCACATAAAGACATGGCGACAACACATTTTATAACGTCAAAGTTCGATACTAATTATAACATTTGACACGGTGATGCAGTATGGGAAACTTTTGTTAACGAGCCCGGCATCATCTTCATTCCTCTCTGTTGATCTCTCACATGTGACTAAAGTAGGTCACCACTACTCAGGGTAACAAATGTGTCCCTCTCACCCTTTAGCATTCACTTTTCTAAGACTTTATTTACAGTTTTTTTTTATTTCTGTGACACATTTCCATGAAAGTGGGTGCTATACGCTTGCTTTGCTGTAGTAGAAGAAGAAGAGGTTGCAAAATATGGGCTCAGAACAGTCTCATAATACACACATGCGCACAGAAGGATTCACACTTGTATTTCATGATCCGCAAAAGGATTCAAACTTGTATTTCCGGATCCACACTTGTGTTTTTCAATGCAAACACAAATGTATTCCGTTTCATATGCATGTAAATAAAATACAGAACATTTTTTTACATGTGTATTTTTGATCCTCACATATTTGTTTTCCGTTTAAATCCTCTGAACCTGCGAACACAAACAGCTTTCTGTGCACGGATCGCTGTGCATTCGTGTGTGGGTTTTTTGAGACTCCCCTGACGGTCAGCCGATTCGTACTTGTAATTATTTCTATCTATAGCCAATCAGATGTCTCCTCAATTCTAAGCCAATCACATGAGCGCGCCCCCACGAGGGTAGATTTCTTGCGTTCATGACGTAGCGCTTCATGTACGCATTTTGCGCAGTCCGGAGCTGACAGCTCCATGGAGCCTGCCTGCAGGCGCTAATGTCAGGACACCCTTCACTCTCAGCACAGCGCCACTTTCCGAACAGGAAATGCACGCAAATACAAGCCTTTATATTATTAAGGTACAGCGCCACTTTCCAAACCATTGATGAATGCTTGTGTACACAAAAACGGGCAGGCAAAACCGTTTTAAATGTGTGTTTCCTGTATGGCGAATACAGCTGCTTTATTTATGTCTGTATGAAGTTGTTGTGAGTGTGGAGGGAGCAGCTACAGGTTAGCTTAGCCTAATCGATCAGTGCACTACGAAGCCAGTGCTAGACAGTGACCTGTTAACGGGGGGAGCCCCGCCGGTCATTATCGGCCGATATTCACTCTTAATAGTTTGATCGGTGCTCTCTATAAAGGCCGATCAGGAGAGCTGGATCTGATCGATATGGACATAAACGCGAGTGAAGTATAACCGGATGCGAGAGAGAGATCAGATCAGACAGCTGCTGAGTCTGATGGAGACACGCAGCTCTGCATAATCACCTGATGCTCCGCCCTCTGTTTAGCGAGCTGACCGGACTGCGCAAAATGCGTATGAAGTAATCTTACCCTCGTGGGGGCGCGCTCGTGTGATTGGTTTAGAATGAAGGAGACATCTGATTGGCTATAGATAGAAAAAATTACAAGTACGAATCGGCTGACCGTCAGGGGAGTCTCAAAAAACCCACACACGAATGCACAGCGATCCGTGCACAGAAAGCTGTTTGTGTTGCAGGTTCAGGGGATTTAAACGGGAAACTAATAAGTGAGGATCAAAAAGACATATGTAACACTTTTTTCTGTATTTGGATTTTATTTACATGTATATGAAACGGAATACATTTGTGTGTGTATTGAAAAACACAAGTATGGATCCGGAAATACAAGTTTGAATCCTGCTGTGTGCATGTGTGTATTATGAGACTGTTCTGAGCCCATAGCAAAACAAGTCGCCTTGCCATCCAACAAATCAACCATAGAAAAATGGTATTCTTGAATTTGTTTTAATTAGGCACCTTTTGATGTTTCTTTTATGTTAACTAGTATATGCCATGTATCATGCTGTTCCAATATGTGATGGGAATATTTCTGAGAAGACACCAACGGCGAAAACAACTGATGCCATGCGAGTTAATTGTCAGAATTTATGCGTTTCCATATTCAATTTTTCAACAGGGGCAAAAACCACCCAAAGCAAGTGGAAAACCTTTTTTGCAATTGAGGAAGTTTAATGATATTTTTGCAGTTTCTTAACAGCTTTTGTTGTGCGATACAACTTCAAAACACGCATACAAATAAATAATACATTCATGGAAACACATCTACTGTGCCAAGAAAGATCCCTAGACTCTCTCTCTCTCTCCGTTTGAATAACAGATCAATGTGTCCGTGAGCCAATGTGCAAAGCAAGGTAGACTAGCAGGTCGGATAATATGTTTCTTAGCAACCGCTCTTCCTAAGTGCGGAGCAAGCTTCCTGTCATACGGCAGCTAAAAGGTCTCTGATGAGCATCCATAGGAGGTCAGGTCATGCCTCTATAATTGGCTGTTGGGAGCCATTTTAAAATTACAGTCATAAAGTTGTATAATGGCATTTAAAACCAGAACACAAGTGGAAGTGAAATGGATGAAAATTACGAAACGGTCGACAAGATGCCTGTTTTTCAGTAGGCATTATAAACATAAACGTGTACTGAATCTACTCTTCCATAGCTCTGCTGATATAATAATTCAAATCCTTGGATGCCGCTTTACATTACATGTCACTTGTTAGACGCTTTTATCCAAAGCGACTTGTGGCAATCCCCACAGGAGCAGTTTGGGGTGAAGTGTCTTGCCCAGGGACACAACGACATGCAGTGGGACTCGAACTTGTGACGCGCTGATCCGAACACCTACGGACGATCCACTACGCCACACACCTCCAGTAATAATATCCGGTTGAAACCAAATTAGTAAAGCGATAAACACATTTTGAAACTTTCTATCTATAATTTGGAGGGCTATTTTTTTCAATCTTACTTTATTGAGTTACCATAATGACAATCAGACTGAATAAAGTTTCTGTTAACTTTTGCCTTTATTCTCGCCCACACTCCCTCCTTTGTGCTCTCTTCTGATTCTGTCTCTCCCACTCGTAATTCAGCTCATATCAAGGTTATTTGTATTATGAGAGTATGAATAGAGACATAAAGAAATATATAATCAGAAAATTGTTGCAAAATAACCCTGATCCCCTCCGATCCATCTAGTTTATGAATGAGTTTAGAATGACTAATGGTAATGAGATTTGAACATTGCAGAAGAATACCCACATCGCATTTCACCAGCTTCACACTTTAGAAATATAAAACCTCTCGGGATCAGACAAGGTTTAACCACAATACTGCAGCCCTGATCATTTCAATCAAGACATTTACGGTATTGAATAGATTGTACAAAACATTGTGATTAAACTGTTTTCAGCACTGATGCGGATCCATACCATTTACTGGATGAAATGGAAAACAAATCCTTCAGAAAATAAAATATGAATCTTAACCAACAAGTTCAATTCATAACATTATTGGACATCATGACGATTTTAAATTACTGTAAAACTAACATTTTTTAACATACATACAATGTTTGAGAAGTTTTCTGTTTTTGAGATAAATAATACTGCACTACATTGTGAAACTGCTTGCAAAAACGTATATAACGTAATATACAAGAAGACGTGAACATTTACAAGAAGTTGAATATTCACAGCAGTCTCCGCCACATTTCAAATGTATGTATTCATCTGCACTCGAGGCAGAGCAGGGCAGTAGCAAAGGTTAATCTCAGGTCACATGAACTAAAACATTTATTAAGTTGTGATTCTGCAAGCGATCATAAATAATTTTCCATCCTGTTATAACCCAAATTAATTTTCCCTAATGCGTGATGAGAATATTTGGCGAGTGTAAATACATCATGAGAATCAAACTATTTCTGCTCAGTCCAGCTCCGGTTTGAATCTATTGCGCCAGAGAAGAAATCCTGGATGTCTAAACCAACTCTGCATTGTGAAAATGCAATTTGACAGATCCATTTTAAAGGTCCCCTATTATGCTCTTTTTTATCAATATATTATAGGTCTCAGATATATACAAAACATGTCTTTGAAGTGTTTGGCTGAAACCCCTAACAGATCACCCATTGTAGCATCCCATAATCCCCTCTGTTTCCGCCCTGTTTCAAAAGGGCTGATTCTCTGTCTGTTACTTTAGATCAGGGGTGGGGAACCTCCGGCCTCCGGGCCGTATACGGCCCGCGAGACAATTTGGTACGGCCCTCGAGGTAATTTATAAACACACGCAAAAAATAAAAAAATGAAAGAAATCTAGACCGCAAAAAAATTAAACAAGCGAGTGCCTGTTTTTCCTGGCCAAGGTCAGGGTCCTTGAACACAACACGAGCCTAACGTGTCATCACGTGGTATATGTCTCGACTGACAGGGGTGCAGTTCTGACGGAGAGCACCAGAACGCCACTCCAGCACTTCAGAAATTGCAGTACCGATAAGTCCATACACATGCCGCAGTTTCTGCGTGTCTGTGTCTTTAGTTGAAAGCCCAGTGGCGATCTGCTCATCTGTCATACTGATCAGACAGTCAATAACTGTGTTGTTATCATTAGCATCTGGTTAGCTAGCTATGCTAACGAATATAAGAAGCTTTTTCTACAACCAGTGAGGTAAAGGCACATCTTTATATGATCATTATAGTTATAAAAAAAATAAGAAAATAAAGTAAACAGGTATAAAATACTATATGACAGTTATTAATAAAGAAGAATACAGTTTGAAAGGGGAGTGATTTGTCAAATATCCATAAATTAAAAGAAAATCTGCTTACAGTTGTGTGTGGGTGTTGAAAGATGTGTCCATAGATCTCCTAATGTTGCTCTCAAAGTGCACCAGATTGATGCTTTTAACTTCAACATTTAAAAAAAAATCTTCCCAGGGGAGCACGCCACACCCTGCACGTGCATGCATACGCGAGTCATGGTGAGATATCTGGATTAAGAGGTTGCTTTTTCTTTGCACAGAATGAAATGAATGGGCTGTGATTTTAGTTTTTTTAAGCAGAGGTCAATAACTTGTACGGCCCTCTGAGGATATTGTAAAAATTGAAATGGCCCTTGAGAGGAAAAAGGTTCCCCACCCCTGCTTTAGATGAAAATAAGGAGCCACTCCCCACGCCCCTCTGAGAGATATTTGGTCTAGGAGGAGATTCAGGTGATAAGGTGGGGGGGGGGGGGGGTTACCTTGGTTGGTGATTGGCTAATGGTTACACAAGCCAAAAAAACGTTATGACATCATAAAGTAGCCAAAATTTGATCGGCTCATTTTCAGACAGGTTTTTATATAATCAGGACTGAGTGAGCCAATATTTGTTCCTGAAACTTTCAGAGTCTCTTTACACAGAGGGGACACAGTCATGTTTATGTACAAAAGACATGAAAAAGTGGATTTTGCATAATAGGTGACCTTTAACTGAATTCATATACATCCTCTTATATAAGAGAGAAATACAGGATCTCATTGAGACAGAATAGACTATATACCAGGTCTGAATGGAAGACTGCTCTCAGTGAGACCTCTTGTCTGGCCCAAGGCTTTGATATAAAACTGTCAGATGATGACACCCGGTGCAACCACTCCACCGTGCTCTCCAAGAGAAGCGATTGTGTTGCTTTCTCTATGCGCCACGCAGGAAAACAGAGAGAGAGAGAGCGCAATCCTTCAGCAGAGGGCTAGCAGAGCAGCATCCAAAGACCCAAATCAGGTTAGCATTGGCACCATAGCGGAGCTCAGCAGGACCCCTCCTCTGAAGTCAAGTGGATTTCAATAGTATGGAAAGCAGCACCTTTCCGTTGACACAACCGGCGAGCAGAAAACCGCAGCGCCTACGTTAGTGATGTTGTTTTTGATGCATCTTACGCCTCAGCAAGGTGCCTCATTACTGTACATCTCTGTGAGGAGAGGAGGGAAAGCTACACTGAATGTCCCTGTTCATATTCACTCATCAGCACGGTATACAGTGCCCCCCCCCCCCCCTTCATCGACGACAGCACCATCTCCAGTGAGAGATGAGCTCTCGTACAAAACATGACCTGCGGTTTCATCTCACGTTGAAGTGTTTAAGGATGTTGGAGGATTCTTGCTGAGCTGGCTGGCTTACATTTTCTTTGAACTCATCTCGATGTAGGTGGTTGTGTCAGTGTCATCACATCCTGAGCAAAGGCATTTGCTGAGTTTTCTTTGGAATCAATTTAAAAAAAAAAAAAAAAAGGAATACCTGTGGCAGACACGTGAAATTTAAAAAAATATCTGAGAGGAGAAAGATGTGAGGTCTGGTGAAAAGTGAGAAATAGCTCTTGGAAATGTTCAATTATGTAGCGAGGAAGTGAGGGGGGGGATTGAGGTGCAGTACCACCCTCCTCTCTAATTAAAGGATGACTCCGTTGCTTCTCAGAAGGTCAGGCTTAAAACAGACTTGCTTGGTGTGCTTTGCCGGAGACTTAATCCAATAAACAAATGCGACACGGGCTCCAAATGCAAACTTTGATGTGCGCTTCAGTAATTAAGCGTGACCTTGTCGCAGGTATCCCCCTGTAGCTAACTACGGAGGAGTTTCTTTGAGCCTGAGCCACAGTTCTCATCAGCGTGGGGGCGAAACTCCTTATCGACTGATTCTGGCCCTCAGCGCTGCCGTGCACCAACTTGACTGTGAATCACCTCCTCAGCACAGTCCCACAGAGCATCAACCTCCCAGCATTTCACGGAGCTGTGCCGTGTCTAAAAGCCGTCAACTATTTCAAAAGACAGTTCTCTGCAATAAGACAACACGGGACACGTGAACATGCATTGTTTGGACCATTTGTCAAAGGCATTCTTTTCTCTGGGTGGAAAATATCTCAAACCAACATTCCTGAGCTCTGGGGCAAATTTCTCTCACGGCCGGAGAGGCAGAATACTAAATGGAGCGTAGCCATGGAGGATCTGAGCTGGGTTTCAAGTCCTTGACATTTAGCCCATTCATCATAACACGCCATCGTCTGGGCTCCACCACAGATGGGGGAGGGGGATGGCAGGGAAGAGAGGGTCTGGCTTGCGATCAATTTGAGCAAATTGGAAATGTCATGCCCTACTCAACCTCGGCAGGGAGCCGGAGGAGCTCTCATCTCCCCGCTGAGTCGCCCTCCAACACCTCCATCCTTATAGTATGTCCACCTCCCTCGCCTCCACCTCTCCAGATGTTCGGTCCGACACCCCCACCTGGACACTTCCACTCGGCCTTTCCCCTGAGGACTGCTGATAAGTAGCCAGGCTGAATTTTAGACCATATGGAGCCCTGCTGTCACCTCACTGTAAAACGGCCGGTTCATCCAAAATACATATTTAAAAAAAAACATATGGCTAATTGTATCAAATTGGAAATGTTATTGTTGTTTTATTTGAAATGTTATTGAGTTATCTTACAATACATCCATCACTAGGACACTCGGAGTGCTCAAACCTCTGCCGTTGCTGTTTCAATTGGTAACAAATAAGGATTGTGTCCACTGTCCACCCTGTTATTCAGATTTGTAATTTTGCTGATAAAGCACATGCTGGGCCGAAAACATTAACCTTTGGCCGAGGTAAAATTCCCAAACAGGGAAGCATTTACATCTTTGACAATGTGCCTTTTCCTCAATAGAACAATCTGAATGCCTTTCTATAATACCAATTCAAATAAGAGTCAGCTAACAAACTTCAAAGGAAATTAAATAGTAGAAAATACAAAATATTGCTTAAGAAAAACATATAAGCCATCACACTCAAAAGAAAAATAAATAAGGAAGAAGAGAGTGGGGGGGGGGGTGAGAGCAGCAGGTTCAGCAGCAGCTCGGAGCGGAGCAGGGTGGAGATGGAGCTGATACCATCAAGGTCTCACCAGAATACTGAGGTAAATGCAGCCAAATGCTCGCTGTAAACATCTTTTCGAAGCAGAGTCGAGTGCAGTTGCCAGCTTGTAGTGATTTCACAGTTTATTGAACATGAAGTTTAATGAGCACAGTTCTGCAACTCCCTGTCCCCTCTTACAGACCAGTTACTATCATTTCTCTCTATTCCAACTTCCTTTAATATCTTTTTTTTTTTTAAATTGTTTTTTGTTTATCAAATATATATTTTAGGGCAGCAGTCATTTTAGTTCACTTGATGTTTCTGTGTCTATGTTTTTGTCTTTTGCAATGTCATTTTCTTTCTTATAAAAGTAAACATGAACAAACATAATCTGCCATAGTTTGGATGTATTTGTGTTTTTTGTCTGTCATTGGTTTATAGTGACATTTGGAAGAAGCGTACTTTCATGCACCCATCAGGATTTGGCAGTATGTTCTTAGGAACTCTGAGAGTTAGTTGGGTTGTTGGGACACTGTCAGTCCAATTAGATGAAACCACACAATTTCCTTGATTTTCGAGTATTAAACACAAATGACTTAAGGATGTTTTTTTTCTTTCAAACAATGATTTTCTAAATTAGTCATTAAAATGTACTGTTATTTAGAGAAACATTTCGGCAAGTCCTTGTTTAAAGCAGACCCGTCTGTGAGCGTGTCAACCTCACATGCCCCACAAACTGAGCTTCAAGGCTGCTGTGCTTACAGTGAATGTCCCAAAATGGATTTGCATGTGAACAAATCACAGAGAATGCCTTGATGGAAGACAACAACTGAGTCATACAATTGTTACAAATGTCAAAGGTGATGGTCCGTAACACGAGACAAATACGTTTTTCACAGTAAATGTTTAAACTGTAGCGAATGATTGGTGACTGCAAAAAAATTATTACAGGCCAGCAAAAACTGAGGGAATAATATTTAGCTACAAGCTGCTGAAGTTTATGACCTCAACTACTTCCTATGACCATTACACATAAACTGACCAAAGACAAGGGACCATATCAACAGAGGCAGACCCATCTTTGAACAAGTGAAGTGATTTTGAATGCGAAAAAATATGACTTTGTGTGTTATGCTGAACTAACATGTTATTATAATATAACAAATAAATAAAATGGACATCCTATTAAGTTATTAATCATCAATACTATATATATATGTGACCCGCTCTATCGAAATCAGTCGGAAGTCGCAACGGCTCATTTCAAAATAAACGTGGATTTGCGTAAAAAAATAGTTTTTCGGGGTTCGGGTGTTTTGTTTGTTTTTAAATAAACAAAGTCTTGACTTTCAGAATATGAAACTTTTATATCCAAAATCACACGATAAATACAGTTGCAAGAAAAAGTATGTGAACCCTTTGGATTCTCCACACATAGCGTTGTGTGTTCCTTCCAAACAACTCAGCTTTGGTTTCATCTGTCCACAGAATATTTAGCCAGTAGTGCTGTGGAACATCCAGGTGCTCTTTTGAAAACTTCAAACGTGCAGCAATGTTTTTTCTGGACAGCAGTGGCTTCCTCCGTGGTGTCTTCCCATGAACTCCATTCTTCTTCAGTGTTTTACGTATCGTAGATTCGTCAACAGAGATGTTAGCATGTGCCAGAGATTTCTTTAAGTCTCTAGCTGACACTCTAGGATTCTTCTTCACCTCATTGAGCATTCTGCGCCGTGCTCTTGCAGTCATCTTTACAGGACGGCCACTCCTAGGGAGAGTAGCAACAGTGCTGAGCTTTCTCCATTTATAGACAACTTGTCTTACCGTGGACTGATGAACATCAAGGCTTTCAGAGATACTTTTGGAACCCTTTCCAGCTTTATGCAAGTCAACAATTCTTAATCGTAGGTCTTCTGAGAGCTCTTTTGTGCGAGGCATGGCTCACATCTGGCAATGCTTCTTAAGAATAGCAAAAAAAAATGTTTTTCTTGCAACTGTACATGTTTGAAGCTTCTAAAGGGAAGATGACAGCTCTCACTCGCCATTCTGCTGTTCCGCAGCGCAGCTCCCCCTCCCTCCAGCTGACATTATGAATGTAAGGCGTATAGTAATCATAGATAACACGGCAGGGTCCGTTACAGTTTGTTTTCATCTGTTTTCAAATAAACAAAGTCTTGGCTTTCAGAATATTAAACTTGTTTCGGCAAATTCAGATGATAAATACAGCTTTGAAGCTTGTGACGGCATAATTACAAGCGGAGAACGGAGTAACTTAACGTCACAGCAGGCCTAACAACAGCCGGTGTTTCTCGTGAGGGTTTTCCCCGGGAAACAAACACAATACACACAAACGCAAAATTACACAAACACACACACGCGAGCTTCCCCCAGACCAGTAATCCAAACGAAAATGTCTTCCCTCCGTACTACTTTGATCATTTGCTCTGCTAATAATCAATCAGATCGATGGATTCCAGAGAAGAGGAAACTTTAAAGGCCTTTTTCTCAAAATGATGACTCGGTGATAGTCATTATATAATGTGACATATTTTACTTAATATTTGGAGTACAAAAACAATCCTGATATCATTAGAAAGCTATGAATCTCCTCTTTCCAACAGTGTATACGACTCAAAATGTGTCTTCGGGGTCAATGCGACTGATTTCGAAAGAGCAGGCCACATATTTGGTATCACTTATTAAATCTGCTATAAGGAATTCACACTACACATTGGTAATGGTAGTGTGAAGTGTTTCTCTTACCTAAGAGAAAAACGAAATAACAAAAGAAGGACACATCATCTTTTGTAGCCTAGAATGCACAATATTAGCTCAAACTGCTCTAAGCCTGAACAAGCATCCAGCCCCCATGATACCACGGTGACCCTGCAACCCCCCCCAGCGGGGCTCCTGCTCCTCACCTGCCCTAAGAACCTGTGCAGTAGCTAATGATTCAGGGTAAAGCCAAACAGTACAAAAAGAAGCCTTAAAAATGTAAGTCTACAGCTTTTGTGCCAAAGTTATTTATTATTTGTCTTCTGTCCCAAAGTCACAGTCACACAGTCAGAGCCTGAGTGTTGGGGTTGGCTGATTGGGTCCCCGGTGGAGGAAGCCTAAAAGACAGACTCGAGCCACAGGAGGCTCCTTCAGTCGCTCTGCCATCTTCAAATGGGCCACACAAGCTTGTTATCTACATTCAGAGAGGGACGTAAGAGCTAATGCCCAGGATTTGTGTACACACCTTTGAAGAGGTTTGTTGCAAAAGTGAGATATCTTTTGCTTCAAACATCTGAACTTACTAAATGTGAGCATGAAAGCATAAAAACTCCCCGCCACACCTGCCATGGGACCAACTCTCTGGAAAGGACTGAGATTCAGTTGGAAAAAAGTGCCGTCGTTTTACTTTTTCTCCTCAGTGAGTGTCTCATAGACAACAATTCTTTGACAAAATGAAGTAAAAACCTACTGTGAAACACAGAGAGAAAAAAAAACCATCTCTCCATTAATGTTTCAAAGCCAGTGTGACGTCCAACAGATGATGGTGATTGGTAAATGCAATTTGTTGTGTTGGTTCATTGACTGTTATTTACTTCCACATAGATAAGAATGCATCTCCTTCATTTAGCAGTGAATAGCCAAAGCAATTGAAACTCACTTCAAGTTGCTTTTGACAGATTCTTTAAAGAACGACTCTAATTATGCTTTTATTCATCACTTTCCATGAACCATTGAGCAGTGATTATAAATGAAGATGAAGATGAATTCATCCCCTGCTTTTCAACAGGGGATGAATTCTATGGCAGATTAAACCCACACACACATTTGTTGTATAGACTGGGGACAGTGAGGGAATGAGGAGTGTGTCTTACCTATGTGTTTCCCATACATGTGGTAGAAGAAGCCGAAGCAGTAGGCAGGCGGGTTGGTGATAACGTAAGGGTTTTTAGGTGCTACGTTGAAAAACGGACTGACTAGTCGCGCTTTCTCATCTTCCTTCCGTGGTCTTGATGTCTCAATGTACATGTAGAAACCTAGAAACACAAATAAGACAGTCAGTGTTACAATTATACCCACAGAATCAATAAAAACAAGCTCTGAGATGATTATACAGATTGGGAACAGGCCAAGACTGAAGCCACATTATCTAAATCACTTTATTCGGATGAAAAACCAAAGGTGGTTGAACCCTGGTTTAGTAATAATCCATCAATGCAAATACAAGTTGTCAGGATATAGTTTAAAGGAATGTTTAACAGACAGTTTAGGTAGTAGTCTATCATGGGCAGATGCTTCGAAACCCGTCAGATTGTCAGGTTACTCATCTTTCTTGTCCTGTCCAGATTTCATTTAGTATCCCCTATAGGGCAAATGTATTCAGTTTCTTTATGTAGTGCTGTATATAGAGTGGCTGCGTGGCTGTCTTCAGGACAAAGTCGTTGTGCCTTCCTGGGAAACTGCACAGTAGATGTACCCTTTGAAAAATATGAGTGTTTGTCAGACAGTGTTCAGACTCCCACAACTACTTTGTGATTGCCCACAGATACACCGGGAAATCATTTGTCACTGTAGACACCACAAGTCCTCCTTGGTCATGTTCGGGCATATTTTTCAACCAGTTTGCGATGGCATGATGGAAATGAAACCCTCTGTATAAGAGATAAGGGGTAGTATTTTTACTAATAGCAGAGGTGGAGCAGAGGTGGAGTACAAATACTTCGTTACTGTGCTTAAGTACATTTTTCTGTTATCAGTACTTTGCTCCACTACTTATTTTTCTGATGACTTTTTACTTTTACTTCCTACAAAATTCTAACACAAATACCTGTACTTTCTACTTCTTACATTTTCAAAACAGGCTGGTTACTTTAGTTTTAATCTGTGTTTAGTGGCCTGATCATTATTATTTAGAGTCATTGCATGCCTATTGATTTTAACACGATCCGTGTATCTGTCATTTCCTGCTCTTCTCTAAAGAAGAGGGACCAATGAAAACGTTGTCATGTTGCCGTTGTTCAGCATCGAAACATTCATTAGCTAACAATGACATTATTGTTCTATTGATATAAAGGGAGGTCAGTTACTAAAACAGTTGGTAGTTATGGGTACTTTTAACTTAAGTGCATTTCGAAGCCCATATACTTCATTACTTTTACTTGAGTAAGGAAGTTTAGTCAGTACTTCTACTTTTATCAGAGTATTTTTAAACACGAGTATCTGTACTTCTACTTGAGTAAAGGATGTGTGTAATGTTGCCATCTCTAACTAATAGCAACAACCAGGGGCGAATCAAGGCGATAACAATGGGGTTACATTTCTGCTCCCTCCGTCTGACGCTGGCGGACAGCACGGTGACGGCAGCGAGTCAAACTGCCCCCCCCGGTCCTGTCTGTGCCACATGATCTAAAGCCAATCTCCACCCTGCCACCGGCACAGGGAAGGTAGCTAGTGAGCACGCCCCTGCAGCCAAAATCAAATGGAATATCTCCCTCAGTTGAATCTCATATCAGATAATTAGACGAAAAGAGGAATGGGGCCGGTAATGAAATGCTGGACATTTAAACCATTAGGTGATTAAAGCCAATGCATTATTTACTGCTTCGGCTGCTGCCGGTGCCACAGCGCCATAATAGGCACTTATACTCCACCAAAGATACCACCCATCAGCAGATTCATATGAAATCCTGCAAATCCAATTATTTTTTATTCTTTATTCATTAAGTTCTCGAATATTAAATACCTACACATGTAACTTACATATTGGATACTTTTTTCTGTGCATATTTATCTGGTTGAGGTACCCATGGAAACAGCAGCAGAGAACATTTATCCTTACATTAAAATGATCAAGGCTGCATATTGTTTAATTGTGTTGCATCAAACAATAGATGACACAATGTGTACAGAGAATCTATTATAGAGCCAAGAACACTGGATTCTTTAATCTTATTAGAAAAAGATGAAGAAGGGAAACTTTTTGTGAACTGTTTGTTTAGTTGGTACAATCCATTCAATGCTAATTTTACATCTTGCCAGGTAATTTAGCAATGACATGATAATGACACTGTTTGCCTGGTGCACTGTAGGGATTCATTTATTCATGCATGGGTTACATAAGAAATAACAGAGTGGTGTCCATTTAAATGTGTGCATTCAACCGAGGTTTTTCCAATCCAATGAGCAGGTGCAGTGTGTTCAGAGCCGCTCTGACAGCTGGCAAAAATAACCGCTTACACTTACAACAACTATTTTTTTTTCTTAATCCTTCATACATTGCAATATGATTGTTCAGCTAAATCTATAAACTCCAAGCTGTGAAAAATATATTCCCTACCTGGCTCACTGATAAGTGAAAGTTAAGTCGGTAGGTGATTTGTATCTAACTTTATCTACAGGTACAGTATATAACATGTATCCAACTATATCTTTTCTCTGCATACACACATTCTAGTTCAGTGGAGCAGAAGTCTTTCTCAGCATGTGTGGGGTAAAAACAGGGATACACTGAACAAGTCTAACACATAGACAAACACATTCACACTACCATTGGCAAAGCAGAGTTTCCGATCCAAGCCTAGGTTATTACAACCCAGTCTCACGGCATTTCGTGTTCACCAACATGATTTTTAATCTATTGATTGGTGTTCACCAACACGATTTGCCCCTTTTTTTTTTTTCCGTGTTGCACAGCACGATTTTAAAAGCAATGTATTTCTACTGCCTGCACAACCCAGTCTCACGGCATTTCGTGTTGTGAACAGAGAAATCACCGTGCCCCCATGAGTATAAAGCTATAAAAGGGAATGCTCAATCAAATAATCTCCTTAATGATGATTCATCAAAGGAACCAATAAGCCGACCCTTTGCTAGGCCCCCTGTAGCTATCTGGGTCAAAATATAATTTCTATAAGAACACATTCAGAGGCAGATTTAAACTCAGTTATTTTGAGAACAATGCATATTCCCATTACGTTTACTATTTTCTAGCCATAGGCTGTTGATTTTGTTATTAGAAATGAAAATTGTTGCTAGCTGGTTTTATCAGGTAGCTAGCTTATTAATGCTAACGTTATGAGTTGGTCGGAAGCCTGTTTTCACATTTAATCCTACCCAAACTTCTCCCCTTTTGTTCACTCCAGTGCTCTCTCTCTTCCGGTACCTGTTGCTGAATATGTCTCAGACACATTCACTATGACAGTCGCGAAAAAGCTGAGCTAACAAAGGAGTCAGCTTGAATCTGAAGTTGAATGAAATGGATGGTCCAATTTGGTACTTATTTCAGAGATTTATTTTCTGTTTTGACAACTTATATTGACTGGATGCATCTTTTCTTTGTAAAAGACCTTCTCCGGTAATAAAACTTGGTTTATTGTTCATTGTACTCCACTTGGATGTTTGGGTTTCACTGCGCAGAATAATTGATGTGCAGAGTTTGTTTTGAAATCTGCTGACAGGGGGAAAGTTTCTGTGTGCTCACCTTAAATCTTAGTGTGGTGTGAAAACTTGAGGCATTCAGCAGGCGCACGCTGAGAATGGAGTTTTCAGTGAAGTGGCATACATACAAGTGTCTAACAGATTTGAATATTCAAAGATTTCATACATCATCATTTTAAATAGTATGTTTATAGCTAGGGAGTAAGCTAGTTAGCTGAGCATGATAATGTTGGACTTTGACGTTAGAGAATATCATCAATTGTTTAATCCATTCCTTACATTTTTGCTCTTGTTCGGTTACTTGGTCATTAAAGGCCATTTTAAATGTTATCAGCTGGTTGCATGAGCATTATGAGTAGTTCTCATGAATATTCTAATGTGTCAATTGTGCCTACTTAAATTGTTAAAGTTAAAGTAAATCAACACAAGGTAAAGTGAATGGAGCGTAACATGACGAACAACGACTTCTTTAGGTTTAGGCAAAAAAAGTACTTGGTTAGGTTTAGCGAAATTATTTTGGTTGGGTTAAATTAACTATGATTGTGAAGTGAAAGTGAAACTTAACATTGTATACACAAAGACAAAACATTCGCGGTCTCTCAGGTGACTCTTGCATTGGTCTTCAGGATGTATGTTGATGTGATTTGTATCAATTGTCCCCAACCTACATCCTTAAGGACTTTTGGGCTCTCCATACAACGTCAAATGATATTACGCCTTTGCTACTAGTTGGTGTAGCACCCAATTGAAAACTGAAAACCACTGAAAAGGCCCATTTAGTTGGTTGATACCATTTGAACCGGGTTAAACTCTTAGCTACTAAGCATTAGTCCTACTAAAGCTACGCTATGATTGTGCTATTAATGCATGGGGATGTGTTTAGTAAACAATTGAGACTTTGAGAAGTTCTTACCCTGTTTGGAACCGCTGCGGTCCCCGCTGGGCCCGGTGTTGGGGGTGTACTTGGTGTCTCTGGTAGCAGCGCTGTGCCTCGTCCAATCAAAATCGTCATTCTTGTCCTGGGTGAACATGCAGATGGCCTCCTCCTCAAAGCTGCAGTGGAACTCTCCTGGTGAGCGACAGAGCAGAACCAGGCTCTAACATTCACAGCATTATGAAAGAGTGAGATCTTACACACTGCCTCGTAGGTACAGTTAGCGTGCAGCCCGACACCTACTGTATATGTATGAAATGTATGAGTGTGTGCATGTCCCCGGGGCATACATAACAGCAACGTCCTAATTACACCACACTATCTGTAAAAGAGTTTCTAAATTAAGATGCGACCTCTCACTGACTGCGGTGGAGACGTCATGAGTGCGTTTGCTATTTTTCCTGACAACGAAAGGAAGTCCCTACAGGAAGAGAGCAGCACCCAATGGCAGTGTGTGTGTGTGTGTGTGTGTGTATGTGTGTGTGTGTGTGTGTGTGTGTGTGTGTGTGTGTGTGTGTGTGTGTGTGTGTGTGAAAAAGAGGGTGGAAACATAAAATTGGGTTTCTAAATGTATCATAGTTTAATAGATACAATTCTAGAAGTAGCATAAGGCGTAAATAAATGACTGAATGAAAAAATAACCCTTTTTTCAAGATTGAATGTAAAAATGGTTGTCCTTGGTCCTTAGTGTCTGTTATCAGTTTTTAAAATTGACACCAGCTCTTCATCTTATCTTTAGTGGGTGTGCAGGTGGAGATATTGGGTGCTCACCCTTCGCCCTCTCTTCTCCTCCATCACTTTGCAAGACCGCAATTTTTAAACTAGTGGAGTGTGCAAAGAGGCAGTGAAGCTAAGTTTCATCAACCTTCAAGAAATGAATTAAAGTCATCTCTGGCGTGGGGTTAAAATGGGTCACATGTGGGTGAATGCCGGACAGAGACCGTACTTATATTCAGAAATCACACGTGCAGGGAACTAGCCCATATTGAAGAGGGAACCGGCAGGATCAACAGTGTCAACATCTCCATTTAATCTCTCCATGTAACAGACAAAGCAATAACACCAGAGGACACGGCGCTGCTGAGCAGTGTCCTCACAGAGATAGTAAAAAGGAACATTTGGATTCAGGATGCAGGCATGTGTTCTGATAAATATTCATTGATTTATTAAAACATAGCTGGGAGCAGTTTGGAGTGGTGACCTTGAGAGGCGCAGAATCTGCAGCTTTTGCTCAGGTAATGGAGGTAACATGGACTGAGGTAGTGTGGGTGGACCATGGGAAGGAAGAAGGGCAGAGCTGCTGCCAGGCAGAGTGAGATGGAAAGTGAGTCTAGGAGAGGAAGAAGTGGGGAGGGCCGGGTTGTGAACACTCTTGACTCCTCTCCTCATAGGGATGCAGATTTAAATGGAGGTCTAGCTCCCGGCGCTAGACACAAACGCCCTCATCCACTGTGAGCTAAACTAAATGTTTTCGCCTTGTGCGCCCAGGAGAGATAGGGGGATTTGGAGGCGAGGCAGAGGAAGGAGGGAGGAAGAGGAGGCGTGCAGGTAAGATAGCTTCCTTCCGGGATTTGGATAATGATGTTGGTGATTAGGATGTTTGTTATTATGCTGGCAATGTTTGTGCGAACACCCACTAAAATATGTATCTATACAAATACATAAACCGCGGTACACGGCAGCACAATGCAGCACGGCAGACAATGATTAAGAGAGGATTCTCAAGGCATGAATAATGCGAATTTGTAAAGTTTCGACAATGAAATGTGTTATAAATGGGACTAAACATTAAAGTATATAAACATACGGCACAGATGCATGCATAAGTAATGCTCACAAAGCACAGAGTGTGCAAATGTGCTCACACACACACACACACACACACACACACACACACACACACACACACACACACACACACACACACACACACACACACACACACACACACACACACACACACACACACACACACACACACACACACACACACACACACACACACAAATCTAATGCATATACACTCCATCCAAAATGCACTTTGTCCTGCAGAGATGTGAAGCTCTCAACATGTCAGATGGCCTGCTGCAGGATTCAAAAGGAAGTCAAACTCATCATACTTCATTAGGTAAGCATACTTAGAAGGATGTTCCAGTGCACTGTGACATGTTGAGAGTCAGATCTCTACGGGGCGTGCAGTTACTTGGAGTCTCCCCACTGTTCTGGCAGACTGTGCTGCGACATACGGAGCTCGCTCTCTGCTGAGCCATGCTAAGTGAGGTGCACATTACTTACTCAGGTGAGGGTTGATGGGAGCTGTGAAAGAGAAAAGGCCAAAGAGAGTCATTAGTCGGGAATATCTTAGCCGTCTGTCAATAAGTGAAACGCTTCTTAAAAGGAAACGCACAGCGAGGCGCACGCAGGCACTCAAACTGTCGCTCTTTAAAAACGCTTGTCTGATATAAAGTGCTCCACCACAGGTGACAGAAAGTACAAGACGTACATGCTCACAGTCGCTGTGCTATTAACCTTTCCGCCTCGCTGTCATGTAATGTTTAGGCGCAGAGCTAATAAAAGCCTACATGTATCAAAAGTTAGAGCTGGCACAGTAAACTTAATGAAAGAGGCCCGTGGGAAATATGGTCCTGTGATATTAAAAAACTGGAAGCATATTGGAGGTACGCTGCATCTTCGTCACGCTCCATTGCCTTCGCAGTGTACAAATAAAAAAGTAAAGAGCTAAACAGGACGCAATCGGCCGGCATACACAATGCAATTACCATGGAGCAGACAGACAGAAGAGACGTCTGGGATTTAAAGTGGAGAAGGTGACAGCTGGGGTTATCAAATGTAAAAGACAGAGGGATTAGGAAGACCAGCCTGACCACATTAATAAGCTTATAGTGCTTATAATGCTTATCATTATTGCCATTTACCGACATTGCTGATGTTCCTGTTCAAGGGGACTTCCATTAAGAGCACTAAGCCGGTTTTACACTTCCATTAGAAGCCAACACATCATAGAAACGAGTAACAATCACAAGTGTGTCTGCTAATCACTTTCCTGTAACATCCTTGATTCTTCGTGTGGTTTCAACACCGCCATTATGGAGACGTTTACACCAGTGGCTTGAGTCCAGTGAAATACATGCAAGGTTCTTTGTGCTCTCGGTCCACCTCGCCGCGGTTCAATGCCTCCCCTCATTGATAATTTAAGAGGCTACCGCCGCAGCAAACACAGAAAGGTCAAGGGTATCACGCAGAGTTGCAACGAGCCAGTTAGTCGGCACTTCACTTTTTGCAGAGTAAATACCATTTAACCTGTCAAGAAGATGCATGGGCATTGTCATGATCGATTGCTGACCGGCTGAATAGATGCGATACATCAGCTTTACCACAAAACTACGTCGCCCCGTGATTTATGAATGCTTGCTGCTCGTGGAATTGATTTGAATCCTACCAATTAAAGTGAGTAATAACAAATCATTCCCACAAAGGAACACATGTACTGAGGAGTGGGGAAGTACCGCGGGGACGGTGGAATTGCTCTTTTTAAAAGCAGACACTCAAGAAGTGATTTCTGTTTATTGCCGTGCGGTTCATAGAAATGTGTGTCCACTTGTACACAGTGTGGAGAAAAGAGGAAACGAGCACAAAGGCACACGCAGAGAGAGAGAAGGGGGGGGGGTGGATAGAGAGAGAGAACAAACCATTACATTTCCAATTGAATCATATAAAACATTCAGTGAACTGCAACACTGCAGCTGGAGCCTCGGCACAAAGTGTGGAAAGAACAGGCGGTGCACTCTAAAAGCTTTAATAATCCTTATGTCACCCATCCTGAAGAAAATGAGGTTACATTTTAACATGGGTTCAGGAGCATGGCCACGCCTCAAACTCCGCCTCGAACCACGGCCACCCCTATTCATATCCGGCAACACTTCTGGCCACTGCTTGTCTCCATCCTTTCAACCCACCCTCCCTCTCCCTTCTACCCATACAGTTCGTCTTCCGACTCACACCGAGCCATACATCCATCCATCCCTTCTTCCCTACCTCAACATCCCTACAGCCCCTCATCCCTTATCCCTTATCCCTACATCCCTTCATCCCTCCATCCTACATCCCTCCATCCGACATCCCTCCATCCCTCATCCCTCCATCCCTTCATCCCTCATCCCAACATCTTCTCATCCCAACATCCCTTCATCCCAACATCCCTCATCCCAACATCCCTCATCCCAACATCCCTCATCCTCTGCCCGTCAACATTTATATTTAAACTGTGCATATTTATATACTGTATATACTAACATTTTTAATTCCAGGTATCGTCTGTGGGCCCGTAATCAGCCCACGCAGATCATGCCGGAGACGGAACCCCCACTCTGAGTCTCCCACTGCACGGGCCACAGCTCGTCCTCCCAGATCATCCCTTCACCCCCCTCATATCATTCACATGTTACGTCAATACACTTACAAACATCACACTGTTGTGGCGTGGTTCCTGCAAGTGAACCTGCACCCAAACACTGGATGCTTCCTCCTGAGACGACGCTGTGCTGCACAGAGAGGCACTGCAGAGAAATCATCTGGGCTGTTGCAGAGAAAATGTTTTAAATGACAACTCACAGCCTCGGGCCGCTGGAACGGGTGCTGCATCTTCTGAGAGAACTCCATTCTTTTCAGCATCCCCTCTTTACCTCGCAGCATCCCGTTTCCCTGCAGCTGTCCTCACACCTCTCCCTCCTCCCCCCTTCTTTCTTCCAAGACAGTGGTTATGAAAATATGTTTCCTTGTCACTATTTTTTTAAACCTGCACCCTCCCCAGGCTGAATCACGGTGCCTTAGTCCAGATGAATGTGTCTGCTGGAGCTCCACCCCCGCTGATGAAATCAAGCCGAGCACAGAGCAGGCCCAGCGCTGTGCATGCACACACACTTCCAAAAGATACACACACAATACCAGAATTAACTACCAATTTGGATGACTGTATTGGAAATTAGAAAGCAAACAAGGAACACAATGAATTCAAGGTGTTGATGTTCAAGCCTCGTCCTCGAATACTTCTGTAGCTCCGGAAAAACATGATTGGACCTCAAACACTCTCATCAAAATTCCCCATGTTGTTATAGCATTAGTGAAAGAAGCCCTCAAGCAACTGCAAAAACGTTACAAAAATATGGCTTTCTCGCAGTTACACTGCAGCACTCAGCTTTCCCTTCAAGCTACTAAAAAACACTCAAATAATGATCCAGGATCAAACGTAATCTTGATAGTTCTCAAGATAAACAGTCCTTGTGATTGCGGTGTGAAGCGAAGTGAGTCTACAACGCAGCTATTTGAAAACTTCTGTTATGAAAGGGCCTCAGCCTACAATCACTATACGTTTTATATCTTCTTCCTGCTTTTCCAACTCAGAGGACAAAGCAAACTGTTGCTTGATGCATGACTGCCTTCCATCCAAATTGCCTAATTTTGATTGAAACACAAAGTGAGCTCATTGACCGCCAAAGGACAGCGGTCCGTGGAGGCTGTTCCGGATACACTGACTTCATCTTGGCTGGGTTCCCTGCCCACTGGCCTGAGGCTGTATTACAAAGCAGCAGACGATTCCATGGCTCCAGCCAAGTGTCCTCAAAGACAACAGCAGCCCAGCTTCTTCGTTTTTTTCCCACTGACCTCATATCATTCACGCTCTCAGAGATTCCCATCCATCACGTTTAGGGGGTCTGGGGGGGTGCCATGACGTTCTGAGAGAGCTTTGTGATTGTTTCACAGCTAATACCAGCGTGGGCAAATGTAATTCTGCAATCTTCCCCTCATGTCTCCAGACATGAAATAACACAAGGGACTTCACACTAGTGTGTCCTTCGATCAAACTGAACACACCCAAACACAGCCTCCCCGTGTCATTAATCTCCTGTGTATTATCCTGCTCTTGCATCAGCGTGTATGAGACATGCAAGCAAGTGAATCCTTAATAGACTTCCACATGGATGAACTCTAAAACGCAAGAATGCACAAGTTATATATATTATATATATCATAATATAATCAATAATGCTACATGTTAGTTCTGATCTGTCTTAAAGGGGCCCTCCACTGTGACACGTTGAGATGCTTCAATGTTCTAACAGCTCTTTATTGTTCTCATACTGCCTGTGCTGCAGCACCTCTTTCACCCTCTGTCTGAGACCAGAGCCCAGTCTCCTCTGATTGGCTAGTTGGCCGGCTCTGTTGTGCTTGGTCAACCCCTTAGAGATGACCCGCCCCTTAGCCTATCACGCAATAGAAATGCAAGAGTTACGTAGTGATGTAAAACAAACAAAGGCATCCAATGGAGGGGTTTCAGGTTGGAGTCTGTGGGAGAGAACTCTGCAGACCGTTTACACGCACCAACACCTATCACACACTACGGAGGCCCAGAAAAGCATTACAGGGTCCCTTTAAATAAAGCTGGCTGGTAATGTTTCATATTTAACAGACAACCATGAGAGTTGTATCTATCTTCTGTCGCCCCAAAGTGAATAAGTGTGTTGACCAAAATGTCGAACTATTCCTTCAACTAAAACGATTTCTATGAAAAGAAAACGTGTCAAAGGAAGTTATTACCGTAGATGAGAAAGCAGCTGCACTGTGTTTTGCAAACCACTAAGCCTTCACTACTATGTTGCTGCCATTAAAGTGTTTTTCAGTATTTATCACATTTTCAAGAATTCTGTCCAGGAAAAAATACCCTGCAATAATAACACAATATTCTAAAGAAAACCCTACGTTGGCAGCTTGAGGCTTATATCAGTAAAAAAGAAAACTAATAATAAAATATATGTTTTCCCAAAGCTGTGATTCATTGAATTATCAGGTAAACAGAGACCATGACTGAACAAAGCTCAGACAGGGATTATACTGAACCACCGCTGGCCGAATATTAACACCCCAACACCAGCGCTATGGCAGATATTATCTAAAGCAGAAAAACTGTATTTAATATAAGATTTAGTGGGTATCGCCTTACAGAGAGACATCTTACTGTATGTGTCACTAGGAGCTGCATAAAAATGGAATATTAAGAAATATCCGCAGTGTTTCGCCGTGCCACAGTGAAGGACGACAGGAGGCTCAGACATTACTTCCTGTGCCATGAAGGAAACCAGGGAGAGAGGGAGAGACGGATGTTGTGAGGAAAACCAAACAGATGCTGAGTTTGTCACTGCAGCACAATTTAAAAGAACGTCTTTGGAGCTCCGCGACACAACCATCCTTCATCCTACAGCTGGGGACACTATAACCGCCTTTGTGCTTTCTTGCCAACGCACAGAAAAGCTGCTTCCATCGGCTTTATGTGCATCAGAATGATCGCATGGCCTACTGGGCAATGGCGAGCAAACTCTCTAATACTTCAATTTGAGGGGCCTTTTGGTGGAAGGAGGACAGCAATGTTTATTCTAACAGCTAACAAAGCAGCAATCATATTTTTGTTGTTTACTTTGGACAGACACATTAATTTTTACTATCGTGGGGAAATAGAGAATATATTTGTTGGTATAGTGAAAGCAAGGCTACTATTGCATGGCAAGCATACAAGCACACACAGTTGGACAAACACAGAAAGGAAATACTCTCACATCTACGCCTGAGGGTTATTTGGAGACTCCTAACTTGTATGTCTTTCTGATTTGTGGAAGGGAATCAAAGCAAACAGGGAAAATGTGCAAACGCCACAGCATAACCAGAGGCTAAAGGTGAATTCCCCCTCACTGCTTTCCAGGGGTGAAACAACAGTGCTAAAGACAACCCTCACGCACTGTGATTACTGCATTTTAATGCATATGTCATCTTCTCAAAGTAATAATAATTATTACTCCGTAATAAGTACTCCGTTTATGTGTCTGATTCAAAATGCAAGAGTCAAAGGTTTAGCATTTGTTCAGCATATTAAAAATAGCAAATGACCCAATTGCAAGCCAAACTATAAAAACACTTTTTTCGTGCTATATTTGAGCATTAAAACAAAACCTCAGTCAAGGCCTGTCCTTGTACTTTTAAATGCCAGCTGGGTAATTCGAAATGAAAATGGGTAACTGTGGAATGGTAACACTTTGAACCGGTTTCTATCGACAAAGATGAAAACAACTGTTAATAGGATATACTGAATACTAACTGACCAAGTACATTGTTTTTTTGTAAGTATAAAAAAAATCAAATCAAAATGAACAGATTCAGGTTAAGACGAAAATACCACTGCATATTCAACTTTACCAGTAGATCGCTTCTTTTTTTGTCATTTTCTCAAAAGCTTTTACCGCCATCAGCTTTTGTTTGTAGTTTTTTGCAGGTGTGAGTGGCCCCTCCCTTTTCCTCGTGCATTCCTTTGAATCCCAGTGGTGTACACACCGTAGCATACTAACCGTTTTGAGTGTACTAACTTTCCCGGCGTCAACACACCACAGTACATACAGTACTCAAACCCTGCATACATGTTGTATGTACTGCCTGGGGTTGCATTAGCTGAATGGCATCTGCAGCTAACGCCTGAAAATCAGAGTCGATATAACATGGCACTTCTCACTATTACACTGCTCCTCAGCACCTGTCAATCATCACTGCTTTAGGTTTTATGGATATAAGTATTTAATCATGTATGTGTTTATCAAGGTTGGATAAATTCTCCTAGCAGAATCCTCATCAGATAATTCAAGAGTTCGCTCAAACATAGCACTTATCGACAGAATTGTGCTATTAATGGTCAGTTCTTGGACGTCAGTGACTCAAACAGAAGCGTAGCTGTCAGTAATACAATTGCTAAATATAGGTTGGTTAGTAAAACATCTTCTGGACTCTCTAATCTATGTCCAAGTAAAGGCATAATTGGATTACTCTTCCTTGCAATACAATATATCACTCATTTCTACATAATAAGAGTTGGAATAAAACCTGCTAACATAACGATTAACCATAGAAGCATATAAGATTATAAAATCACACACATTTATTCCACACTATTGTATTGATGTGGTTCTTGTTCCCCAGTGAGAGTGAAAAGGAAGCGATAATGGAGATGATGCAGGACTGTAGATCAGGCTGTCTTACGGGAGCTGAGTGGATCGGAGCAGACCTGCCGAGGCTGCTTCATGACGCTGTGCAGAGCGTGGGAGAACAGAGCAGCCCTAGAGTGATAATTAGTCTGGTCTCTCGTTGGGCAGCCCATTCGCACAACAGCATTGCCGTCTTCTTTTTTTAACTTTGTTCCTCTATTGTTTTTCCCTCAGTCCCAACTTGGCTGCCTACCACTTCTCTAGCGCCTCTCTCTGTCTTAATTAGCCTCAATTCACTAGCCTTCACTTTGATTGGATTCAATTTTGATTCAACTGAGTTCAAATCAAGGTTTAGCAGAGACAGCACCATTTGCTTCACGATGCTTGAAAAAATAACAGAAGAGAAAGTTTTACGTCTCTCATCCCCGATATTCTCTTTTGAGCAGCCGTGATGAGCCGCAGGGGAACTGAATAATTCACAACTGCAGCAGCACAACTCAGGAAGACAGAAAACAGTGGGCTAGTTTGTTTCTGAAAATGCACATCTCAAGTACCTGTGCATCTGTTCACTGTCACTGCTGGGCCGACTGGGGATACTACTGTAGTGTTAGCATTGCAGCCAGCGTGTCGTCCAGCAGGCTGAAGGATGGGCCTCCATTTGCAGGAGGATACAGTGCAGGCCTGCTACACAGTAAAGAATCTACATGATGTTGTATTACTATAGCCCTGATTGAAATAAGAACATAAACCAAATCAAGTCATGTTATTGTCCTGATTTTGGGGCGTTGAAAGGCTTAGAGGACCTTTGAAAAATATTTGCGATATAAAACAAAAATGCTTTTATTTTGTGGAAATAAATCCCAGGACGTAAATAATATCTCCTGACAAAATAATGAAAAGCAATCTCACATAAAAAGGCATTATTTTGGGGGATAACTGCGAAAAGCAAATGTATTACTCTGTGTTTGGACTTGTGACGCGAGGTACTTCTGATGCTCTGATGTCACAATGATCTCACATGCACAGGAACAACAAGTCAGCCTGTGTCCGAGATCACAATACAAGCTGACTCAGGCAATACGAGTCACAAGCACGAGATAATAAGTCAGTTGATCGGACTTTACACAGAGTGACAAAAGAAGCAAAGCACGCCTAATCTGAACTGCGTACTGACAGTTCAGGTCATTTTAAAGGGGCCCTATTATCAAAACTCCCAAAAAGCATAAAAGGGTCCCTTTAATGAGTTTAATTTCTACTGCACCTTCTTTATAAATCAAAGATAACAAAGCCTCCTAGGATCATGGTAAAGATGGCTGGTACCAGAGTGAACCTGTGATATCATCAACGTTGATAAGCATGTGTCCATATGCGGCAGCACAAACTAAAGCTGTTCAAATGGAATAGTATGTCGGAGTTAGCTGAAGGATAACACAACCAGCTGTAGCTGTAATTCCTCCACCTGTGCAGCCACGTCTAAGTCCAATACTGAAGTGAACCTGCGTCTCCCCTGACGTGTTTTACTCTCTAATCCATACGTGGGGACATTACAATCCAGCGGTAAGAGCAGACTGATCACAGTCCTCCTGAAAGACGGTTGATAGCACTCACCGCTGTACGTGACGATCCGGATGGTGGAGTCGCCCTCTCCGAATCGTGTGATGGGGGTCAGCCGCACCTCGTAGGATTCAGGCTTTATGAGCTCTGTCAGGTTGTGTGTCATCAGCTCTCCTTTGTTGATCGCTCCGTCCACAGGAATCTCCTGCTCCCACCAGCGCTGCAGGCCCATCTGCATCGAAAGAGATGATTACAATCAATAGACACTAAGAAGTACAAGTACACATACAGAAACCAACCACATCGTGCTACTCAAGTAGTCGTCAGTATTGGGTTTGTAGCTATCAGAATTTAAAATATTTGAATTACATTTGAATTTAAGTAGTGCACTGTTCGTACACTTATATTATGTTGTATACCTTTTGATTTGTTGCATAAACTAACAGAATTTGATCAGATGGTCTATTGTTAACGTGCTCCTATATTTTAATACAGATGTATAAAATGCTCCTTATTCGTATAGCAACATCTTTTACCACAGCGACCTGAGCGCACAATGTTACGTTAGATCCTCATCTTGTGCTACATTTGCAACTGAAATCAACAGATCCTTGTGCATTTGTTTTCCTTCTGAACCAAACTCACAGTAAGGCAAAGGTATAACCCCCACCTAGAAATCAATCAAGAACATGTTTGAACGGTATTGTCCTTGATGGTCAGTTTTAATCTGCCACTTTTAGGGACTTTAGGTTTTAGACTAGAAAAGCTAATTTCATTGATTAAGCCAGTCTAAGGCTCTTGGCTAATTCTCTTGATTTGAGTTGCTTAGATGAGTCCCTCTTTTCATGGTTCGAAGGTCCGGGACTGGCCTCAAGTTAATTACAGACCTCTCAGCAAAAGGTAGTCAGTGTTGGGTTTGGACCCCAGAGCGCATGTTGGCAAACAGCACTTCCACAGTCAGTGTAGTTGGTCACCCTTGAATAATGAAGTTGTACTACAAAGATCACCTTTGTAGAGTTAGAGGATCTCATACCAACCAGAGCTTGCAGAGGTATGGTACAGTATGGAGGATTAGGAATACATTACCTTTGATATTTGAAATATATGAAACCACAGCAAATTAAAAGCAGCTATAATCAGTATTCATCAGACATTTTCACATCTAAACAAATTGGAATGCATACAGTCAAGGCTTTTATGTAGTATCACCACAAAAGTAGAGCATGTCAATTCAAAGCGTTTGCTCCTGGGAGCGATTTGCATACATGACCGCAGCAAATATACATTCCCCTCACCATCAGTGGTGGATGCACCCTCTCATCTGCCAATTAACCCTATCTATAGGCATTTGAATGATACGCTGCCAACATTAAATGCTATACAACAAAAAACATCTTCTTTTTTCACGGTAAATTGTTGACAGCTAGCTGCTCATTAGCAATATTTACTCTCGAAGCAGCTCCTAGCCTCTGAATTCAAAGACGGTTATTAACAAGCAGAAGAAACATTCCCATACTTGGAGAGAGAGAAATCCGGTTTCATTTTTCCTATTAAAAAACCCCATCTCAGTGTTGATCATACGGGCGCTGTGCGAGTACAGTAAGGACAACACCTTTGTGCTCTGTACACCTCATTCTTTTAAAGTTGCTCTTTAATCATTCGACAATGTTTTGTAGCAGGACCTTGAACTGAAAGGAATTGTATATCTCGTTCTTTTTGCACACAAACTGTCTGTCTGTGACTAAGCTAAGGTATCACACAAGAGATTAGCTTCTGATACAAAACAGCTGCTCCAAGAAAACAAAAGGGGGGCTTGCTGCTGGGGGGCAATGAGAAGAAAAGTAGGGTAAATGTTATCCTTGAGATCGGTTTAAGGGGAAGAGCCGCACAAAGACAAGTTACAGCTTCTGCATCACAATTAGTGACTTTACATGCCCTTCTCAGTCAGAGGAAAAGACGGAGTGTGTAACCAGCGGAGAGAGACAGACAGAGAGAATGGAAGTGTGATAGCACGCTCGGTAGGTTTGTGTGTGAGAAAAATACCAATTAAGTACTAAGAGCCGGGATGATCCACAAATTACGGGGTGCAAGTTTATACCACCATTACTTTGCAGGTAAACAGGTTTCTTTGTGGCACTAGTAATTGCAGATGGAGCGCTTGCCTCTACCTTTCCTTTGAACATTTGAGCACATAAGGCATTACAGCAGCCAATTGCCACAAATTACACACTGTTGGATAGTGTGTGTTCGAACACTCTAAAAAGAGGCTGTGACATTTCAAACACATTTGATATTGGAATTTAAAAATGAAAACAATCAATAAAAAAAAGTACACACATCACCCTGTTCTTTTCGCATTTGGCAGTCTCTGTAATTTCTATAGATTGGTGTTGAGGGGGAGTAGAGGAAAAAGAGAAGGTGTACTTAACACTGTCCACATTCGAAAGATAAGGAAGTAATGATACAACTAACAAAGTCCAAAGTGATGTCTTTAAAAACAAAAAAACAAAGATATTGAGCTTATTATGATACAGAGAAACCTAGGAAATCTCAGTTTTGAGGAGGATGACACTGCAATTTCTGATATTTTTGATATTACTAAATTACTGTAAAGATGAATGGATTATTCTTCAGTCAATCGACTCATTGAGAATTAGATTTATCTTTGAATCTCTAATAAAAAACACAAAGCACTAATACACCATGCATTATAAGTTAGATGCTTATGCAAACATTAAGTCAACACATTAGGATACATCAATCTGCGCCCACTCACAGTTTACGGTTATCTCCACTGAAAAGCAGACACAAATACATGAAATCTCACCGCCATGCATGTCAACACAGACTAATGCAAAAGCAATATTTGAACCGATCAGTTAACTTAAAGGGGGCATCCCCTCTCTATTGTCTTATTTTTACTTTGTGGAGCCAAAGAGCTCTACAAAACTCAATCTCACATATAACCTAATTCTCATGCTTTCACAAGTAACCCTATTCAACATAATAAAATCCAGTTAAGTCCCACTTATGGAGCATAACGTAAGTTCAGGCGGAGCAGCACATGTATTAGCTGATTGGTTTCAGCTGCACGATTCACCATTTTCTCTGTCTGTCACTGCCATTGTCCCTTTGTGATCAGCTCCTATCCAGCGATATAAAACCGCAGATGTTTGAATGGTTCATATGCTTATTATACTGTATGCTCATTATGTCTAATGCCTGCAGCTAAAACATGAATACAAAAATGAAGCAATGATACAATTTGAAACTAGTTTGATTTTGTTTAAGTTAAGTTGCTTTACCAAATTCATAAAATAGCCTTGTTTTGTTGTAATAGAAAACAACTGTATGGGTCTCATTAAAAATACATATTTATTTTCAAATGGATTTGATGGCAGGTTGTATTGGGAGCGCCCCGTCACTTTACTCGCAGAATAACAATGTCTCGGGGTTTGTATCTGAGCTCATTAGTGTTCCCAAATCCCCCCCATCACAGCGCCTGCTTGAGCTTAGGTGCTGGTGTAATGCTGCGAGTATAAATAAGAGTATGGAACTATATGTGCTGTAAAACAGTTTTGGAGGCTTGTGTCAGGTTTAAAAACATTTAATTGGGAAAACTGTCTGTGTGTGCCGGAGCTCAAGGCAAATGGAGGCCCTTAAATGCTAGTATTGGAAAACACTGCAAACAACAAAAAGCTATTTTTTCTCGTATCAAAACGCAGATGTATTTAAATGCTCAGATGAAATCAATCTTGAAACCTTCATTGAGAAACAACATTTAACTTCTGAGACATTTTGAATCACACACATGCTTCTTGGTTTATGGATTTTGCACCTTTGTTTTGATTGCCATTAATGTTCACTGAGTCTCTGCGTCTGCGCTCGATTAAGGATTCTGTTTACATCTCATTACCTTTCATTTTTCAAATGTTGCCGACAGAGGCAGAGTGCCGAATTGATTTCATTTCACAGGGTTTTCAAAGCAACTTTTAAGACAACAGCAAGACTGATCACAGCGACATCAGGTGTCAAAAGTCGCACAGAAAGTGCAATCAAAGTGACTGTTCTCTTTGACTATGGTGACTGTTTATTGCCGGCATGTACAACATATGACTCCTATTGATCTGCCTAGACTTGACAGATCAATTGAAAACAGACGAAAGAGGAGGAGTAGACGGAAGAGAAGACAGAGACAAGGGAAGTTGATCCAAGGTTGCAATATGTAGCTGCGAAAAAGTTACCTTATAGGGGTTAGAGACAGGAAATGAGGCATCTGGACAGCTAAGAAGGCTTTGAAGAAGCCGGCTGTAGTATCAGAACAAGGCCAGATGTCACACCTTAACATTGCATCCTTGACAGGTGCAGTGATTTGTGTTTTGGTGGAGCGAGAGCTCCATCCCCGTTTCCCCTTCAGCGTCTGTCTCTCAGGAGAGCACTGGACGATAACACAAAGCAATCCATTACAGAGGCATAAGGTCTGCGGGCTCTGTGCATTAATTCAAAAGAGAAAATGATAATAATTCTGCGGGAATGGCAGGGGAGCTGCTGCTGGATCTATAAATAGATCTAAGTGGTGTTGTCCACGTGCCGAAGGTTTCATTACTGCACCACTCGTTCACAGTCACTATCTCTCTGTGTTTATTTATTTACAGCAAGGGCCTCTCCTCCTACTCATTTTCTCCCATCTCATTTCCTCTTCCACTTTTTTTTGCGCCAATTCTTTCTCACCAAAAGGTATTCAAAAGTATATTATCAGTCTAAATCAATACTGAAAGCTGAGACTTAATGCATCACAGAGGTATATTGTGTAAAGCCAATCCCACAAACGAATGCATTTCCCTGAAGGCAGATCATTTCTTTAATCTAAGACGATGGAAGATCGGTTGTTATGCCTCGGAGGAAGGAAATAATGGTCACAATGTACCCTCTCGAGATATCAAGGCAAGAAGGAGGAGAGAAATTAATTTGCCCAAACAATGATTTTCTGCAAACATAGAATGGTGAAGTAATATTTTCTCTTTTTTTGATGAAAGGATAAAGAAAAATGTAAAGATGCAGTATAGATGCAGACTTTACAACCCGGCTGAAAATAAGAAAAAGCAAATATATATTCCTGGCGAGTTCTCAAACAAACTTTTGGCAAGCGCAACCATGGGCACCGCAATGCATAGCATCATTTACCGACCAAACAGACCAAGTGAGAGAGATGACAGGAAAATCATTGCTCTGCGCAAACATAACTGGTTTAAAATGTGTATTCAGGCTTCAATTCCTGAGGGTGTGAAACAAACATGAAATTATATTATTCATTGCAAAAAAAACTGTTAGGGTTTTCTTGCTAATTCCAAAGCAGAACTGATATCATTTTGGTGTAGCAGGATGGGTTACATCTCTTTGATATATGCTCAAACAGGCTGTATACAGGCTGGTGACGGGGGCTTTACTATTAGTTGAGTTAATGGAGCTTTTTTTAATCTCAAACTTTTTGTTTACTGCTGCTGTAAAGAACAATAAAGACAACATGTGCTCCACCCTGCCATGTGCTATGGAGAGGAAGGAGAGGAAGGTACACATTGATTGCCAAAGAGAGAAAATGTAACCATGCCATCCATCAATGCTGCGACCGGCCTGTCATCTGTGGAGTTTACTTGAAAAGCAAAACAGGAGCTATGCTTGCTCTTTCTCTCTGTGGGGTTTCCCTCCACTCCTCTGACTGAGAGCAAAGACACAGAAGCAGTTGGTGGGAAAGCACAGAGCTGGCACAAACGACGGCCCCTGACAGGTTCTTAGTCACTCAGCGCGGTCTACAGTGGCTCATTCACTTCTTAAAAAACTGCACAATAAGACTGTCGATGAATCGATTCATACGATTTGGCGATGTCAAACGGAATACAACGAGCAAGCTGTGCAAACACATCTATCGCACGCTTAAATTGGCAATAAGAAAGCTTTTTACTGCCTCGTGGCGAAAATACACTCTAACTTATCTAAGAAGGGTGGGAAAGAGGCTGACCACTACCGATGACTGAGCGATTATTTTACACGGAGCCGATGTTTCTTGCTTTTAAAAACTCATGTTCTGGCTGTTACGAAAGCTCCCTGAGAACAGATTTCTGTGGGACTGAAAAACACTTTGAACGGCAACAAACAGCATTCAAATCATGCGCACGTAGGTTAAACAGAGACAAAGAAAACAAAGCAGCAGGCAGCAGGGTGAGGTGCTCACATAAACAACTCCAAGTTGACTTCAAGTCAGGGACCCTGGCTCCGATTGGAATACACTTGACCACAGAGTCTAGTTTTTCTTGATAAGTAGGAACACTGTGTTACGTACTCGGGGCCCCGATCCTGTCCACTTGAAAAAGGGGGTCTCCAGTTCATGTGTACTTCCAAATCAATCGTACCTAATATAAAAACACCTTCAGTGATCCTACCTGTCTGATGCCCAGCCTGTAGGCCACGATGCGGTCCACCGCGTTGGGGTTCATCTGGGTCCACTGCAGTTTGAAGCCGTAGACTCTGGGCCGGTTCTGCCACAGCGGGCTGTAGGTGTCGTAGTAGAACTCAGGAGGGTAGGCTTTGCCTGGAGAGAAAGCACATTGATAGTATTGCATTACATCACACATCGCACCTGAACACCATGTGTTGGAATCTAATGGCACTCGTGCCTTCTGCCAATATAGTCAGGACTGTTTTAAAGAGCTATCCAAGCAATAGAAGTAGTATTTGATAAAGTTTGGGATACTTGTGACAGAAATATCCAAATGTAAAATATATCTCTACAGATTCTGACAAGTCTGTTTATAAAAAGCAGTGAAAAAAGGATGAAAGCAAATACTAGACATGAACAGAAAAACGTAACGTGTTAAAGTCGCCATGGGTAGCATTTACACTGGATAGTATGAGTTGCTGGGATTTAACTTAAGTATTGCTTGAAAAACTAAAAAAGCATGTTATGGACATGTTCATTTCTTAATATAGATTGTGAATGAATGACACACATTTTAGGAGTGCTTGAATCACAGCAATCGTACCAATAATGGTGCTGTTACTGTACAGTGATCATAGCCATAAAACAGCAGCAGTTGCATGTTTTACTACATTAAAACTTTCTCTTTAGAGATGAATCATCTTCAAAGCATTAAGATAAGCAGTTGAGGTCAAACTGTCAGATATAACATTGCCTGATGGAGAGATGTCATGTTATATCTGACAGAGTGACTCAAAACAGTGATGCAAATAAAAAGGTTAGTGCAGATATATTGGCACTGCTGGAATGACTCAGCTGAACAGTACTTGTTTTTAGGTTTGTTGCTAGGTTATAATTCTCGGGACCCCCTTGAAAACGAGATGGTGTTTTATCCCAATGAATACATTTCTATATATATATAATAGTTATTATTTATAATATGAGATCTCAATACATTGCGTGCATTTGTATTCATTACAAACACTGTGCAGGCTTGCCATTCTGCACATGTAAACGTTGTATCATTTGTTCACATAGTAACACATCTTTAGAGTGACTTCTTTAAAGAAACGCTGAATTAGCATGACAAAGACTTACAGTATCTCTTATCTTCACTATGTTCAGTTTGTTCTATTCCGATCTGTATGATATTCCTCGTTGCTGCTGTGACCCACATTTCCCTGAAGGATCATTATATCAATGTTCTGTTTCGTGACGCACAGTACTTTTGAATCAAAGCGTGTAACAGATTGTATGTTTCATGAACGTATAGCTACGAGATTCTGATGTATCGATCCAATGCGATAGCCGATTTGACTAAAGTGTAAGATGCTTTAAACTCAAGTTATCTTCTCAGTACAAACACATTTCATTCAGATCCAGACGACCAAAGAGATTGTCAGAACGCTTGAATTACACAGCTTGCTCTGTAGAAATCTGTGAGTTTTTTGTGACGGCGATCGTTGCATGGACTGAACACATCTTTCAAGATGTTGTGCTTTCCGGCCACAGCCTGAGAGCCGATATATCTGACAGCTGAAGTACAGCCGGCACAACAGTGTATTTTAATCAAGATCCAGCAACAAGCTAACAGGATGACCTTCCAGGCAAAGAATAGTAATTCACCTCGACAACACGTTGTTGTGTTTGCCCCTCAGCTGTTTGGGCTTGTTTATTGAAGGATGACAAAACCCAAGGCAGATGATTTTTAATAGCCATGGAGAGGAGGCGCTGGAGCAGCCATTGTTAGCGCAAACAACAACAGGACTGGGATTTGATGTAGGCGTGTGGTTGTGCAGCAAGTAGTTGATGAATGTCAGACAATGGCTAAACCTGTCAAGCTAGTTTATGTCATTGATGGATTGTAACGGCTTTATTTCCTTAAACAGATGAAGTGGTCTCTTGGGTTTCTCCCCACGGGGCTCCTTGGTCTGAGAAACTCCTTGAACCATTTCGTTTTTTTCAATTTTGATCCTTAATGACACTCGAGGGAGTAAATAAATTGTGACTTGGGAGTTTGTAAAGGTCACACGGTGATTGGTTATCATTCTGGTTTCAATAGCCTTAGTACAGTATTACTGTAGGCTAGTGGCTCTTTGTCTTTCATTGTGGAGCCTAAACAGCTTTTACCTTAGAAGTATAGCAAAGACAAAAACAAGGAATGATTTGGTCAAACTGTGAAGTGAAATTAATTAAATTCAAATAGATTCACTGCAGGGGCAAAGACAATTTCCGGTGGAGCTAAACTTTGCTGTTCTGACATGATCATTTGTGCCATGACAAACAAACAAAACTAAATGTCTCGACAGTGCTGATATTTAGGAAACGGAAAGCTAAATAATACAGGAAGCAAAACTAATTGTGGCTTACTAGCTGTGCAGTTGCATCCACTTTTAGGTAACCTGCTCACAGAAGGCTGTTTCCCTGACCGAGAATGTACAGATCATTGAATTATGAGGGTTTTCTTTTCATTCTTGAGCCCTTCTGCCGTTTGTTTTGTTCTTTTGTTTTTGTCAAATGAGTGTATTACACTAAGTCTTATTGTATTTTACACTCATGTAAACATCAGACATCCAGCACCCCCTAAATGCCCGTATTCAATTGAAGGCTTTTATTGTCACGTGTACATAGTTACAGTGTAGATATGTCAATGCAAATCTTAGGTATGCATTGATGCTTTGTTTTATATACCTTGTGTGAATCTCTACTGTCCTGTTTTTCAATCTCTGTTGCTGCTTTAACTCCTCTATTTCTCCACGGGGATAAATAAAGGTCCATCTTATCTTTTCTTACGACAATTTGACTTGAAATAGTCTTGATGGAAGTATAAACGGACCTACCAGAAGGCACGGTTTGCAGTTATCAGACATGCATCCATGGTATAGATGTATCCTTTTAATAAACTCAGCGAAACCTATTTTCTAGTAGGGACCAAGCCGAACACTCACTAAGTCACTTTGTGATATGACGATGCCTGGCTATATCCCATGATTTTCTGTTTCGATTCGATTCCATATTCACCAACCTGCTGCCTAAACACTCACAAACAAAACCATAGAGGATTGAACCACTGCTGTATATATGTTCTAACAAATCCACAATTAACTTCTGTTTGAGTTCAATAGCTACAGTGTGTATCTATTTAAGAATGACCTGGACTGAACAAAACAGATTAGCAGTTTCAGGCTTAGTGTGGTTTGATCAATTCTCCTATTCTTCAGAGAAAATCAGTCCAAATAAACACTGAGGGCATTTTGTTTTGTTATGCATTTCAGAAAAATGAATCAGGCCTTTAAATGGATAAAGCTATTTAAAATACAATATTATAATCTGAGTGAAAGAAACACTCATTTATCAACCTGATGAAAGTTTTTATGTTGAGTTCTGAAATACATCTCACAAAGTTACATTGAACCCGTTGGTTTTCTAACTGAAGATGCTATAAAACAAACTGCCTCCGTGGCTCACTGAAATGCAACTAGAAAGAAAAACATATTTTCTAACAACAAACCCAAGGATAATTACTGTCTGCACTTCACTCTGCAGTGTTTCGCTGTATAGAGCCAGCTGTGTTTACATCGCACTGTACAGTGAACGTTACGTAAGCCAGCCAGGCAGATACTGTCAGTTTTGTGCATGCAGTTTATTCTGTTATAACGAGACCAATGCAAAAACAAGTGGCTATGGTTTGCAGCAGAGCAGAGGCAGCAAGGGTTAATTAAACTGATTGTATGTATTCATGATACTTCTAAAGATTCCCACGCAGCCTCGGCTTTGGGTAAACATTGCTGAAAGGATCACACACTTATATAAGTATTTAGCGTTCTGTAGTAATTTAATCTATTAGATTACAGTTCTTTGCAATCGTCAGAAACTCACAAAGTGAATGACCTCAAATAACAAATATAATGTAATGATGGTCCTCCCTGCTAATAATTTGTTATGTGTCATGAAGCACATTGCCTAAACCACTTACTAGTCTTGAAACAGATAACCCTGGGTGGGAGACATCAAACATAAAATATGGAAGGCTTAATTGATTTTTTTTTTTAAATCCTGTTTATAACCGCAGAACCAATGTAATGATTCATAACAGCTCAGTAAAACCCCTCCGGCAAGAAGTTGACCTTGTTTGCAGACTTCCTTTTCTTTTTTCTAAAGGGTTTATGAACATGCTTTCTTCTTGAGGAAAACAGCGCCATATGCTAAGCTGTGCTATATGGTGCAGGGCTGATGTGTGATGTAGGCTTTTGTGGCAGAAGTGATGCTTGCATATGGATGCACAGCTGGCCGAGATAAACCCAACACCACCGCCTGGATAAGCTAACTGACTTTATGGAAAATACATTAGACATTAAAAGACTCTGTGGTAATTGGCTTCTGGGATGGAGAATGAAATCTCTCTGTGGCTTTGAAAGGGAAAACAATTATATTGAACTTGTAATGAGTCACTTCCACCTCGACTATTCAGCTCACTTCCTCAACTTCCTCGCCTAGTCCACTCGAACAGAAGAAAATCCAGAGAGATTTCTAACGGTTGATTATATTAGCTGGAATTATAATTTGTATTCCATCCTCTGTGGCCAGTTTGAATGCTGTACATTGACAAATGTTGTGATATTGTGTTCTAAAATAATGTAAAGATACAAAAGAAGTACAGGGATCAAATGTAGGTCGGCAAATAAAAGAAGGAAAAAGCACAGAATATTTTGAGTGTGTCCTTCAAGCCTGAGAGACTGATCACAGATAACGTTTTTGATATGCTGCCTTTCTACTCTGCCAGTGTAATGTCAGTCATTACTACGAACAGGTTCCATCAATGTCAGTTTCTCTTTGAGCAGTGTTCAACATCATACATCCTTCACTTTAGGTGCACAGTTCAACTCGGATGAGCAGGATACAGATTATAGAGGAAAACTAGAGTTACTAGAAAACATGTCTGGAAGTGAGAAGTGTTCATTTGAGTTTGAACACTTTTATAAACCCCTGTGACGGAGCAATGTGCCGGTTTGAAGATACAATCGGTTACGTTTTTCTTGCTTGGAGATATCAAAATGATAAAAATAACACATCCACCAAAAAAGAAATACAAGATGCCTATTTAAAACACCTCAAAGAGCCAAACAAACATGCAACAAATGACAGTAACATTACTATTAACAGATGACGGACCAAATAATACTAGATCCAAATAGACTGAATGCAGTGTGGGGGTGTCACACTACAATGAATCCATTTCCTTCTGAAGACATATGCAAATATGTTATTAGGGTAACTTTGGGCACTGTGTTCCACAATGTGTTTCTGTATCATTAGGAACAATGGCAACAATACAGAGGGAAATGGGGACCATACCATCGCATCATTGTGTAGCATCTGAATTCATTTCCTGAAAAAACCCGCAAAAAGCTTTGTTCACTGATTTTCTGAACAATGTCCCTGGGAATTTATTTGTTCTTTTTCTTGTAATTCATGACCGGCTGCCAACAAGAGGAATTAAACGTGGGAGAAATGAAAAGCATTGTTTGCTCTTTCTTTGTGAATTTCTGATTTCCAGGAAAACTGCAGTTTGCATTGTTGACGAGACTGGAGTCTAGCTCTGCAGAATTTCTTTATAGTTCTGTAGCGATTATAGGGATTCAGGTTAGTCCTACTTTGCCAGTACACAATGTGTACATTGTATAATTTAGCTCTGGAGGGAGTTTCTAACGTTTAAAATAACTCCTATAATATTATCTTCACTTTCATTTGAAAACTGTAAAGCAAAGCCTGTGATGCATACTGGAAGTTTGGCAGAAGTGGGCATATAGAAGCTTCTGGTCAAATATGCGATAGAGTTGCATAATGGGATCTGTATGGGCCAGGGCGTTCAGTACTGTAGCTCAGGCTCTGGGCTGAAAGATGGAATAACTTAGCCTCTGCTGCTTTAATGTACACCATTTTTTTTTAAAACCTCACTTATTTGAGTCCATAAACTTTATGAAGTGCAATAATAAATTGAGGCAATACATCTTTAAATTCAATATCTGTGTATTCTGTGACCTGTGATTCATCCCATCACTGCTTCATCAGTACACATTTGCAGCCTGAGGACAGGATGTGAAGTAAATGCAGACTAGTGCATCAATCATCCAGAATGCAGCGTGGAGTTTCAAAGACAGTTTCTTTCCTTTACGTCCCAACTCTAACTCTTTAGAAGAGCATGATTTCAGCTTTTGCTAAACAGTCAGGGTTCCCCAGAGAGGGAGGCTGAGCCAAAGCTCAGTGGTGCACATTACATCCCTCTCAGGGGTCTCTCCCCTGGCACCATTTAATGTCCAACTTGGCTATTACAGCCGACTCGCTGTTTCCACAGATGTCCTGATGGCCTGGCACATGGGCATCCATGCACATGCACACACTCTCCCCTGGCACAGCACACTTTGTGAGGCGACAACATTTATATAAGCACAATAAAAGACTAATGCATGAATTGGGAGATTTTGCATGTGTCCGTCAACATGGTAACATGTATGTTTTTCTGCATAGTAAGTTGACTGGACCTGTGTGTTTAATGGAGCAACTGCAGCCTCAGGCCACTGACTGATGTGTGTATTACACATCAACACAGTACAAGAGGAAGTCAGGCGTGGGGGGGGGGGGGGGGTATCCACTGAGGGCTACCTGTCTTCTCTCTGTTAAGTGAGCAGCCCAAGACACCACCTAACTGCATGAGCCATAACAAATATTTAATGAGCTTCATCTTGAAGTGGACTCACAAGTCAGGTGTTGATATCCTCTCCAGTAGTTATTTCAGTCAAACTGCAGAGTAATGTTGATCTCATACTGAGGCTGGTGAGTTACACAATAAAATAAAACATAGACATCTTAAAGAATAGGAACTGGAGTTAAGGGAAAAGGGCAGGCCAGATTTCATGGATGATGGGAGGAACAAAAGTGGATTTTCTGCACCATGCTCCTTCACTCAGGGGGTTACTAAAAGAGCCTCCATACCTTTGGCAACCACTGAGTCCAGATGGTGGGAATCTGGAGCATTGGGCGGGAGGAATGGAGTGATGAAGGGAGAGAGAAGGTAGGAGGGATGGAGGATGAAAGGGAGGGAAGGGGAGTGGAGGTGGGAGGAGGGAGGGGGCATGAGCAATAGCACGTAAAACTCCAAAACAAATGACTGGAGGGGACTATCTGCTCCTGTCTCTCTGCTCTACCTGTTCCACCATGGCGGACTGATTTATGAAGTGCACAGGGGGGGTTGTCCATCTTACACTCTAGGCAAGCTGAGGAAAAGGAGGAGGAGGGAAAGATGTTTGAAATGAGGGATAAGAAAAACGGGGAAAAGCAAACCGGGACAAAGAGAGGAGAACAGAAAGAGATGAGATGGAAAAATGGAGGGTACGCTTAGATTCAGAAATACAATAGCCGCGTTCACACTGCGGTACTTTTCCCACAAAGGTTCATGCGAACTTAGTTCATGCGAACTCTTTAGTTCGCATGAACTAAGTACAGATCGCGTTCACACCAGAAAAAGTCCCTGGGGGTGGATTAGGCAAATGAAGCCGCTGACGTCACTTCTTCTTCTTCTGCTTTGGGTTTACTGGCAGGCCGCAACCCACTTCACGGCGTATACTGCCGCCTAAAGTCCCCGGCCGGAAGTCCCCGGAGTTGGGGACTGGCTTCAGTAGAAGCTGCTGGGAGTCCCAGCAGCTTCTACTGAAGCCTTCCGAGTAAATCGCCAGAACGCCGACACCTCCTCATCTCCACCGCTCCCATGTTTTATTTTGTGTTGCCATAAGTTAGTCTCTCTGCGTTTCTGCGCTGGGCTAATGCTAATGCTAATGCGAGGATAATAAAATGGCGGCTTCACAAAACTTTTTGGGAGTTTTACGGGGCGTGGTTTGCAATCCGTCCAGCCAATCAGAAATATAGCTCTTTTCTCAAAAAAGAGCCGCTCGAAAGTCCCTGCTTTCTAGCAGGGACTTTCGAGGGGGTAAAAAGGTTCGCATGAACTACTTTTAGTACCGGCTCTTTTTGGTGTGAACGCGATCATGAACTAAGTTCGCATGAACCTTTGTGGGAAAAGTACCGCAGTGTGAACGCGGCTATTGAGAGAAACAGACAGCATCAAAGAAGAGAGGAACCTAAGTGGCAGAGGATCAGAGTGACAGATACTCCTCCTGTGACCCTGTAGCTCCTGTCTCTAATGGGAGGTCTGGGAGATTGAAACCTTGGCCTGCTGCGGTAACTCAACATGACCAAACTAATTCAGTCCTGTCATAACAACAGGACAAGGAGATGGACACATTCTGTTCCCGATGAAAACAAGAACCATCTAAAATGAAAGGCGATGAAGGGCGTAAGTGTGTATTATCTGAAAGAACAGGTATGAGACGGAGAAAAGAGCAGACGTGATTGACGTATCCCATTCAGATTGACTATCTTTGTTTCCTTTCTTTCACTCTTCTTTCAAATTAATTGTCTATCACACACAGAGCCTGACAAGAACCGTTATATGTTTGAGGAAGCAATTTCAGCTGTCCAAAAAGTTTTGGTGAACATTCAAATGACCAGCTGGAGTGCATACTGAAGGAGTTTTTGAATTATGGTAATTGTATGATATAAAACTTTGAACAATTTGACGGCAACTTTGCAATCATGGCCTCTTATCTGTAACTAAGCACAGCAGATGTGAAACTCGTGCATGGGGCTGTACGCAGGCTTTTAGGAGACATTTTAGGAGTTTTGAGTGTGGTGGACAAAACACAAGTGCAAGGAATGGATTTACCAGTTGTGGGCTCTAATATGAGGTGTGCATATTAGCATACAGGTTAGCTAAGCTAACTTCCCACAGAAATAACTCAGTGTTACATTCAAGGCGAGGAAATGTTACATAATACTTGTTGTAGGGTTAAAAGTTACTTGAACAAATTCACAATAGCACATCTGCTGTGCAAAAGCCTACTGGATGCTACTATCAGAGTTTAAGCTAACAATAGTGTGTCTTTACTTATTTTCTGCAGCATCCTCTTCCAAACTAATTATCGGAGACAGCGTTACTTTCACCAAAAACATTGGTTAGTCCTCATCCTAAAAGCTTTTTCTCTGTACCCTTAAATATGAACAATCAAGCTATGTCTGGCTTTTCAAAGTAGGAAAGGTAAGAAGCCAAGCGGGTTACGTCAGTATGAAATTGTAGACCACAGAAGATCTGTTCAATATTTAAAAAAACATCTAAGTAGATAATCAACTCATGAGGACACGCACCTCTAATTTCAGTATGTGAGAATGATAGCCTTTTTACAAGGTTCTTATTTAAAAAGCAGTAGAAAAAATGAATAGTCAACCAAAGACAGTGTTTTCAACTCATAGTGTTAGCTCAATTGACTAGCTAGCTCCAGCTGATACAATCTGCTATATTCAGGCAGAAAAGTCTTCAATAACCGACAAGAATTGAGAAGCAGCTTTTGTCTAAAATCAAGGGCTAATTGTTCAAGCAGGGTTCAACGGTAACTTTTAAAAGTGGTTGCCAGGCTGGCAACCAGGCATCAGCTTTTGGTTGCCAAAACTGAAAATACGGTTGCCATTTTTAGTCACCTTATATTTTAAATAATTAAGATACTATACAGTTATACATAGGGTTGGGAACCGAAACTCGGTTCCAGATGAGAACCGATAAGAAAATGCCGGGTACCGGGTAGGGCTGCATGATTTTGGGAAAAAATCTAATTGCGATTTTTCTGACAAATATTGCGATTGCGATTCGAATTGCGATATTTGTTTTTAAGCGACCCAACGGAAGTTTATTGTAAAATGCGGCCATAACTCCGGCTAGGAAGGTCGTATCAACGTACTCCCGTCTCTAGCACCCCCGCAGCCCGAGCTATGAGTGAAAAAACTAAAAACGTACATGAAACTTCCATTGGGTTGCTTTAAAGTCAAGCTTCAGTTTAATATTCACCCTGTAATAGAAACATGTGATGGAGCATCTCTAACCTGACCTGACACACAAGAAAAAAAAAAAATTGTAAAAAAAATAAAGGAAAAAAAAGTTAAAAAAAATATATAAAGGAAAAAAAAATCGCATCATTTCAAATCGCGATTTCGATTTAAAATCGATTAATCGTTCAGCCCTAGTACCGGGTACCCGTACAAAATACACCTTTTCGGTTCTGCTTAACGGTTCCTAAACGCGGTAGACCCTGTATTCCAGCGGGTCCATCTGTACCACGGCGCCGCGGTGACCCGGTGGAATACAGGGCTGACCTGGAGAATCATAGAACGGCCGGTCGTCAGCGGGCCATTGACGGCCGGCTCGGTACGCGGACGGCCGGCAGAGCCCTTATTTTTTTTAAACGGCATCATGTAAGTTGCGCTGACAGGCGACAGAGGTCCACAATTGCCCTGCAGCGAGGCTCCCCCCGCCCTCCCGTAGACAGTTCACGAGCTCAGTCACTTCATAACACCAAAGATGGGTCGCGGTAAACGCTCTGAAGTGAGGCTCGACTACACTAAAAAAGAAAAGGCACAGTGTTAATAGCTGGCCACAGGCATAGCTCAGTTAAAATAAAGCACAGCTATTGTGCAATACATTTGTATTGCATGTATATTTTTATTTGTAACAATTTCAGTTAAAGCTTAAAAGAATAAAGATATTTTTGTTAAACGTTTGACCTCTTTCTTTTACAATTTTGGAATCGAAACGGGGAATCGATAAGAACCGGAATCGATACATTTCAAACGATACCCATCCCTAGTTATACATCAACTTAATAATGAAAATATGACACAAAAGAATGTTCAAATGCTTTACAATAAGTAATTAACACAATTATTTGAAACTAAAGTGGTAGTAAACTTATCCACCCTCAATTGCTGGTATACAAAATACCAGTTGTGCGGTTGTTCTTCACAGATCCCTCACAAAGGAATTGAGAAAGTCACTAGTTTCTTGGTCATCTGTTGTCTTCCTTTCAAATGTGGGTTTCCTTGACCTTTGTGCTGACCCCCACCATAGATCCATTGGCCCTTCAGCATTGAAGTCTTGGATTGGCCAGACTAACACATTTCTAATGTTAAATAAATGAAAACCATTCACAGTTAAGAATTAGATATGAATTATTAATGCTGTAAATTACCTTTAATATGTCTAACTATATTTAAAATGTGTTACCTTTTTATAGAAGTGATTATATTTGTATGCCAATATTTTCCTATGGTAAAGTTTCGTTTAGCACTTTTATTTTGGTAGTAATAAGATCAGGAACTTTTACCAGAAGTGAATGCACAACGGAGCAGAAGCAGAATGTACATATATATTTCGCCTCCCAAGACTTTACAAATGTCCTCTTTGCTTTTCGTTTGGGTTCACCTTGGGCTTTATCAGTTGAATCACTTTGAACATTCGTTGACGGGTTGGCCAAACTGTTTACCCCACAGTCAATCAACTTAATTTGCTTCGCCATTTTTTGTAAAACAAACACAGGGCGCACCGCGCACGCAGGTAAACGTGCATCGCTTTCTGGCTCCGTAATCACACCAATGCACGTGCAACTTGAGTATCAAGTTCCGACTGGTCAGAACAATAATTAAATATCACTCTTAATACAACAAATAATTAACATTTATCTATTTTGGGGTGCACATTTAGCTGATGGCAACCAAAGGCCCAGAAGCGGTTGACATTTTTTCTGAATGGTTGCCAATGGCAACCTGGCAACCGTTACTGTCGAGCCCTGTCAAGTAAGAAAATCTTCCACTTATATTATTATAAATAACATGTGTAGGGCCAGAAAGAAAGGTTAACAGGTTTAGCATCAGTATAAAGCTGTTTAGCAACTGGTCAATTGCTTAACAGTAAAAATAATTTCTATTTACCTGTAACCTGGAAGGTGCATTTTCCTGCTCCCGCCTCGTTTATGACGTTACACGTGTACTCCCCCCACCCGTCTCGATTCAGGTTGCGGATGGTGTACTCCGTTTCATCTCTCTGGGCGTCGAAGGCTCCAGCGTGGAGCAGCCGGTTCGACAGGAGCCACTCAAATCGCAGCACGCGGGAGGGGTGGGCTCGCAGCACCCTACAGGTCATCACCACGGGCCGGCCCAGGCCCTGACGCATCTCCATGTAAACTGGCTCCACCGTGGGAGGGTCTGCGTGGGAGACATGAGGGGTCATATGAGTTCAGCTGACATTGTATAGAGACAAAGTACTTCAAGGATGTTCCAGAGGAAATAGAGGAGAAAAGGCTTTTGTTAAAGAAATAAAGGAGAGTGATCGAGACGGCCAGACAAGGTCTCGAACCTCCAGAGAAATGTTTAGAGCGATAAATACCTGAAAGACAGAAAATACATGATAGTTAGGAATGATGATAAAAAACAAGATTATGCTTTGAAAAGTGTGTTCACAAATGGAAAAGACGTAAGGTGAATATAACTGTAAATAAAATACATGCTTTTTGTATTGCGACCAACAGATAATTAAAAATTGCACACACACACACAGAAAGAAAGAGAAGTATTTACAAGGTCAGTCTAATATAGTTGTATGAATTAAAGTAGTGAGTTTGGGGAGGAAAAGGTGAGATTGAAGCGTATTGCAAGTCAACTTTAAACAATAAGCACCGCAAAGTTAATACACCTCAGCAGGAATAAATAAAGACGAGTGAAAACTATTGTAGGGAGAGCAGCAATGGGTGGAGGAAATGTAATTCTTCAGAAAAATCATTGTTTGGAAGGAAATCAGTCACGCTTCATGGGAAAATTGCTAACAGGATGATGAAGTGCACCTAAAGCGTTCGAAAATTGAAAATTAATAACTTATTTGAGTATCTGACAGGCTTCACCTCTTCCACCACACAGACAACCAGGTGCTGAATTATTTAGCCAGGCGTCTGAGAGTGGAAGAACGGGCTGACTATGACCTGGATTCAAGTTTATATTCCCGTTTCCATATTTGAGCTTATCTTAAATGTGCAATACATTATGTGCACGGTGACAAAATGTGTGTTTGTATAGACAAAAAGGGTTTAAGTGCTTGTGCATGCAAATGGTTATGAATAATTTCCCCATCTTAAGCATTTTTGCTCTTGACATGCTCAGACGGATGCTTGACAAAAGTCACGGCCGCTCTTGAAAAACCACACTGAATGCTGAAGAGAAGAGACAGAATGACACAGAGAGACTTAATTGCCTGAAATTTGCATATTTCCTGACATAATAAAGGAGAGGAGGGTAGCTATAACCAGGGCTGGCGATGTTACTTTTTAGGATGTAATATGTTACAGATCACTGATTACCTGATTAAACTGTAATCTGCAACATAATCTTCTACATTATTCACACACGGTAATATAATATAATTACAGAGCCTTCCCAAATTGAAAGGAATGCAATAAAAAGGAACAGTTTATTCAAATTTACAGCATATAATTTGATAACACTATTAATGATATTTTCTACAACGTAATCATTCTTTCTTTAATGTTGAATATGCTACAATTTGACAAGCCAAATATTTTAAATAAATAAAATACAGTTTTTCAGTACTTTTTTCACACCTATTAAAGGTGTCCTATAATGCTCATTTTCAGGTTGATATTTGTATTTTGTCCCTCCTACTAAAGGGGGGTCAAACTCAAATACACAGTGGGCCAAAATGAAAAAATTGGTACTAGTAGAGGGCCGGACTGGTTCAATGTTTAAAGCTCGGTTGGATGCTAGTCAATCAGAAGCTATTGGTACCTGTTTATGTGGATAATTTTGTAAATGATGCTGTATGATGTCCTTTTGTTGTTCTGTTGATGCTTTTATGTTTCATGTGGAAATACTTGAACAGGTCTCCCTTGGAAAAGAGATCAATGATCTCAATGGGATTTTATCTGTATAAATAAAGGTTTGAAATGAAATGAAATGAAAAAAACTTATTGAAATGAACTTATTGCACATATTAAACCTGGAACTAACAGAGCTTAAATTATTGCCGATAAAAACAACATTAAACATTAAATAATCAGTTGCATTCATTTCTTATGGCTCTATCTGCAGCTTTTCCGGAGTCATTTCTTATGATTACATTTTTCCACAGGCCAACAACAGCTTCAAAAAAACTATTTCCCTCAAAGAAAAAACCAAACATGCCCTGTTGTCGCAAGAAAGAAAGTGCAGAAGGAAACATCCATTAAACTCAGTTTGCTGCTCTGTGATATAGTTCAAGCCGATACTTGGCATCTCATCTTGGGTGCAAGTTCACCAATGTTTGGGGTCAGGCTCTGAGCTCAGGATTGAGTGAAGGTGTGCGTGCAATATACCAGTGGGCCAGATCTAATAGTAATTAGAAATTATCCTGCGGGCCAAAATTAAATCTACCACGGGCCTTGAGTTTGACATAATGTGCTCTACTGTGACATGTTTCCATGCTTTAATGTTCAAAAAGCTCTTTATGGTTCTCATACTGCCTGTGCTGCAGCACCTCTTTTTAGCCTCTCTCTGAAACCAGAGCCCAGTCTGCTCTGATTGGTTAGCTGGCTCTGTCGTGATTGGTTAACCGTTTAGAGGTGTCCCGTCCCTTAGCAAATCACACACAATGTGTTAGATGATAGACAATAGAAGGGCGACTGTTACATAGTGATGTCATTATGTTACGGAAGTAAACAGAGGGGTCCAATGGAGGTGTTTCATGCAGGGGGGGGGGCTCCCTCTGGAGACACAACACACTACGGGAAAGGGAAAATCCCTAAAAAGCATAATAGAGCCCCTTTATCTAACTTTCATTTCTGTTTTTCCGTGTATTACCTCAGCAGAGAGCCGAGCAGGTTATAGAGGCGAGTGAGGTGCCCTGGGAAACGTAGGCTGTAACACACCATGCTGTTTGCAAAAGTGTGATTTCACTTTCTTGCTTTGGATGCTAATTATCACAAAAAAACACAAACCCAGAAATCAGGAGCTACAATGATTAATGGCACGCAGGATGAAAGAAAAAAGTAAACAAATATTCCAAGAGGTTGGACTGAAAAAATAAAAAGTTTGCCTCCCTCTCCTGCTGCTGTTCACAAGGTGGAGAGTAAAGCAGCTTTCATCTCAGGTAAATGAAACATCAGTTCCTCCTTCAAATGAGCCTTGCCTGGGCTTTTACCCGCATCCGATTTCCTTTTTCTGACTCCAAGAGAAGGGTCTGAAGCTAATTGAGTGGCACTACACCAAATTGCAGTAAGCGCATTTCCATTGACACAAAAAGACAAATGAAGACAAGGATTGGGTCTGCTGAAAATTGAAAAGAAGAAGAAAAATGTTCTTATATAACCAAAACATCTTTTTAAACATGGGCATATGCCTCATATCCCCTCTGTGCATCTCCTGTGAAACAGCTGACCAGCGAACATGAGGAGAAAGGAGCGAAAAGGTCCTGCGTGATATTCCCTGAGCAGCGCTCGGCATGTTTAGTGTAGCAGCGAGGGTGAGGAGTTGCTGTAAGTCACCGGCTGAGGGAAAACCCTGTGCACTCGCTGAGATGTAATCCATCATCAGTCACTGGTGGATACTTTGACAGTAATGTGGATAAAAACAACATTTATGGAGCACGGAGGGCTTCTCCCCAAGGTCCACACAGGCCGGAGGACAGAACAAAGACCCGGGTATACATGGGGGAAATATGCATGTGTGTTTCTGAGCGTGTGTGGCAGGCAAAGGGGGATTTTTGTGTGCATGCGTGCACCTGCATTACTGAAATACCGCTTGACTGCTTTTCAATAAACTTCAACTTCAGTGAGAATGGGTTTCATTTTTCCAAGCGCTTCAGGGGAGTGCATCAAGAAAAGGACAGGGAACACCTTTAGGCAAGCCTGCAAGAGTAAACTGTACTGTAGTGTGTGTGTGTGTGTGTGTGTGTGTGTGTGTGTGTGTGTGTGTGTGTGTGTGTGTGTGTGTGTGTGTGTGTGTGTGTGTGTGTGTGTGTGTGTGTGTGTGTGTGTGTGTGTGTGAGAAGTGTGTATGTGCAACTGCATTCACTCTTAGATGTTCTTTTGTTGTTTTTCTTTCATCCTGTTTTCGTCAAATAAAAAAAAGGGGGCTATGGCTTGACTGAGCTCACATATAAACCATTATTGAATATTCTGTTTATGCTGCCAAAACAAATATGTTGGGACTAGTTTGTTATGTTCAAAAAACTGCTTCACACCCACTGTCGGAAATACATTTGCCTCACAAATTATTGGATGATGCTGATGTTATTTATCAAAATGCATCCAAAACTGACCTCCAACCCCTCAACAAAGCATCCAATTATCTCTTTAAGTTTTTCTCTTGGATGTCACTACATGACTCATTACTGTTTATGTATAGCTCACTAAAATGGCCTCCACTCAATACAAGAAGACATATTAACTGGCTGCAACTCTTATTTAAATGTATTCTATCAGCACTATCTACAACAGTTTTTAGTACCGTTTTCCTCCATATATAATTGTAGTCTCTCCACAGAATACTTCTTTAACTCCACTCCCTCAGTATCCTAAACAGTTGGTACAATATATTTTAGGTTCAAAGCTCCTTCAGACTGGAATGAATTGCCACCAAAGATACTTATTTTCAAATGTTCAAAAGTGCTTTGTCTTCTTTTTTTGTTTAATAAGTTTATATTTATGTATTGTTGTATTGCTGTATACCCAGGCAGGCATGACAAATCTTGATGCTGGGCGTGTCTGAAGCTTGGCGATTTCACTCGCCCAAGGCAACCAACAACCAATCACATGAATCTCCCGCCCCCGACATACAAAGCAAGAGCAATGTTAAAACGAAGTAAACTGGATATAAAATCCCCAAACAGGCGAAAACCTACCAGTTTCACCCACTGTCTCTGCCACTTCCCTCCATGCCTGGTTCCTCCGGTTTGTATCCTGGTAAATAGTTCTGGTCGTAAAGAACCGGGTGATTTGCTAACGTAATTTCTAGTTTGGAATATGAGGAAATGAACTGCGGTCTGGCTCTCCCAGCTTGCACGCGGTTTGATTGGCTAGCGCTTGTACTGGCGGGATTTGCCTAAACGGGATTTGATTGGCTGATGCCAGCTTCGAAAGCATCAGGAGCATCAAAAGTTGAACATTGCTCAACTTTTGATGCTCACGATGCTTGCAAAGCCATGCTCCGCTCCCCACAATGCAGTTTGGCGAAGATTACAAATCTTCTACGTCACCCCATTCAAGTGAATGGGCGAACCTTTGAAAGATTTGTTTCATGCCTGTGTGTGGACGGGCCGTAGGGTTTTTAAATCCTTACTAAAGACACACTTCTTCTTCTCCCTGGCCTTCTAGTCAGAGCTGAGTATGACACCTGACTATTCTGACTATTATATATCTGTTGTAATTTATTGTCTTTTATTGTGATTGTAGTAGTTTTTATTACATGTACAGCACTTTGGCTCGACCAAAAATTGCTTTTAAATGTGCTTTATAAAAAAAACTTGATTTGATTGCTGTATGTATTGCATTGTATGCACAGTGGTTATGTCAGAATTTGTATCTGTTTTTTGTGTTGTCTGTCGTTGTTTGGTTTGTTTTAGTTTTCTTGTAACTTTTCTGCTGTTTCTACTATATGTTAGGACCCCATTGAAAACGAGATGGTTAATCTCAAGGGGTTAATCTTAAATGAATACATTTCAATATAATATGGCTTACTACTCAGACCTTTGATTTATGTTCAAGTACTAATACAACAATATGGAAATCCTCCATATAAAAGTCATGTAACCAAAATTCCTCTTAAATATAACTACTAAAATGGTATCAGGAATCTGCATTTGAAAGGTACTCAGGGAAGTTCAGAGTAATGGTCCACTTATTTTTTATACATAAACTGGTATTCAAATAATGATCGTAAAAACAATGTCAACATGACAGGTTAATTATTTAACCTGGAGCCAACTACAACATTTCACAAACATGCTAAATTAAGAAAGTGTCCACAGCAGTTCCCTTAACAACAATATGACAATTTTCTTTTACACTGTTATTAAAACACACTTGATCTTCTTTACTGTACCACCTAACCTTAGGCTGACGTCAACAAAACATATATTTTTCATCTTCTCCTTCATAAGAATATTGCATTACTTTTAATTTGAACATTCTGGAGGAAGTGTTTCATTCATTCAAAAGGCAAAGTGGAACGCTCGGCATGGCACTCCATCTTGAAATGATGGATTTAGCACAGTGTCAATTGAAATTATACTACAGGTAAACATTGAAGAAGTGATGCATTAGTATTAAAAAGGGAACAGGATGTTATTAGGTCACATTCACGCCAGCCTTGTATAGTCCGGTTGAATCGAACTCTGGTGCGTTCACCCGCTTGGTGCGGTTTGTTTGAGTCTGTGTGCGCAGTCCGAGACCTCTGAAGTGAACTAAACAACCGGACTCTGGTCCGCCTAAAACAGGTGGTCTCGGACCGCTTGCAAGTGAACTCGTAGTGTTTACGATTTACAAGAAGGCGGATGTCTTCAAAATCTTTAGCGAAAGAGTGAAGCCGAATGAAGTGTTGAACAATGTTGTGTAAAGTGAAAATGCTCCGTCAACTGTAGCCTACATAAAAGTAAGAGTCACCTGTTGTTGGTGAAACGCCCCTCCTTACTGCACAACGTCTCTCATTATGATACATTTATAATATAATAAAGTTGACTTCGAATATGTTATAATGTTTTTTAACGCACGTCGTCTGATTATATCATCATATGTGCTGTCCACTAGAGTCTGTTGATGTGCTCTCCAGATTAACAGCAGCATGAAAATAACCTGCCGATGCTCCATGGCGGAGGCTCCGGTAGAAATTGCCGGGATTTGCGTTTTTACCCCCTTAATGTCTGACCAATTGTTGAACAGCATTTACGTGCACGTGACTTGTGTTTAAAGTTTATAGAGTGGCGAAGTCACGCCCATCTACGCTAGCATCGGCGATCGCCGATCTTTTCTATTTCATGCTATCTGCACAAATGGTTGACATTAAACATTAAAAAGACCAGGCAGTTCAGAGAGAATCAAAGGAAGGCAGGCAGGCAGCTTTGCATGACATTCTTCAGGACGTGTTTCATTGTGGTGATAGTGAGGGTATATCGTTTTGTTGACAAGACAGTAGTGACGGCCATCTTGGTGACGTGTGTTGTTCTGCGAGACCAGAGATGTAGTTCATTGAGCGTTTCACACAAACAAATGTGTTACTTCACAGTTTTACGACACATTTTTTTTTTTTGACTTGCAAAATGATCTTTTAAATTGACAAACATCATATGTTTAATTCGTGGCACAATTCAAACGGGATCGAAAGATAATCTTTCTCTCTCCATTGACTTCAATACATAATTTTTTCGAAATAAGGTCCCATGGAGGTCCACCGGAAGGGGAGCGGAACAAATATGTATTGAAGTCAATGGAGAGAGAAAACGTATCTTTCGATCCCGTTTGAATTGTGCCATGAATTACACATATGATGTTTGTCAATCTTAAAAATCATTTCCATGTCAAAAAAGTCACAGTTTGTCGTAAAACTGTTGAAATATAAGACTATGAAAAACACGCAACTAGAAAGACTACAAATCCCAGAGTAAGTGATGTCACAATTGTTTTCCTCCACTAAGAGATAGCTAAAATCAGCGCCATATAGATATAATCCATATAGATATAATCTATCTATATGGCGCTGGCTAAGATAACATAACTTTAACAAGATGCCTGTGTGCTTAGTACCAGGTTGTTATCATACCAGCAATGGGTTTTGCGCGTTCTTTCGCTTCCCGTCTGATGAAAGGACCAGGAGTGGCTGGATCAAGTTAGCTACCTAGCTAGTAGCTAGCACGTTAGTTAGCATTACAGCCTTGTAATTTTTATTAGCCTTAATATGAAGTAACATTAAGTAACCCAAAATGTTAAACAGTAAGAGTCATATTTCGTGAACCCTTTGAAGAGTACTGTCACCGGTGTGATCATTCTATAATACACAATTTAAGCCCTGGGGAGAAATGTTAATGCTAGCATCGGCGATTGCCGATCTTTTCTACTTCATGCTATCTGCATAAATGGTTGACATTAAACATTAAAAAGACCAGGCAGTTCAGAGAGAATCAAAGGAAGGCAGGCAGGCAGCTTTGCATGACATTCTTCAGGACGTGTTTCATTGTGGTGATAGTCAGTGTTGGGAAAGTTCACTTTCTACATGAACTAGTTCAGTTCACAGTTCACACATTTTAAAATGAACTAGTTCAGTTCATAGTTCATAATTCAAAATTTTGAACTAAAGTTCATGGTTTCAAAAATGAACTAATTTATAGTTCATAGTTATTTTTTCAATACGTTGCTGCGAGCTATTATTTGTCTCCTGTACGAAGTTAATGGGCCATTTCAATGTTTACAATATCCTCAGAGGGCCGTACAAGTTATTGACCACTGCTTAAAAAAACTAAAATCACAGCCCATTCATTTCATTCTGTGCAAAGAAAAAGCAACCTCTTAATCCAGATATCTCACCATGACTCGCGTATGCATGCACGTGCACGGTGTGGCGTGACCACCAACACAGAAAGATATGGACACAAGATGTGTGCAAATGTATTTAGTTTCCTATCCATGTGAACATGATTTAAGTGGGGGGGGGACCTAACCTCCTCTAGGGGGGTCCGGGGGGCATGCTCCCCTGGCAAGATTGTTTGCACTATGAGAGCAACATTAGGAGATCTATGGACACATCTCTCAACACCCAAACACAACTGTAAGCAGATTTTCTTTTAATTTATGGATATTTGACAAATCACTCCCCTTTGAAACTGTATTCTTCTTTATTAATAACTGTCATATAGTATTTTATACCTGTTTACTTTATTCTCTTGTTTTTTTTATAACTATAATGATCATATAAAGATGTGCCTTTACCTCACTGGTTGTAGACAAAGCTTCTTATATTCGTTAGCATAGCTAGCTAACCAGATGCTAATAACAACACAGTTATTGACTGTCTGATCAGTATGACAGATTAGCAGATCGCCACTGGGCTTTCAACTAAAGACACAGACACGCAGAAACTGCGGCATGTGTATGGACTTATCGGTACTGCAATTGCTGAAGTGCTGGGCTGCAGTCGGATAGTTTAAAAATCAGCTCCTAAGTTCTAACCCTATCGTCTATTCCTTGACCTCTGAGTGAAACGTCACGGGGTTAAGGGATAGTGGATAGGAGAATTAAAAAGGACTTAGGAGAAGAGACTGCGGTACTTTAGAGAATACGAATGCACTTTCACTATCCGACGTGTTTATGATGCAGCAGCGGACGTGATTGTGTGCGTCTGCTGCTGTGGGGAAACTATGGAAACCACAGTTTTCTACAGCGGACGACAACATGGATGTTTAATAAGAACGAGGGAAGTAAACTCATCTAGAGACTCTGCACCGTGCTCTGATGCTGCTGCTTTGCTTTATGAACGTGGACAACAGAGAAACATATTCTTCATGACCAAAGTTGGAATTGAAATAAAAAAGGAAAGTGAAAGTTATGCTCGTCACCCTCTCCCTCCGGTCCACATTAATACAAATGATCCCAATACGTATGATTGTATGAACTAAAGATCTTAAAATCAATACAGATGTATTTATTATAAACGTTAGTCCTTAACATCTATCACTGTGTATATCACCATTCAAACATCTTTTAAAAGTTGAACAAACCCCACACAGCTCAGTAAAGACTGAAATGTTGACTTTATTTGATAATTTCAGTAAAAACTAACGTTCATATTTCTCTTTTTGATTATAATACTGATGAACGTTCAAAACAAAGCACTTTGGCAACTTACCACCTATGTTTTAAAATGCTTAATAAGCACCGTAACTTTCATGATATAATTTCTCGGTCATAATCGGTTGTTTCCGTGAACGGCCGACTGTTGAGTGACGGCAAATGCTGCGGCTGCAAGGCATTGTGGGGCAGCATTTTCGCTTCTCCTGTCAGTTAGGGAGGTCCAGTGGTTCCTAAGCTAAAGGAGGTTATAAAGGAAGTTTGAAACCTCCTTTCCTATCATTCTCATCATTCTAGAGAATTCGAACGGCACTTATCATGGCTGCCACTGAGGGACTTCCGGGTCATTTCACTCCTTTAGGAAGGTTCCTAAGCTAAATGGACTATTCGACTTCAGCCCATGTGCTGCCACAGGATAGAGCTGATGTGCAGCTAATAGGCTTGTTTGAGACGAGCTGCGGCTCGCCTCGAAAGTAGACGAGAATAGCCGATCGCAGCCGGAGAGGTCTCAAAAAGCTCGCCTGAAGTCGGACAGCTCGGGCTGCAGTCGGATAGTTTAAAAATCAGCTCCTAAATTCTAACCCTATCGTCTATTCCTTGACCTCTGAGTGAAACGTCACGGGGTTAAGGGATAGTGGATAGGAGAATTCAAAAGGACTTAGGAGAAGAGACTGCGGTACTTTAGAGAATCCGAATGCACTTTCACTATCCGACGTGTTTATGATGCGCCAGCGGACGTCATTGTGTGCGTCTGCTGCTGTGGGGAAACTATGGAAACCACAGTTTTCTATACAGCGGACTACAACATGGATGTTTAATAAGAACGACGGACTCATCGAGAGACTCTGCACCGTGCTCTGATGCTGCTGCTTTGCTTTATGAACGTGGACAACAGAGAAACATATTCTTCATGACCAAAGTTGGAATTGAAATAAAAAAGGAAAGTGAAACTTATGCTCATCACCCTCTCCCTCCGGTCCACATTAATACTAATGATCCCAATACGTATGATTGTATGAACTAAAGATCTTAAAATCAATACAGATGTATTTATTATAAACGTTAGTCCTTAACATCTATCACTGTGTATATCACCATTCAAACATCTTTTAAAAGTTGAACAAACCCCACACAGCTCAGTGAAATGTTGACTTTATTTGATAATTTCAGTAAAAACTAACGTTCATATTTCTCTTTTTGATTATAATACTGATGAACGTTCAAAACAAAGCACTTTGGCAACTTACCACCTATGTTTTAAAATGCTTAATAAGCACCGTAACTTTCATGATATAATTTCTCGGTCATAATCGGTTGTTTCCGTGAACGGCCGACTGTTGAGTGACGGCAAATGCTGCGGCTGCAAGGCATTGTGGGGCAGCATTTTCGCTTCTCCTGTCAGTTAGGGAGGTCCAGTGGTTCCTAAGCTAAAGGAGGTTATAAAGGAAGTTTGAAACCTCCTTTCCTATCATTCTCATCATTCTAGAGAATTCGAACGGCACTTATCATGGCTGCCACTGAGGGACTTCCGGGTCATTTCACTCCTTTAGGAAGGTTCCTAAGCTAAATGGACTATTCGACTTCAGCCCTGGATTGGCGTTCTGGTGCTCTCCGTCAGAACTGCACCCTGTCAGTCGAGACATATACCACGTGATGACACGTTAGGCTCGTGTTGTGTTCAAGGACCCTGACCTTGGCCAGGAAAAACAGGCACTAGCTTGTTTAATTTTTTTGCGGTCTAGATTTCTTTCATTTTTTTATTCTTTGCGTGTGTTTATAAATTACCTCGAGGGCCGTACCAAATTGTCTCGTGGGCCGTATACGGCCCGGAGGCCGGAGGTTCCCCACCCCTGCCGTAGAGTCTCACTCTGAGCGAGTGCTGCTGCAGCTGCTCTCGGCTTAGTCCATACTAATTCATTCATTCAATGCTCGCCGGTTCCGCGGTTCCACATTGTTTGTTGTGAGGAGTCTGATATATTTAGTATATTTATATTTTAGTGCGACAGCCAGGGGTGACAGGCGCGTACGCGTCACAGGCAGCTTGCTGTTGCCAGATTGGGTGGTTTTCCGCATTATTTTGAAGCCTCTTTACGGTGTGTTTTAACTGGGTTTTCGGCTGAAAGGCATATGAAATCTGGCACACTTTTGAACGCCGTTATAATACAGTGCTGAGAATGAATGCACTTTTGAACGCACTTTTGAACGCCGTTATACAGCGCTGAGAATGAACGCGTTCTCAATTACGTTCATCTAGCGGAAATACAGTACGTTCAGTTCACGTTCGCCCAAAATATGAACGCGTTCATGAACGATCGTTCATTGAACGCGTTCAGGTACATCACTGGTGATAGTGAGGGTGTATCGTTTTGTTGACAAGACAGTAGTGACGGCCATCTTGGTGACATGTGTTGTTCTGCAAGACCAGAGATGTAGTTCATTGAGCGTTTCACACAAACAAATGTGTTACTTCACAGTTTTACGACACATTTTTTTTTTTTGACTTGCAAAATTATCTTTTAAATTGACAAACATCATATGTGTAATTCGTGGCACAATTCAAACGGGATCGAAAGATAATCTTTCTCTCTCCATTGACTTCTATACATGTTTTTTTCCGAAATAAGGTCCCATGGAGGTCCACCGGAAGGGGAGGGACTTCGCCACTCTATAGTCCGTTTGAGTTTTGCCCGTGTGAACGCAAACCGAACCTTCTGAAAAATGAAACAATGTAACAAACTGTCATCTGGTGCGCACCAGAGAAGCGGACTATTAGGTTTGAGGGTGCATTCACACCTAATAGTCCGCTCTCTGGTGAGCACCAGAGGACAGTTTGTTACATTGTTTCATTTTTCAGAAGGTTCGGTTTGCGTTCACACGGGCAAAACTCAAACGGACTATAAACTTTAAACACAAGTCATGTGCTCGGAAATGCTGTTCAACCATTGGTCAGACATTAAGGGGGTACAAACGCAAATCCCGGCAATTTCTAGCGGAGCCTCCACCATGGAGCATCGGCACTTTCGGCAGGTTATTCTCATGCTGCTGTTAGTCTGGAGATCAACATACATATGATTATATAATCAGACAACGTCCGTTAAAAAACATTATTACATGGCTTTGTTGAATACTCGATTCTGATTGGTCAATTCAAAACACGTGACACGTTTTTTAATCAAGAACAGACAGACCGCTGTCAAGGATTTATTGACCGTTGTTAAGGACGCTCACATCTGCACAAAGAAGTCCGTTCGATTGAACTGTATACAGTTTGACTGAAACTAACTGACAAGACAAGAGCGACAAGAAAACAGCAGAGAAGTAACGGGCAGAAACCCTCCTTTTTATGACCTCGGATCTCCAGCATCTCTCCACAATAACTCCTACATCAGTAAATGAATCTGTGGATTTTTACAATACATCTCTGAGCAGTCTCCTGGATCTCCACGCCCCTGTCAAAACTAGAACAGTCACTTTCTCACGGTCAGCCCCCTGGTACACCTGCGAGCTGAGGAAAATGAAGACAGCGGGGCGTGTCCTTGAGCGGCGCTTCAAGGCTTCAGGCCTCTCTGTTCACAGACAGGCATACCGGGACCACCAAAATGCCTACGCAAAGTCCCTCAGAGACACACGGTCAAAATTCTACTCCGCCATCATCAACAATTGCCCTGGCAACTCCAAGCTACTTTTTTCCACCATAAACCATCTCCTCAAACCTCAGACTCCGCTACACAAAGACACCACAGTGGAGCAGTGTGATAATTTCATCACATTTTTCAGGAAAAAGGTAGAGACCATCCGCTCTCTCCTCACAAACTCCGCTGCTCTGACCGTCAACCCCCAGCCTGGACCGACCCAGCCTCTTTGCTGCTTCACTAACATGAAGTTGAGGCCATCATCAAAAAGATGAAACCCTCCACCTGTGCCCTGGACCCCTTTCCCACAGCTTTGGTTAAATCGAACATTGATGCCATAAGTCCGCTGATCACTTCAGTGATAAACCAGTCCATCCAGTCTGGTCATGTTCCACCACCATTAAAAGCTGCTGTCATCAAACCACTCCTCAAAAAACCCACTTTAGACCCTGAAGTCCTAGCCAATTACAGACCCATCTCCAACCTGCCATTCCTATTAGAGATGTCCCGATCCGATCACGTGATCGGGGATCGGAGCCGATCACGTGATTTTCAAAAAATCGGGGATCGGGAGAAATTTTTTTTTAATTTAATGTTACAAAACAAAAATGACCATGTTCACGTCTTAAAGTCATCCTGAGGACTTAGTTTTGGTTTAAAATTACACAACATCATGTATGTGTTGCTTTCTTTGGGCTTGTTTTCATAGACCTGGTTGCTTATTTCTCTGAAATCTGGCAACAGAGTGGGCGCAGTGTCTAATAGTAGCAGCAAGTTAACGAGAGGCTACGTTCAGCTGGTGACTCGGGAGTCGGGACAGAGCAAATGTCAGGAGTTTGGAAGTATTATAAAATTGAAAGCGAAGGCAGTGCAACAGCCAGATGCAATGTTTGCAAGGCGGAGGTTCCGCGCGGTGGAAAGAACAGAGCTACGTTCAACACGACCAAACTAACACGCCACCTGAGAAACAAACACCAACAACAACACGGCGAGTACACAGCGGCCACTCAGGCAACGGCACTGAAACAACTGACACTTTCAGAGACTTTTAAAAGGAAAGAGAAACTGCCCCAGAACAGTGAAAAGGCCCAAAAACAGCCAAGATAGCTGAGTTCATCGCGTTGGATGACCAGCCGTTATCTGTTACCTTTTTTTCTCTTAATGCATTGCATAAAGATCGGATCGGGAAAAATCGGTATCGGCAGATTGTCAAAATCAAATGATCGGGATCGGGAGCAAAAAAAGGTGATCGGGACATCCCTAATTCCTATCCAAGGTACTGGAGAAAGTAGTTGCCATTCAGATCCAGGAACATCTAACACTGAATAAACTCTTTGAAAAATTCCAGTCTGGTTTCCGCCAGGGCCACAGTACAGAAACTGCCTTAGTCAGGGTGACCAATGACCTGCTGATGACAGCTGACACCGGATCTCCATCTCTCCTCATCCTCCTGGATCTAACTGCAGCATTTGATACCGTCGACCATGACATCCTACTCCACCGTCTTCACACTACAATTGGACTCTCTGACTCTGCCTTAAACTGGTTCACCTCCTATCTCACCGGGAGGACTGAGCACGTCACCTTGGGAGCGGCTAAATCAAGAACTCACTCTGTGACTTGCGGTGTCCCCCAAGGATCAGTCCTTGGCCCCACCCTTTTCACCATATACATATCCCCCCTTGGTCGTGTCATCAGCCGGCATGGAATATCTTTCCATTGCTATGCTGATGACACACAACTCTACATCAGAGCAAACCCAACACCCTCTGCACCTCTGCCATCATCCACAATAACCACATGCCTGGAGGAGATAAAGGTGTGGATGAAGCACAACTTCCTCCAGCTAAACAGCTCCAAGACTGAAGCCATTCTTATTGGCACTCCACATCAGGTCTGTTCATCTGCCATCACCAGCATCACCTTCTCCGGTCAGAACATTCCACTCTCAACAACGGTTACCAATCTGGGAGTTAAAATGGATCCTCACCTGACCTTTGAGGCCCACATCAAGCAAATATGCAAGACCTCTTTCTACCACCTGAGAAATATTGCGAAACTCCGCCCCACACTCAGTCTGCCAGATGCTGAAAAGCTTGTCCACGCCTTTGTCTCCTCCAGGCTAGACTACTGTAACGCACTTCTCATTGGGATTCCTAGCAAGAACATCCAGAAGCTGCAATACATCCAAAACACAGCTGCTAGGATCCTGATGAGAGTGCGGAAGTACGAACACATCACACCCATCCTCAAATCACTGCACTGGCTCCCGGTCTCACTCAGGATTGACTACAAAATCACCCTCTTCACTCATCAGTGCATATATGGAAATGCTCCCTCCTACATCAAGGAATTGCTCACCCTACAAACCTCCACGAGGAACCTACGTTCAGTAAAGGCAAACCTCCTCATCCCACCAAGGACAAAACTGAAGACCATGGGAGACCGAGCCTTCTGCTCCGCTGCTCCGAGATTGTGGAATGCCCTCCCAAGCCAGCTGAGGACACCACAGACTGTGGAGGCTTTCAAAAAAGGCCTAAAAACGCATCTTTTTAGAATAGCTTTTAACTAGATTTTTAAATCCCCCACATTATGCCATGCGGGCATGAATGTTACAGCTTTTATTATGTTGTTTTAATTGTTTTTTTGTATTGTTGTTTTGTTTCACCCTTTTAATTTTTAATTTTGTAGCACTTTGAGTTTTGTTTACGCAAATGAAAAGTGCGCTTATATATATATAAATATATTATTATTATTATTATTATTATTATTTTTACGCAGCGGTCCAGACATAGGTCAGACGGCGACACATATTCAGTTGCCAGTTACTTTGGCATTAGGGCAGGGATATCTAGATACTTCCCAAGGTTTGACATAATGAATTGTTCTACTTTTAAAGCAAGCAACGATTTTTTCAAATCTGTAATCAAAAAGCTCCTCAAAAACGCTATCGAAGCAGTTCCTGCCGTTGCTACGTTAGTTCAAACAGTAACAACGGACTATTTTTCTTAGCGGATGCAAGTCAATTTAAATACATACAACTATTTTTTAAATCAATAAAATCATTTTCAAAATCCACAAAAGCATTTCAATTAATATTGGGAGTCATGTCGTTACTTTGTTGAGAATGTGGCCATGTAATAAGCGGGATAATGTGCAGCAGCGCGGTCATTATGGGGAAAAGAACACCGACAGGCTGATCAGGAGCCCGACGCGAAGCGGAGGGATCTAGATCGGCATGAAGGTGTTCAATCGAGTTCGCTTGTATTTGTCTTCTGCTAGCCAATGCTCGTTGAAACAGCAACCTCCTGGCACACTGTCATCTATCACTCTCATCAGAATGCCCAGGTCACACGTAACACAAACACTTACAGGTCGCGCGCATAGCGCGGGAAGGCAATGCTTTGGACAATAAGAAACACAAAGTTGACTGTTGAGTTGCTCAGTTTTTTTAGATTGTCAATACTATTACTGTATAACTAATATCAGGTTAAGAGGCACATTCAAATAAAGATTGGTCTTTAAATACATTTTGTCTTTTGAATTGTTTGTCTAAAGTCAAGGATCTAGAACTGGTACTTAGTTTTAATGATACAGTCTGGTTATTATGCTGTTTGGAGGAGGCCAATCACAGTACCATCACATGTACATTAGCTTGACTTAAATATATTAAACGTGTAATTAAGTGATATCAAAATATAAATAACTAATGTCATGCAAACATATTAATATTTGCTTGATTCCAGTGTTGAATTTAGCACAATTGCATACAAACGTTAAGGGGTTTTAAGATTCTGAAGTATTATGCTAAAAACTCAATAACTTAGATTATTATTTATCGTTTTGCTGAATAGTTTCATGTCCGCTTACCTTAGAAACGTAAAATGCGACGGCAGTGTGCAGATGGGGAGCATGTTAGCTTAGCTTGGTAGCTTCAGCTAGCTCTGGATTCTGGAACTTCCAGCTCGGTGGCAGCAGCTCCCGCCTCGGCTCCGCCTCTTTGCCCTTATTTGGAGCAGGCGGGAGTTGAACTCTGACGTCACTGTCGAGCCGTTAGTGGCCGACTCCGCCTACTAAGGGCTTCTCGGCAACTCTGCAGAATCCTATGGGTGACGTCACGGACCCTACGTCCATTTATATATACAGTCTATGGTTTGAATGCGACCTTAGAAATAGAGACCTTGTTCCTTTGTTGATACATTAATGTATTCACTACCTATTGACACATGTCGGCTTAACTTGTGACATACCAGCGCTCCATTAAAAAATATATCACGTTTTTAAAACCACAGCCTTCAGCATCAGCATCTGGGAGTATGAAAGAAATGAAGGCCTTGTTTTGTATGGAAGCGAAAGCGTTCTTGTGGGAGAATAACCTTTGTGGAGCAACATCCTACAATATCAAGCCTTAAACACATTTAGTCAAACTGATATATACAGAATATATAATAATAACTTTGATTCCGCTGATTTATAATGAATCATTGTGTTATAATGCAGGAAACACTGCTCTGCATCAAGGATTCTTCCTTTCCTCACGCTACAGCCGCTGCAATCAAACAATGAAGTTAAGCAGCGTCTGCATTACCATATTGTTATTAAAACATAGGGGATAATTTATTAATTTAAATATACAATTAATGATAATCAATGTAGACTCCTCAGCGCCAGCAGAAGCCTGGTGATCCACTAATAGGTTTAGCTCAGCCATTGACCGAGTTATAAATTATTCTGTCTAGGCCGTGAGCAGGCTTCTGTTTACAACCTACATACTCACTGACCTTTTCTGGTGTGGATTTGATGCGGCTGATCAATTCAATATTGTTCCATAAAAAAGGGTTATTAACATTTCATCCCCCAAATGCGGTGTGCGAGCCCTGCTGTAATGCGAAAGATTAATTTGCTGGCGTTAGGCTAATGTGAATCGCTCTAATATGATTCACATTAGAGTGGGCCTCAGGGGCCAGCATCGCAGGCCTTCCTGATGCAGAAAGGGAAATTAATTAAAAACAATAATCGTGTAATTCTGCTCATTACTTTTGCTAAAACAGTAGCTCTTAATCCCGGTGTGACTTTTTGATGTATGTCAGATAGCAACTGCTCGCTCAGGGGGGCAATTGCTCTGTGGCATCAGGCAGGTGTCAGGGGTGAGGTGAGGAGGAACAGAAGGGAAGTATGGATAAAAGAAAGCAGTGCATCTGGGCGGGAGTAGAGCTTGATAACTCTCGCTCTGACAGACAGGGGTATATAGGACAAGAGACTGCTCTATGCTTCCTATTTCTCCCTGCTTCTTCACTCTCACAAGCCCCTGGACCATGCCAAGTCAGTTTGACTAAGAACATTAGGGTGTCACAGCTTGGGATTTGGCGTTTGCAATTCTATTAGAGCGACGACTCTGGAGGCATTCGTCTTCCCTTCCCTCTACCTCTCCTCCTGGAGGCGCCTCCGCCAGCCAACAGATGCAGGTTTTTACACATCAAAGCTGTTGACTTGCCAGAGTCGTTCCTTCACGCCTCTAATGCTCTTTGCTTCAGAGGACTGTACCTTGGTCCCTTGATCAAGTTACTAAACGCGGCTTTGCACATGGCTCACCACCAAAGACGGATGGCTCACGCTGGGACCTGGAAATGCAGGCGAGAAAAGCATCTCAGGGGGATTGGCTTGTGCTTACACACCAAGAGACAGGCCAAGAGGGAGGGAGGGGGGCATACCGAAACAGAGTACTGAGCAAACAACAAAAGCGGGGCCGAAGTCTGCTAATAAAGTAAATTCACAAGCTGGGAAAGATGAGCAAAGGTCTATGTATTTGGCAAACAATACAGGGCCAACAGTTGATGTGTACACTTGGTGGACATTTCCCCTGAAACACTGAAAACGTGTCATAGCAATCCAAAAACTCTAGAAACAGATTGTTTGTGCTTCATACACTTGGGCTTTGAAGCATAGTATTAATAAGTAACGAGAGTCTGAAGAGGAACAGAACTGGCTCTGAAGTGAGAACACAGCAGAATGATTGATTTATCAATACAGAAGCCCGGATAAACCTCTTCATTAGGTGTTCTGCTTTGAAGATGATGGCGAACAGATGAAAGTGCTGCACGACATCAACAACTGTAGCGCAGGAAAGGTGCTTTATTTAAATAAAACCACATAATAAGAAGTAATTGGGTTCTCAGAAACAATCGGGTTGGAAGGAGGAGGCAGAATTATTAGGAGTGAATGGATGTGTGCCTTCCTATGACGCAAACGTATGCTGAAGCTGTTACATCTGAGAACAGATTACACCTCCTGATGTCTTCTTCATTTAAGTGTCACTAGCAACAGTCAGTATGTCTAATGGCGCATTTCCACTACAGCGCGGAGCACGGTTTAAGCGTGCCGTGCCGTGCCCGGCCCGTTTTTGGTTGCGTTTCCACTAGGCGTAGTTCCGGCTAGCGGGTACTAATTCACAGTTTTTCTGGCTCTCCAAAATCGAAGTTATTTCCGGGCCAATAACCGGGCTGAGTATGCTAAACTAGTGAGAGAATCGCTGGCAACTATAACAAAATGAACATATTTTACCGTGATTTAATTGTAATACACGTTTCAAAATGATGCCGAAGTAACAACATACTGATACCGGTAAAAACCATGAATTAATGCTTTGACAAGTCTGCAGACAGACGGCAGGCGAAAAACCCTTTTAAAATGCTTGTTTTCTAAATGGAGCTTGGCTAAGCTAACGCAGTATATGCTCCGACCGTCCACAATCACAACAACGGCCTATACAGACATAAATAAACCAGCGACTGCATTCGCCATGACACAGACAGTCTGTGGTTTGAACTTGTTTAACTTTTGTCTAGTTTCTGAACAGATATGAGGAGCTGTGAGCTCGATCTGTGAGCACGTTGGTTTCGTGGTTCGCATTGAAGATGACATCACGGCTCCGCCTACACTGCATTACTATAGTTACTACCCCAGTTCCTAAACTGTAATGGAAACGCAGTATAAAGTGAGCCTGGCCTACCAAGGCCTAACTATACCATACTAAGCCGTGCGAGGCCCTGCAGTGGAAATGCGCCATAAGTGATCTCTGTCCACTGTCACTGAGACAGGGAGGGCAGCAGCAGCAGCAGCAGCAGCAGCAGCAGCAGCAGCAGCAGCAGCAGCAGCAGCAGCAGCAGCAGCAGCAGCAGCGTGTGACAGGAGGTGACCTTCACTGGTTGGGTGAAGAGATGGAACATCTTGCTATAGGGCTTGTGATTGACCTCCACTCTAACACAGGGTCATGGACTTTCGTGGGAGTAACACCTTTGCTTCTGGAAAAAACAGCTAAAGGTTTGTTTCTAAGCATTCACCATGTCCCTTTGGATTGATCTAGGCCATGAAAGTATGTGATGAATATAAAACTTGGATCTTTGAATTATTTTGCATTCATTGTACATTCAGTAGCCGGTGAGGGCCACCTGAGTTTATAGTCTGAAGGTCCTTTTCCTCCTTTGCTCTTTCATTCACTCTGTGATACCAGACAATGGGGCAGTTTGTGATTCAATGTACCGTCTGATTTATTGTATTCGTTCTTGTTATTTTTATTTCTATCTGTGTTCTCTTCTTTTTGTTGCTTATGATCTCTGAGGAGGGACATATTGACTAACCTCCTCCTCTCCTCGTGTTCCTATACTCAGATGTCCGTAATGTGGATGAGTTGCATCCCAGTTGCACCAAGGCTCCGTCATATTTCCAATATTTATCGATTTTGTTCACATTTCTTCGCTAGTACTGATTGCACAATGTAACTATACTTTGTGTCGGAATATACTGGTTTAATTTAATACAGCACAGCTTCTCTGTATTTCATGAATATTGAATATTAGCAGAATGCCATTGGATGTCTTCTCCTTCAGAGGAGACTTTGGAGGAAAACAGATATTTAGACAGATTTTTCACTTGAACATTCGTCGTTTTTTTTTGCCTTTTAAATACCTTTCTACACCTAAGGTGGAAATGTGTTGCAGTGTGCACCTTTCACCTACATTACCTGAGCAGTTTTATAATATATTGTACAGCATGAAGGTCTGCCAGAGTTGGAAGAATATGAGACATTTTTGTCTTCAGCAGGATTGACCTAGCATCACTAATTAGATGCTTTTGGGGGTTTTCTCTTTCCTGTAATGTGTTATAGGTTTTTGTGCATGTAAATGGTCTGCAAAGGCACAACTCCTAAAGTTCCCTCCAGAGGGGATTTCTCTCCCACATATTCCCCTCCACCTTGCCTGAAACGCCTTGTGACATCACTACGTAACACTCACGCTCCTTTTGGTTAGCACTCCAACACAGTGTATGTGATAGGCTAAGGGGCAGGACATTTCTAAGCCGTTGACTAATCACAACAGAGCCGGCCAGCTAAAATATGAGAGCAGACTGGGCTCTGGTTTCAGACAGAGGGTAAAAAGAGGCAGGGAGGCTAAAAATACAATTATGAAACCTGAAAATAAGCATATTAGGGCCCCTTTAACTAGTTAACACACAAAGTAACTTTGAGCCAACGATAGTCTCTTAATCACAATATCTAAGGTGGATGTGGTGATGTCACAACATATCTCCTAAAAAAATGTAGATGTGTATTCCCAACTTCAAAACATGTATCAACAAAGGTCTGTGTGAACCGATCAGGATGATAGCTAAGAGCATTGAGAGCCAAACATGGAAATAAGACAAATAAAAGAAATTGGGTGGGCCACATTAGATCAATAAAGTTGATTTAAAATGTCAATATCAATTTAAATGCATAATAAAATATTATTTTTATGCCATGTTTAATAAGTGCATGCTTGTATTGAATGTTACACGTCACAGGTGCAAAGTGTGGGAACCAAAAATAGATTCAATGCCGAAAGATAGCAAAGAGAGAGTCTTTGGTCACATGCCGGGTGAAACATGGGCACACTGGCTAAAATGGCGGCAGATGGTGCTGGAACGCCATAAGGGTTTAGGAAATTGGGAGTTCATTTTTGGATTTAATATGACGTCTCACAAAAGATAAACAATAAATTCAATATTTATGTCTCATGCCTAGCATCGTAGTTATTACATATTGCTTTTTCCACTTAAAGGTGGGGTTGGTAATTTTGGAGAAACCAGCTCAAGTGGCTAGAATTTGAAAATACACAGCCGGAAGAAATCTGCTACTTCCTTACAGAGCCCCTCCTCCAACACACACGAACGCGCACATGACCAATGAGGGCACGAGGTAAGTTTGTGCACAGATGGAAGGCTGACAGGCAGGTAGACCATCCAGTTATTTTAGCCGGGCCGGCTGAAATGATTGGTCGTGCTTTTTACAGTACTACGGCTTCCACAGATGCATTTTTTTAATAGATTTTTGTCAAAGCACTTAAGATATTCATTGCTATCGGGATGTTAAGGGCATTCCATGGAATATAACAAAAAGTGTATCTCGAGCCGGTTTCTCAAACTTACCTACCCCACCTTTAATAGTCCTAGATACTGTATAAATGTAATAATTATATTACGGCTTGAGGACATTTTATATGCTCCTTATTAAATCAAGTTTTGATTTGATAAGGAGAATTCTCCTTTACTCAATTAGAAGAATTATTTTTATTTATATTTTTATTTTTATTTTGGGCTGTCAGTGATTTGCAAAGGGAGCTTTAGAAAGTAAAGCAGCTGCGGATGCAGGGAGAATAAAAATAAATACTTTTTTGCTTTAATACATGCTGAGTAATTGTCGCTGTATTTTGAAAAGGTTCTGGACAGTTAGTGCTTATTTGCTTTTCACTGCTCTAATTGTGCTGCCTTGAGAACAAATGATACAGTACGTGCCCCCTGCTGGTTTCCAAACGGTAGGCAAAATCACTGTGAACTATTGCTGCCTGTGGCATTAACTGCTCTCACTGCTGAGAGGGGGCAGAGGGGAGGGCAGCATCATCCATTCTTTTACTGCATTTATACAACTGAGGCAGGGGTTAGTATGTGGATGTGTGTTAGTTCCTTTATTTGTACTACTGTTTAAAGAAATGAGGATTCAGTGTGAACATACAGCAGCATTTTTTATATTAAAAAAAGCCATTGCCACTAATCTCTTTTTAATCTACACAACAATGTGTCTCCACCGAGTGTTTCAAATTAATGAAGGCCATCCAAAAAGTCCAGAGCCTTTGTTTACTTTTGGAGTCGTGCGTAGCAAACCACTAACCTTTGATATGAGCTGTCACTGCTGCATAACCCTAATCAATTCAGCCAAAAATGTAACAGTCTTCTTCAAAGCACATCAAAACTTCATTAATACTCTTAACACAGCCCAGTGGGTTACAACGAGTAACATAAAAAGTGTTGTAAAAAATTAAGGCAGTCATGGGCTAATCCTCGTCAGAAAGAACAGCATGGGGGCCGCTCTTGTTCTTCTTCAATCAAAATATTGGTCGTGGGTGTGTCGAGTTCATCTTGAATCAAAACCTAGCTTGAGCTGCGGCCATAATTCAGTGTTATTGTTCACACTTCAAAATCTGTTGAAATATTTTATGCATTCCGATGTTTGGCAAGTCCACTGGGGGCGGAGATTTAAAACATGGTCGTCAGCATAGAGTTTGTTAATTTCTACGCATGTCAGAGCAGTTTAAAACGGACACACTGTTGCACAGTTTCTTTCTAGATTACGGTTAGTTCAGAAGGAAGAATGTACGGATTAACTAAGTAGGCCATGAGCAAAACAATGAAACTGTGGCTATGAGACTTTTTCTGTTTCCTATAATCACTTGCCAGAGATTGGTAGCACCCTACATAGATCGCTTTAATTTCCTTCCTATCCTTCTTCTGTTCTTTTTTTCCGTCAGAGAAAAACATCCCAAGCTCTTGAATGAGTGAAAACGCTTTGAATCCCTGATGTTCATTCGAAATATTCCAATTCAAATCTCCATAAATGAATAGAGAATGAATAGTAGTGGGAATAAATTAGCCACTTGCTAATTAGCCGTTAAGCCATCTTTGAATGTGACATTTTAAGAAAAGGAAGAGGTTTCAGAATGAGCGACAGTAGTGGGGAGTCTAAGGCACCGGGGATATGGCACACACTCTTTGGGCCTTCTCCAACTTGAGCGTCAAAAGACACACACACACACACACACACACACACACACACACACACACACACACACACACACACACACACACACACACACACACACACACACACACACACACACACACACACACACACACACACACACACACACACACACACACACATGCAAAGACCCTAATAAGTGTGGACATCTGTAACTAGGGCTTTTGACCTCAGTTAATAATAGTTTGCCACAGTTCACAGTCAGCAGATAAAGTCTGTTTCCTCTCAGACCTGGCTGAGGACACCAGGGGTATGGACTAATTGTACAGCCTTCAGAAGGAAATTGAATGGGCGTGGAAGGAGAGAAATGTAGGCATGTTCAGTTTTGGTCACACTGGACCTGAATATAAGGATTAATTACACTGCAAACACAGAAAATAAATCAGAGAAACATTCAACGCACCTAGATAATCACATCACCCATCATCACATACAGTTTCATTTACTCACATTGTACAATCAGCTCCACCTCGGCCTCCCGGGGCTTCACGTTGAACCCGTTATACTGGCTGGTCTGGCAGCGGTACGAGCCCGTCATCTCCCTGGAAACATTGACAATCCGCAGCACGCCGTCATAGCTCTCCATCTGCATGCTGCCGTCCGGCATTGGCACCTCCTTGTCGGCTCTCGACCACAAGATGATGGGTTTGGGCTTTCCTGAAACAAGGCACTCCAGCTCCACTGTGTCACCCTCGCGGGTCACCAGGGGGGACTTGCCCCGAGGGACTGTCAGGTTGGGGGGAACTAAGAAAGAGAAAAACAGAGGAGGGACTGATATGGGGCTCTAGAAAGTCAGCAGGCGGGGTAAGAGGAAATCGTCGACTGGGAGAGGGGTCGTGTGGAAGGTATGGAGGGGGGAAGCGAATGAGCATCCAACAAGTTGCAATGGCAATGAATATCAGCAGCATACATAGCTTATATGGACGGACCATGCAGATATTAGCAGCGGTAATGGCTAATGGCTGGAACTGAACGATCTGATCATGTACCAGAAGTAAAACCATCATGGGCAGCAGTGAGGAAGTTCAATGCAAATCAAGCAATGGCAAACAATGAACAATGCAATGAAGAGCGGACAAGCAAGTACACTTTGTGACCATGATGGCCAAAGAAAATGAACAACAAATGCTCTTTTTTGGACCATCATTTATAGATATTAGGAAGTCAGGAACTGTGAGCCCTTGTTTGCTTTTCCACTCTAGCTGAAGAACTGTATAGAAACTATAAAAATAAGAAGAACATATAGCTGAAATGTGGGACTTTAAGAGGGATGGATTCATTGACAGGACTTAAAAAATGTTTTTGTATATGTCCTTGGTTTAATCAGTAATTTTGGCCACGGTCACACACATTTTCTGCAGTCGCCCCCACGGTTTTCTGGCAACCTCAAGGTGACCAAAAACTCCAGGTAGTCTCTGACTGTGGCCAAGATTATAGACCAACACCGTTGATGATATGCTTAACTTTTCAACAGAGACAGTCTCTCCCTGCTTACAGTCCAGTATGAGAAGCTAAGATAACTGCCACCCGTTTTAACTCCTTTGATTTTCTTCCCATCTTTACTTGTTTCATGTGCACTCTCAGCCCTCTCTTGCTTTCTTTTGATTAGTTGGTAAACATGGCAATATAAGTTTGTCTTTCACATCGATAAATGACCCCTTGGCCTAGTATTGATCCTAGTGGCACCTTGTACTTGCTTACGGTAGGAATGAAGGTTTGCAGAAGTCTTATGTTTGACCAATCCGTGAGGTTCAGCACTGTGAACTCCCACCCTACAGTTCCAGGGCCAGACTCACAGCCGGCAGTGTTTTGTCACCAGAGTCTTCCGATTGATTTCAAAGTAAGGTTTCTGCAATAGTCCCTAGTCCCTTGGAAAAGTTCTTGCAGTAGAAAGAGGCTATAAATCGCTGATGTGAAGCTTAAAGTATCCACCTAATAATCCAACTACAAACACACTTTATGTACTCTACATCTGCCTAAGCAAGGCATTGCCCTTCCAAGATGCCATCAACATCATCGTCAACATTGCCATTCTCATCAGCAGTACAGTATTATCATCATCCTTGTCACATTTCCATCATAATGTTCATCATCACATTGCTTTCTCATCCCAGTACTATTTCCAGGATGGATTTTGCCATCGTGATTACAACATTCATAATTCTTATCACCATCACCATCATTACCATCGCTCTCTGCAGCTTTATACTTCTCCGCCCGCCTCCTCGTGCGGCTACTCAATCTCATCACAGCATCATATATTTCAGAGTTCACAACAGAGCACTCCAAAGGTGATAGAGCGTTATTGCTGTCCGTGTAAGAAAATATGACCCAATAAATAGTTTGCCTTTGTTTAACGGACACTAAGAGCCTTGGCTGAAAGGAACAATGAATAATAAAATAAGTGCGTAGTGGCAAATTGCTGGACACATTTGCAGGTTTTAGTGAATGTGTGTGTGTGTGAATGTGTGTGTATATATCTATGTATTCTCACTTTGGAAAGAAGGAAAACTAGCAGGTTGGACACTAGGCAGTCTGGTTCCTCATCAAGAAAGCTAGCCAAGTACATTTGTTTAATTAGCAAACCTGGCAAAGTACACTGGCTCATAGAGTGCGCTCTGTGTGTGTGTGTGTGTGTGTGTGTGTGTGTGTGTGTGTGTGTGTGTGTGTTTATGTATCTTTGTGCAAGTCAAAACCATCAGATGACTCCAAATCTATTTTGTATAAGTGCGCCCAAAAATAGTTTACAGCGAGCAATTCGAGGAGTAAACATCTTCTCAGCAATGATGAAACCGTGTCATGCTTCCCTGATGATTTTCGAAGCACTGCCATTCTGCCCAAACAATGCTGCAGCTGGAATGAAGTCAAGCAACAATGAAGTTTTATAGTGATGAAATCGCTAGCAATTTCCAGAAGAGTCCAGCTATAGTTCTTTTAACCCCATATCTGTCTCGGTGAGAGGTAACAATATAACTGCTACTTCAACTTTGCAACCGCCAGTAATCTCTTTTGTCCTCAAGGTGTCTCAAAAAGTATTTACTCAAAATGCTGGAACAGCCGTATGCGGAACTAGATGTGAATTGTAGATTATGAACTAATACAAAAAAACATGCAGCCCGGCTTCTAAGGTTGTGCTTAAACTACCTGACTCAAGAACAAAATATAGAAACTCAGAATAATAATTGATTTAGACATTTGGAAAAGTCTCTGAATAAGGCAACAATTCACATAATCGTCTCTTATTGAATTATTTGTACTTTCCTTAGGGCAAAGGAAATTATCTGTAAGCACAACAACAGCACCCTATAAGTTAAAATAGCAAATGTGTTAACATACAGAGATGTTTTAATGAAGATACGGACCAGTTAGCATCATTTGGAGGCGTGTTTCTGGCTAAATAAAGAATATCAATTCTAAATGAATTTCCCTTTCCCGTCTTCACCAACTCCAATAATAATTCTGAATAAGCTCGTTTGCTTCTACTAAAGCAGAACTGTATTCGGGTGATAATAACTGGTGAGAAAGTCTTCATGATGGACACTCTTTCATTCACATGTAGCGATTTTATCCACTGTTAATGTTTAGATATTTTTCATAGCAGCGTTAAACCAATTCTACTGTACACGGGAAATACTTTTGCAGATGAATAGGCCTTTTCAGCCATTGCAGCCGACATGTAATGCTGTTTGGCTTTACACAAACATACATACAGTAAACATGTTGGTGTCATTAGCCTGGGATAATGAACACTGGTCATTCACACAACTCTTGGCAATGATGTTTGGCACCAACCGAGCAGCAAAAATGATCTTCCACAGAGACAATGACAGCAGACACTCATTTCACTCTCACACTCGCTGATTGGTATTTGCACAATGTCTGGACTGAGGCAGCCAGGTGTCAAGAGCTGACATATTTCTTTCCACAACATATTTTCTCCACTTTTCCGAATGTATCCTTGGGTCCAAACAGTGAAGCAGCGAAATGACAGTCAGGAAAAGGGGAGTTCAGCAAGCATCCATTAGTGGAGGAGAGGTGTATTCACTGAGCTGCCATCATTACACCTAGCTTCTCCACAGCCCAGCAATTACAGTGTTCTGCCTATTGGGTTTGGCAGCACAAATACTGGCCATCAGCTGCCATTGTCTCTCTCCCCAGCATCACGGAAACACAAACAGACATACGTTTTTTTGCTGCATTCTTCATCCTTCTCCCTTTTACCAAGTAAAGACTGTGCCTTTGTGAGGGAGACTGACCACTGAGAGGCTCAGCGCGGCACCTAGCCTGGTCTTCACGGTGCTCTCATGGTGCCAAAGCCCTCCAAATGCCAGTGATGCCTGCAGGGCATGCCCGCTGTGTGCGTATGCTTGTGCAGCGCGCGCTGAGGTGGTTTTATGTCTCTGCATGTGCATAGCCGAGTGTTTCTCTTTCCGCCCACGGCTGACCTCATGCTGTGTTCCCGCCTCAGTTCCTCAATGGGATGCTTCTTGTTGTCGTTGCAGTCTGAAAACATTGTCTGTTTGTGTACTTTGTGGGGCTAAATTGCGACTGGACCCCCTTGTTTGGCCTCAGCAGGGCAGCACATCTCCAGGGCCTCTGCTGGAATGATGTGGAGGGACTGATTACTGAAAAGCTTTCAGCGGGATCCAGCAGCGCCGCGGCAGACAGAGCCCAATGTGAGCCGACAACGTGAGAATATGCGACACTTTGCATTTTCTTACATTGACGGGAGCCAGTGGTGCCCATTGACGTCTTTGAAAATAAACAACGTTCCGGCTGCCCCCTTTTTTCGGGTTTAGTGCTGTGACATCCCTCCCTGTCACCATGGCAACATAGCGCTCTCTACAACTGCAAGTCCTGCAGAATGTGTTTCTGTATGTGTGAGTGTGTGTGTGTTTGGACAGCTTGAGGCCAATGAGTTGGTCACAATGCTCTCTGCTCCTCTGAGTCCGGGGCCTCTGGGGACAGAGACGAGTCTCAGAGGTCCACTGTGGACACGTTTGAGAATATGTGAGGGGGGTAGGCATATAAATCCTGAGTTGCTGAAGTCTAATACATAACCACCCATGTGTTAAAATCGGCTTAGTAAATTGATAAACTGCAACAACACACTACTGACCAAACATATTACTGTGTGTGTGTGTGTGTGTGTGTGTGTGTTCTTTTCTAGCTCCCCTGATATCCTACAACTTGCCTTGCGATCAATCACCCTAACCCCTCATGAATTCATGTGGCGGAGAATGTAGAACAGCCGGCTTTCCACACAAAAGCACTCATGGGATACAGTTTGATTTTCTGGCCACACATACACTCTTTTTTTTTTTATATTTACCCGCCAGGTGAGAGTAAAAGGAAGGCCCAATTCCCAGTTTACAAAGAAACAAACCTGAAGTACCGCCATTTTTCTGCTGCCAAGTAGTGAACAACTGCCCGAAAAGGACCAGAGTTGATGCACATGGCTCAGGGGGGTTGACAGTAGTTAATGAGGGAGTAGAGGGTTTTCTATTCATGTTTCCCTCCCAGGTGGACAGGGAGGTGATTTCCCAGATGGCCACCTCCATAAAGCATGACTTCAGGTGGTGCATTCAAGGCTAAACACATTACACTGGGAATAATGTGCTCTAGTCTTATTAACATATTTTATGTACTCAGATCAAAGTGGAAACAGTTCGACTGTACGATAACTACCGCTATACTGCCATTAAGGTATTGCGATTACAGACAGCAGTCTTTTTTACATTGACACGTTTCCCCAGCAACACCACAGATGTCGTGCTGAAAAATGCTGCCAGGTGGTTATATGCCTATCCTTCTGGATGTGGCATGACCGTGGCATCAACAGTTGTCATATGGCAAACATCTCAGGACAGCATCCCAGCTTTGGGACATCTGTTCGGCCCCTTCATCCCAGTTCACAGCTCACTGGGCCTGTTTCCGGACCCCCGATGGCTTGTTCATCCAAAACTGGAAAACACTGCTCCAGTTTGCCTTTCTTAACCTAATTTAGCATTTGAGAGAGATCAGAGACATTTTATTTGAGGTTTTAAGGTGTGATTGCAAAAATGCAGTACTTTTCTCATTATCTTTCTGCTTTTTATATGCTTCAATTAATGGATTGGACCATCTTTTCAATGTTGAGGGGATAGATAGTGATGTCCTATTCACTGTGTTTCAGGAAAACTCATTATGGACTAATATGCCACCGAACTGACCATTTGCTGTCCTGATCAGTGATTATTCCATTGATAGCTTTAGGGAAATCTAGACACAAAAACCCTGTCAAACTCTGGATTTATATGCATGTTCAGGCACATGTAGTTAGATAGATATTCTACACTTAAAAAAATTCAAAGTTGGTGTCTTTTTAACCTCTGTAAACACACCAACAAAAATAATAATGCTTGTTTGTCTCCAAATGTACCGCAAAAAGATGCTGTAGAAACTGATTCCTGCTTTAGACACTTAATTCTAGCCTTAATCTTTAAGCATTGTACCATGTATGCATCCATCCAGTGCATATCTATGAAACCTCTTACAGGAAATGCAGAAAAGTCAACTGGAGATGGCGTTTTTCATCAAGAAACCTACAGAGCAAATGCTGGCTAAATAAATAAGCAAGCTACAAGCTGACACAATCAAGAACACATGTCATTTCAGTGGTTGCTAAATGATAAGCCTGCTTTTGTCTCCCTCAGTGTGAAATCAAGGACCCATTGTTTCAGAAATTGCTCAGAATGCAGAGTTTAAAATCTGCCTCTGTCTTTTTTTTTAAGTGCATGCCTGCTGTGCATAGCAACAGTAACTAAGGAGGCAGGGATTAGCTTTAAGTGTGTCTACCGCCAATTGCTGGACCAGCTGGATTTCCTACTGAACACAAAAACACATTTTCAAAAAGCAATAAAAGAAAATGGCCATGTGACTAACATCAACAAAGAACCACCGTTTGTGAAAACTACATGAGTATAAAGCATGGAGGGGAAAAAAGGCAGCAAACAATTTGTTTCCACCCACTGTGACCAGACAGCAGTTGAACCTTTGCCCCCCGTAGGTGTTGCAAAGGTTTGCAGAGTTTGCAACAGAAGCAAGCACATCAGCCCGACCAACAGCCAGCGGCCATACTGTCCCTATTAAACTCAAATGTTACATGGTCACTGGAGTGATGGCAGCTCATGACGAATCAGAGTCAAACAGACCACAGGACATTTGAAAGGAGGATACACAGAGACGAGCCGGCCTGCAGCCAGCTTCCTATGACTCAAACTCATACCAGGAAAAAAATAATAAACGACTTTGTGTTTATTAAACTGGCTCATTTTGAATTAACAGAGCACTTAATTGATTTGCTTAATTCATTAACTGCAGTGATTCTTTAGATTGACAGAAACACTGGGGGGTGCCAGGATCTCAGGTGTGAGTGGGATGCTAATTGAGGAACTCATCACGGGAGGATTTATCTCACAAGAAGAGAGCGGTGACTTTCACTCCTAATACTTACTTTGTGAACATCAATCAGACTGAGGATGGGCTGCTGCCCAGTGCTGATGCTACGCTGCATCAACAGACCGCTCTCGCTGCAGTGGTGTTGTTTCCTGGACGCCAGGTTCCGTAGAATCACGTGTTTGAAGTAATTAGAGCTGCAATAAGCGGGTATCAGCTTTACATGTCAAGAATCCAACCGTAATCATTGTAGATGCTATTAAAGATGTTTCTCTAATGTGGTCCCAATGGTGGCTCCAATCTAAAGTCACATAACCATAGAATGGCAAATATTATCTCACAATAATCCAGCAAGACACAGCCACTATACACACATGTAACATGCAGACTAATGATGAGAGGATTAATAAGATAGCATCTATCCAACTAAGTTAGAAGTCTCATAACTCTTTTCAGTTGTTCCTGTGTCATGCTGTTCTTAATCCTGAGAGTATCCAATGGGGAGGTCGGTGTCCTTGTTTCCAGACCACGCTCATAAATAAGTATTAGCCTGGACGAGCAAAGAAGTTGCTTATTTAATAAACGTGCCATGATAGCAAATATGAGCCCTGTTTTGCAAAAATGTGGAATAATGCACGCTGTTGGAATCTGAGTTGAAAGAATGGAACGTAATAAATATTCTTTTCTTTTATAAAAGCGGTGCCGTCGGCTGGGGCTAAATCTGGGTTTGGAATCTGGAAGCCAAAGCTGGGACAGCCAGCGAGCTCCAAAGTGTTCAGACTCGAAACACTTTAGGCTCAATCGCTTTCCAGCCACTATCCCAGCACGAAAAACCCTGGCAGACCTGCAGTGTAATCTCCTCTAAACGCTTTTATTAAGACTTCTAATTGAGGCTCGGCTCTCTCCCTTCAGGAAAACATGCAGAGGAACAACAACAGGGCTTATTCAACCCAAAACCGGCCGCAGGCGTATGGCGAGGCACAGGCACAAGACGCTTTAGTTCACAACAGCTATACTGTGCCGCTCAGTGAAGACACTGCTCCGATTCAATCTCAACCTGACGGAAAGAAGCGCCTCACATGACAGAACTTCTCAACCCAGTGAAGCGACAGGTATTGTTAATGGAAGCGCACAATTCAATATATTATTTCCAATGAGGAGGAACAGCTTAAAGACAATGCAACACTTTCATAATATTTCCTACAAACACATCTGACTGGAACAATGAACGCTTAAGAAGCACTCACATTAAAGCCTTAAGGAAACCTTTCATTTCATATGATCACAAAAGTCATTTTCCTCGGTAATTTCCTCAGTCAGACACCATTTGTGTTTCACATTAAAGCTTCTGTGTTAATGCAACTCCATCGCCATGGCACTCCAAAAGAAGAGACTGCACTACTTAAAAGATAATGAGGAAACAATCTTGGACGGTGCGATTGATCCCACTGTTTTGTAGCGCAGGGATTATCAAAGGATTATCTCACAATAATGATGCGCCCAAGGTCGACACACCACTCATGTTCGCGCTGTGAGAGGCAGAGAGGTGTGTGCGCGGGAGGAAAGCAAGACGTGAGAGGAGGTAAAGGTGCGTGTGTGTGTGCGTGGTAAACGTGGAATAAAGATTGGGATGAACCCAATCGGAAATATCACACCCAAAAGTAATTTATCAGGTACAAACACACCAGGAAAATGAACTGAAAACCAATTCATCTCCAATCTAGTGGCAACAACTCACGGAATATCTGAGATTCCCAAAGGTGGCACACTGGGTCAAATGGGTCACATCCTATTGCTATGGACGATGAAGTAATTACCCAAGCATGACCACACATGCCGCCGTTTGATTGACTTTACAATGGGAATTACCGATTACCACGATTCCTTTCATATTACATGAGTTTCTTTTACAATCATTATCGCAGAGCCTCGCAGAGTACGCACAGAACAAATGGTTAACAGTACCCAATGCTATGTAGCAATCATCCACTGTAAGTCAGGCTCTTTTGTTGACTCTTATGACATCTGACTTGATTGATGCTAAAACAATGGAAAAGAAAATGGATGTTTGAAAGCAGATGTTGTCCTTTGATTAAACTGTTAAAGATTGAACGATTTCTTTAAACACCTACGCCTTGTCTTCTTTTTGAAACAAGTGATGTAATGTCTCCAAGACACAATGAACAGCTGCTGGAACACTGTTCTCTTTCTATGAGACTACTCAACATGCCACGATTGAAGCTATAATGATGCAGCTCAGTAGACAAGGTGGACTGGTATGGTCTGTTATTAACATGCCGTGTACATGTATACAAAACGTTAGTCGGAACAGTGGTGGAGGCAGCCAATTAGATGGGAGGACAATGGATGTTTAGTCTCTGATTAGGCGGACGGATGGATTCAGCTTTGGTTCAAAGGAAGTCCAATCGACCATTAATTGTTGGGTGCTGTGAGTAGGAATTAGAGAAGAACAGGCTTTGGCATGGGACAGATTACTGGAATTGAGTGAGGCAGTGAACAGCAGTCAAAACATATAAGCGTTCTTATCCTGCGCAGACAGTGATTTAAAGGGTCTGTTCATCCAAATCACACTCAGTATCTTGTCTTTTATCTGTTCAAAGGCGGATACGTTTTGCTTGTGCTACTTAAGCCATAAATATATATATATTTATAAAAAAAAGAAAAGACCATTAAATTCCCTCTAAAATAACCTAAAACATCTCAAATTTCAACTTTTCAATTCTGTTAATACAATAGATAATGCTACATTTCCTCCATTGTTTAGGTACAACGTTTTAAAGGATTTGGATGAACTGACCAATTTAGGAAAACAAAAACATCCTACAAGCTAGTCTTATTTCACATTTTTGCTATCATTCCTATATTTTAAACACCAACTAGGCTGCTCAAATCTGGGAGCATGGCAACTCTACTTGAAAAATCAGGTTGATTTGACATGTTACAATCATTTTTAAGTTTAACTTTATAAACTACTTACCTAGAGCCATAGCAAGCTATATCATTTATTCTACTCCTTTAAGTTGTAATTAGAAAGTGTACAGTATAGCAAGTTTAACTTTGAACTACTGGACTTATCGTTGTCGTAAAAAATAGATTTAAAATGCAATGGATAGTTTAAAATCCTTAGTTTTAACAAAGAAAAAAGGTTAGCTAGAAACCATTGGAATAATAAACTGATAGGATTGATAGCAAAAACAAAACAAAATTAGACTTTCTGCTTGATTTAAAAAGCTGACGTCCCACAGTCTAAGAAACACTGCCTGTTTTTTTGTTAATCTCTGCTTCGTCATTTGACATTTTCAATCTTGCATGATCTTCTAAAGCATGTGTGTATGACTAAATTAGCTTCAAGATGTGTGTAAATGTGTCAGAGGTGTTGGGGGGGGGGGGGGGTGTAGATGCGTCACTGACACAAAGGGGTGTGAGGCTCACCAGTTGTGGAGGAGATATTGACGTCAATGCTGATCTCAGGGATGCCTCCGCCCTTCAGCGCCGCCACGCAGGTGTAGGTGCCGAAGTCGGTGAACTTGAGGTCTATGATGTCCAGGTTGGTGGTCCCGGGGGAGATGTCGGGGTCCGTCTGGGTGATGACCATACGCTCCGAGCTCCGCAGGGCACGGCCATTCTTCAGCCAGCTAAAGGTCAGCTCCTCTGGTGGGGTCGCCTCCACCTGGGACATTCAGCATGACATCATTTATGCTGCACTGATGAGTTACTCACTATGACTTCATGCATGTGGCTGTTTATTTGACATGGTCCAACTGCAGAGCTCAGGGCAGGGGTATCCACACTTTTTTCACAGAGGGCCACATACAGAAACATATACCAAGGAGTGGGCCGCTAGAGGTGAGGTATATTGCCCCATAAGTTAAGTTGTAAGTTAGAAAAATCAATCAAATGTATGTAAAGGATGCTTGATACTTGAAAATGCCTTAAGAAAACAACAGCCTACATCACAGCTCCCCATCGGGTTTCATTTATTTTGTTACAAAAAGTGTTGCAGCTCATTCCTTAGAACAGAAGCCTCAGATTACTTATTATCAGTGGCGAACCGTCAGGGCCTTCAAGGTATTCAGAGAATACCCTGGAACACTCAGATAAAACATACAAAAAAAAAATCGATTTAATTATATAAATAAAATGTAATAAAATGAATAAATGAGAATGGTATCTGTGTTGTTGATCTGTAATATTACAGTGTTACGTTGATTTGTTTGTCCTTCTCGGACCATGCACTACGCATTTCAGTGGTTTTGTGTTAGAAAAGAAAGCAACCAATCAGATCTTGTTCTGGGTCTCTGCGTAGAATATCCTTCAACCAAGGTATTCTACATCCTTGATAGAATTCCCTGGCCGTTGCACTGAATGAGAGCGTACGTTTGGACTGACAGTTTGATCAACCAATCATATATTGATTTGTAGCCAATGGGCGTGTTCTTCCAGAGTTTCCCTCGGTTCCAGGGTACTCTAGAAGGCCCGCTAGTTAACTGGCTCGAGGCAGAGGATCTAGATGAATGCCACGAAGCAATTCATGCCGTTTTATTGATTTTAACGTTGAAATGACAAGTGCAACAGGTGAAGATGAAGTTGTTGCGGATTGTTGTGAGGACCCTTTTCAAGACGACAATTCAGTGAAAAGACGGACATTATAATGCCGCGGAGGGGGAGGGGCGGCGGCGGGGGGTGGGTGTGTCTACAGAAGGTCCAGTTGTGATGGCCACGGTTCGCCACTGCTTATTATAAGGGGAAATACGAAGGGTATATTTCAAGCTTGTTATGTTAAGAAGTTGTTTGGTTTTTTTCTTATCATCTTAGATTGGTTAGAAAATGTTTCCAACTTTGATTGTCTGAATTTATTTGCAAAGTGGGCTTATTAACACATGCATATGGAGTCAGATTTGGGTCAATATTCTAGCGCGTAAAACAAGCTACTCACGAGCTGAAAATGTGCTTTTACACGCGCATAAAATGACCCTCGCGCGCAGATTAAACCCCCGCGAGCGGCTCTGCGCCCGCGAGTGGCTCTGCGCTCGCTCGCGAGAGAAACAGCCTTCTTGCTCGCTCGCGGGAGTGTCAGCCTCGCGGAGTCTGTCTACGCGCGCGTGAAAAGTTTCTGGCACTTTGGGGCGGAGCCACTGGACTTTGATTGACAGCTGCAAGGAAACCCGGGGTTGCCAGGTTTGATAAATGCCTGAACTACCAAGAGCCGAGGAGAGACGGCAGCAAAATCAGTTGGACGAGATTGAATGGTAAAGTGGTCCATATGTGTATATATAAGTGTTGCATTTAAGTGATATATTGGTTGTAAAAAATTATTTGCTTGATACAAAAGGACATTCTTTATAACCAATTGCTTTATTATCACGCATTTGTAATATTTGTATGCTAGAACTTTTTGTATTCTTTTTGAAAAATAAAAAATAAATAGCTCACTTGTCATTCATTTTAATCCTTAATTATCCATCCAACACTGAAAAGGTGGTCCTTGTGAAGAGTCTCATCACTATATTCCCTCAGCTGAAAGTCATTTACAACAATAGTTTGCTGAATATTAAGTTTGTTTTAACCAAGGTATAAGGTTTTTTTAGGTGTGATTTTATGAATGATCTATTCTGTCAACATTTGATGAATTAGAAAAATATTAATGTTTTTAAATGTTAACAATTATTTTCTTAATGACATATTGTGCTAATGAAATCCTTGTAAATAAATGTCCAATGAATTTATTCTTGCATTCAATTTTTTTGAATAAAAACCATATCCACCACCTGGTACTTCCAGTAATCGTCATTGACACACAATGTGCAGATATAACACAATCAAAGGTTAATTCTGGTTAAAGAAATATAACACAAAATGTGCAGAAATAACAAATGAGTGTGTTCATCTTGGTTACACATTTATGACACACAATGTGTAAAATGTGCACATTGTGTGTTAGGGGCATGTAACACATTTTGTGTGTAAAAATGATTTACACATAAATAAACACAACACGTGTAGCTAGCAATTTTCGACAGATACAGCCCACTCAAAAATATATTGTTTTATATAAAATAAATTGTTATATATATATATATATATATATATATATATATAAAATAAATTGTTATATATATATATATATATATATATTAGCTGTACACTTTACGAATATAATAGTTTTTTATGGACAATTTTACCATTCAATCTCGTCCAACTGATTTTGCTGCCGTCACTCCTCGGCTCTTGGTAGTGCAGGCATTTATCAAACCTGGCAACTTCGGGTTTTCTTGCAGCTGTCAATCAAAGTCCAGTGGCTCCGCTCCAAAATCCCAGAAACTTTTCACGCGCGCGTAGACAGACTCCGCGAGGCTGACACTCCCGCGAGCGAGCAAGAAGGCTGTCTCTCTCACGAGCGAGCGCAGAGCCACTCGCGGGCGCAGAGCCGCTCGCGGGGGTTTAATCTGCGCGCGAGGGTCATTTTATGCGCGTGTAAAAGCACATTTTCCGCTCGTGAGTAGCTTGTTTTACGCGCTAGAATATTGACCCAAATCTAACTCCATACATGCATACTACGGTGTAATATATTTACATTTTTTACATATATATTTCAGAAGTTCAATGATACAATAGACAAGCACAAGTTTAATTTGTGGGCCATATTTCACTATACTTTTTTAATTTGCTGCGGTCCGATGTTTGGACTCCCCTGGCTCAAGGTTTTGATCCACTTCCTGCTATAGAGTGGTGCAGTGACGCGTCCTAAAACCCGGAAGTAAGCTTCTTCCGGTTCCCACGACAAAAAAGCAATGCAATTTCTCCATAGGATTTTGGAAAATAGCTCGAAATAAGGTCTGTGGTTGACACACATTTAAGAGACGGATCACGTTTTGTTCAGTCGGATAATCTCCACATGTCCACCCTACTTTTATCATTTTCAGACCTTATTTCGAGCTATTTTCCAAAATCCTATGGAGAAATTGCATTGCTTTTTTGTCGAGGGAACCGGAAGAAGCTTACTTCCGGGTTTTAGGACGCGTCACTGCACCACAGCCAGCAAACTTAATAAAGTATATACAAGCTATATTTGCTGCCTTATGATATGTTAACTTAATAAGTAAAAATGATATCAAACTGTTCAAGGTGTGTTTTTAACATGTAATAAATATATGCTCAGAAGACTACATTAATTTCGCAATAGAACATAATACTGTGCTATATATATAGAGAATACAATACATTGGCATGGATACGTATTTTTCATAAGGAAGGGCGATACACACACATGATTTACACTTTAACACATGTGATAACAAGTGTGATTTTCCCACCATGTGATAACTAGTGTGATTTCCAGCAGGCCAGAGGTTAGACTGATCCTGGAGCTGTGCAGCAGTGTATCGTTTTGCTGTGTGACTGTACCTGACAGGATATCTTGACTTCTCGTCCGATCTGGATGTTGTCGTCATTGTGGTAGGGGTCGGGAGTGATCCAGAAACGCCCCTTTTTCAAAGCTGTGAAGAGATAATCCATTTGATTAGATGTATAATTGCACTACCATTTTGCAGCAGGCTGCTGGAGAGGACCCTGAAAGAAAATGACTGTAGGCTCTCCTTGTCATATTGATGTGATTTCTGAGATGTAATCCAAAAGACAGGACTTTATAGATTTTTTGAATTGATTTTTCGTCTTTGCCCAATGTCCTTACTCGGGCTGTAGATCGTTGTAATGCATCTCTGGTGCGCACACCGTAAACCTGAGTGTTACGGAAACCTGCTCAGCCTTCAAGCACTTTAGACATTACACATTTTGTCACAGCTGTCTGAGATCATTTAGATGCGTGACTTCAGTACCGGGGGTTGTGGTATCACAAAAGTGGTATTTAACCAGAAGTGTAGGAGTAGATCTGGATATGACAACTGTAACTGTTCTTCTCAAACAACAACCAAAAGTTTAGCTTTTGATGCGGCACAAGGGTAGAACAGAAAAGTGAACAGAAAAAAACAGAATGAATGTTTGTTTTGAAGTCTACAGCTTTGAACCAACATTAAGATTGATAGCTACGGACTGAATACGATAGCATTGAAGTGAGTACACACAATGTGAAATTGGAGAGATACCTAACAAAGTATCCACCATCTCTAATTCAATTTGGTTTGCAAACTCCATTTTCAAAGCATATCTTCTGTGAACAGCAAAAACAAGATGATTTCATTATAATACATGCTGTATTGGTTCCAAACCCCGAGCCTACTGTTCAATTCATCTCCTCAGCAAAAAAAAAACTGACTGCACCGTGGAAATCTTTTCATCTTGCAATTCCCGAGTGACATTATCATATTCAGTTTGGTAAAGGGAAAGCGAAAAACAAAACCTGCGTGTCATATTTAAACACAGGAAATTGAATGTGAAAAAAAAGACATTACGATGCCTGCCGAGGCGCTGGTTGAGGGGAGAGACGATTGACACGCGCCACCTTGACGTGATCTTCCTCCCCGCGTTTTGAAATCAACGTCTGCAGGCGGAGAATCATATTTCTGACGCGTGTCAAACACAAATATTACAAATCATGTCAACACACACGTTCACAAAAACGCCGCTGTGCATTTGCATTTATTCTTGTATCATACATATTGTCATTCTCCAAGGTACTGCCTATCAATCATGTTGTTTGTAATCCAATAGCACCAGCACGGGAAGTGGGGCAATTAGCATAATATGGTAAGCAGCATATGTGTGTGACCTTTATGTGGAGATAATACAAAGCATTACTACAAGCCACGATTACTTCCCATTCGGGTTCAGCTCTGCATCACAGTGTACATTTACAACGTGCACAACACACTTTGGTTTTCCTTAAAGCCAACATGCAGTTTAATGACTCGATACAAACTCAGCGGTGGAAGCCATTAGGTGAGCATTTCTGTAAGGAAACACACATTTCCCTCGATAATACATGTCAGAATACACTCAGAGACAGAGTTGTAGTTCCATCTTGACAGTTTGAAAAGGCTTTTCTCAGCGACATCCATAGCAGACTCACGTCTTTAGAAAGCTTTATGTCATCCACGAACACACGCGCACATATTGCGCAAGCCATTATGCTGTCACAGGTGACAGCGGATAAACATTTGGATTAACAGCTTTCCTCTTTTTACATTCCTCCGTCTCAAGTATATTCTTCCCTCAACTTAAAGCAGCGCCACGGCACTTGACAAACACAGAGCCTGCCTCACTGTAAGGCCAGATGTAATCTTTGTGTGCGGAGTTGTCTGTCAGACGGATACACTCAGGTCATACTGTTGAGTTACAGATGTCTACTTGCTGTCAAAAGACTAACAGGTATTCTAAAGTGGCTGAACATTTTAAGGCAGTGCTCTGAAAAAAATAAATGTAAGACTGACTGAAGAGTTTTCCACATCACGTGTAGTCCATCTTTGACAATAGGTACTTTATTCTGTATTATTCTGAAATGGAGTATGTTATTGCCTCCTTCCTTGTACACTCCTCTATTATAGAATGCTTGGATCAAAGCAACTGCTGTTTTTATTGTTGAATACTTGGCCTACTTTGACAAGAAACTTGTAGGGAGCTTCAAACAATCATTACTTATGTATATCTTCAATAACATAAATGAGCCAAGAAGTCAGATTTTTCTGCTGGTGACTGTAGCGCTCGTAGATACAAAAGATAACTTTTCAATTTTATTCTGTTGCATTTTGTTCACCTAAATTGAATTTGAAATCAACCGGTACATTCTGAATGGCATTCCTATAATCTAATTAAAGTTAACCCAATCTTTCCACTTGCGTTTAACACATCTTGTCTTTTTCTTTGTGTTTACTGTCGAACACATTATCAGTGTTGCCTCTTTCTCAGCAATACACTTACAACCATGACTCATACATATTAACTCACATTTGCGGATTAGCTGACTTAATACTTCAACATTTGACCTTTTGGCTGGATAAAATGCTTACATTACATTACATGCCTTTAGGGTTAAGTATCTTTCCCAAGGATCCATACATTGCTATTATGAAATCCCAGAGCCTCCGATTGGTTCATGCCCATTTTTGCTCCCAAGGCAAAATCCAGCTAATTGCTGTAGTTATATTTCACTGACATCATGTGAGAAAGAAGTTGATAAGGAGCTATTCACAAATCACTGAGTGTTTGCTTCAACTGGAACGTGTAAATGATCTATTAAGCAGCACATTTAAGCTCCATCTTGAAGAAACTGGACGCAGAAGTGTTACCCTTTTAAAAATCAGTTTTTTAATTCACTGCTGAGGCTGATTTGAATGCAAAGTGTGCAAGTAGACTTAAGGGAACAGGATACGGGCTTAAGTACTACATAGAAAAGTTGTTAAGGATTTTCCCTCATCAAGGTGAAGTATCCCTGAAACCATCAGCAGGTGCAAATTAACCACAGCACTTCAGCCCTGGGTCTTTCAGTCCTCACATTCATGAATATCTGTGCATCATTTAACTGTTTAACTATTCAAATAGAAAGGAAACTTGAACATAGCCGCAGGGCTGCAAGCTCCAATTTATATCAAGGATCTTGTTGCCGGCCTTTGTGGTACTTGTTGGCTTTTCATATTAAATGCAAATGTTGACTGATCTGGTTTCCAAATCAAATCTTCTTAACCCAAGGACCAAATCATTAAAGAAAAAGTTAATTTCTTCATGACTTGGTGCTTCCGGTGAGGGCATGATGGAAAGTCAAACCGGAGGGTCATTTTAATGTACCTGTGCTTGTAGAGTCAAAGTATAAACGTAGAGGTCCATGCTCAGTAAAGTAGGTTACTTGCATATATATTAACTGGACTTTGACATTAGTGAAGAACAGATTATAGTGTGGAGTGACCTGGCTGCTCATGCTCCACTTTTTTAATATCTATGATAATACCAGCACGCCATTATCATACTGATCAGAACACATTACCATCAAGCACCAGCTCTAACATCAATGTCAATGAAAACATATAGAAAAGCAAAAACCACCTCCTTCTCACTGGGTTTGATGTTGAAAAAAAAAATCTGATATAGGTTTTCTTTTTACAGCTATTTTGTAGAAAAATACAATAAATATTTAATTGAAGACTTATTGTATTCTAAAAGTCTACAATGCAACATGCAAACATACATTTGAAATCAATCACTTGTTCTTTTTTAATCCTACAACCAAATACCTTTGCTACAGTAGTTAAAGAAGGAGTAGTAGGAATGTCAGGATAAATCTCAATGTCACTTTTCTGTTCTTTAATGTTGGCCCACTTCTCCTCCCGGTGACTCAGCCTCCCCATGTCTCCTCACAGCTGCAGTGCGCGTTCAAAAGCCCAGTGTTGCAAAGTGTAAGTGCACTCAGGCATATTTCAGAATTGGGTTATTTCCTCCTTACCTCCAAACCTCCTTTCCTGCAATTTGTCCTGACTATAAATATTGAAAAGTGTGTAGGAATTCCTGTGATTTGACTACATGTGTGTACAAGAGAGATAAGGGGGCTTTACCTGGATGTAGTACATTGTGCCGGACAGCTGCAGTGACTAAAATGGTTCCCCTTATGCATGGGAGGAAATATTTTGAAATGTTGAGGATGTGAGGTGAGTTGGGAGACTTTATGGTCACTCGTCTTTCCTCATTACTGATAATCAAGTTTGTGGCAAAAGTCACATAAATCTTTAACCATTTACTCTGGGGGTGAACTGTGTCTCTGACTATTGTTCCTCCAACATCATTAATATCTTGCAAAATTACGTGTATACATTCGGAATAGTAAGACAGTATTTAACTAATATGTGAGGGGTCAAAGTCTGGGTTAAGACTGAGCTTTCATGCTAACATGTTACATTTTTGTTTTCGTGCAAACTGTTGGTGAAAAACAGTGGCAACCTTTGTCTAAAAAGTCTGTGAAGTTTGAGGTTGATATAAGGCACCTCTGTCAGGGTCAACAAAGCGAAACCTTTTTATATTTCAGTATTAAACATTTAAAACTCGCAGCAGAATTCCTTTTCGACTTAGTAAGGGTTTAGTGGAAGCTACTTTATTAGGTGCAAACTAAAGCAGGACACACTCTGTAGATGTATCCATATGCAATTACACATCTCAGGCACCAGTATATAACATCAAAGCCTGTTTAAATAAAAAACAAGTCAGTATCTGAGGAAATGGATTACAAAACACAAGTCAACCTACGCACAAACAAATTCTACATGAATTATTGATGCGTTTTATAAGCTGGGCTCCTGTTATCACCATCAGAGCTTTTCTGTCATTGAACCTTGACTGTGGCAGCATGCTTACTTAAAGTAGGTATACCATGGTCAATTCAAGAGAAGAGAGCGGGGGGTGGCTCTGCATGTACTCACATTTGCATTACATTTTCTCCTGCATCCTATTTTGGCTGAAAGATTGCATATGGTTCAGCAGTGATACCATGGATACCCAAGGCATTCTTTTGGATCATTACCGAACATATTAAAGTGTTCCTTCCTCTGTACCGCACACTGAAGTGCTTTCACCGGCAATGAGCCTTTATGGTTCTCCGTAGCTTTAATAGCCTGTGGGAATACTGGGTGACCTGAACATGAAAAGCGCAGATAATCACACAAAGAGAAAAATCCCTGGTCTTCCACAGAGAGCTCCTGTCACGCGGCCATATTACAATACCACCTCGGGGGAGATTCTTAGCAGGGCAAAAGTACAAACACGGCCCTGACATACTGATTATGACATGCACTTATAGTGTCAGTAGGCACAAAATGACAGAGACACAAAAGCGTCTCTTATGCACAGATACAGCAAGAAAAAAAAAAGACGTTTCCATGTGTGTCCCACCCTCTCCAAGGGTCACTGCTTTTGTCTGGCAGGAAATAAAAATGCATCTCACTCCATTTTCACTCGGTCTTCCCATCGGACCGTCTCATTTTTCAGTCCCTTCTGTCTGTCCGTCTCACAGCAGGCATCAAACTGAGCTCATTCACTCTCGCAGAGAATATCAGCATGTGAATCCGGGCTCATCTCTCAGAGCCAGATGGATGTCCCTCAAACTGCCTCGTCTCATTCGCTCAAGGTTAAACACAACTAAGGACACGGGGCATTAGCACGGTTTAAAACACAAGGCATTGGCTCAAAGACACATTCGTACAGCCGTCCAAAACACCTTTCATTGTCCTATTATCCCTCCATGCATCTTCACATTAGCACCAACACATTCCCCGCACGCATCAGCACCTTTACAATATCCCGGCCACTCACACATGTCCGTCCTTTGGCGGGAAGAAAATGAGGCCTAAACGCTGCTCTCAACCTTCTGGCTGACCTCAGGCTTTAATTTGTGTCAAAAAGGATTCACATGCACACACGGCCGCCGAAAGCACAAACAAAACTGGCACGTGCACATGTACAGGCACACTTGTACACAAATACACACAGGCAGTCCGTAGGGCCTCGGCCCAGGAGACTGACCGCCTGTGCCAGGTCTGCCTATCCAGCCATTACATCTGGCATTCATGAATGGAAATATATTCAGCTTTCAAATATAATTTATTCCAAAGCATATTTGATAAGGGTCATTCACATGTTGATTCACATGCTGACAGCCGGGATTTTACACAGAATGTCATGATTGTTTTCTCCCCACCAAACAATCTAAATATAAACAGTGGGGAACTCACACTGGAAAAAAAGATTGCATTCATGCTTCTCTATAAATATCAGCAAGCTTCCAATCAGAGGTACAAATTGTTGATGGAAGCCAGTGTGTTTGATTTGTGCTGAATAAGTTGTGTCTACTTTAGCAGCCGCCGTGATGGATGTCTTGGGTGTGAGAGCTTCATACCTGCATTTTGTCACGAGCCCCTGGAGGAATTGTCGAGAAAATCTGACGACAACACAGCTGCGTTTGATTTTCTGCATCTTTGATAGCTACGGCAACGCTCATTTCTCGACATCACACAGAGGGGAAACACATTGCTTAGCGAAAAAGACGGGAAACACATGTGCAGAGTCTGTGTGAGCGGGGAGACATGAATACAAAATGCCAGGCCAGATGCCCACTTCAACAAAAACATCTACTGACAGTCCTGTCTGATTTCACCAAATCTCCATTTGAGAGCTGCCTACTCATATCCGACAACATTAGAAGGAAGAAACAACCAGCACGGCATATCTATAAGTCGTCGCAGCAGATATATCACAAACTGCTGCGATTGTGCAGCACAGAATGGACTGAAGTGGCCGGGGCAGGCAGGGTATTGACCTGCTTTGAGGACGTGTTGCGGACCCTTAATCCTTAAAAAGGATCTTGTCAGCGCGGCGATGTGATGCCGGTAGCCTGCTGGGCCGGCTGTGGAGATGGCCAAGCCCTGGAAGGCAGTCTGGCTGGTGGGACAGTATGGCCAGAACAACTACCATCTGCTGGGGAGAGATGTGTGTTTTCACACACACAGGCCCCTTTGGCAACAGCAGTCTCAGAGGGCCTTCTCAAGGACTAGAGAGGACGCTTTAAAAGCTGAGAGAGGCAACAGTGAGGCCACAGGGTGACCCTGGAAAACACGCCCCATTAACTCAATGAAGGGTAAACAAGTCAATTGGTATTTCACGTAGACGTGCAGTTTATGCACATGAATATCAACAGCAATGCAAACATGCGCAGACTGATGGCCAGCATTTCTTCCCAAGTGTTTGTAATACCAAGCAGTTCAGCTTTAACTCTCCATGGCCACACGCACTTTAGCAATTAGCCGAGCGTCTTTGCATTCTTGACTTATCGATTGTGTAGCCCACGGTTGAGGTATTCTGAGAAATGGAATCAACAAGCATACAATATATGTGAACATGTATGAATACAAACACAGACAGCATTCTCTCTGTGCTCTAGCCTGGAGCCTGGCTTATCCTCTTTCAGTTTCCCTTTTTTCCTCACTTCAAAGTATCAAAGAGTGAAAAGTTGCAGTGGAACGACTGCACTGTTTGTTTTATCAAATACACTTCAGAAGAATACAGAATTTTCATTAGGGGGAATGCAACAGTCACAATCGATATAAGGTCTAGCCAACTACAAAAGAAGCAACATGTGAGATTTACAATAGAACAAAGCACCATGGTTCTAGGCAGGGGTTCAGTACATTCTACTGTGCTAGGTATGGTAAGTATTTGAGTGTTTCCTGTCTTACTTCAATCGATTGTCTTCATGCATGATTGATTTGCATACTAAGAGGAAGAAAGGTTCAAATCCATTCTGGGCACTACATCCTCACCCTGTCCACTCCACCTCCATTTGTGCTTCCACTTTGGTCGGGTTAACCATTTTAATGGCCATTCCAGACCAGTCAATGGGCACTGTAAGTGGACTGTAAAGCCCTCCCGTGTTGACTCACCAAAGTCCACTAGTATTATTACCTGGCTGATGCCAAATGTATTGGTAATGGCCGTAAATGTGTCAGCAGAGAAGTAACAGGACATTTTCGACAGAAAGGTCTGCATGGTCTTACAACTAAAGAGGACTGTCATGGTCATTCTTCAACCGTAATACACAGTACATTTCTCTCTCACAGCCTTTAAGAGTTTTTTTCAATGATTTGATTGATATTAAACTCTTAAATATAAATAACAGCCTAAAAATTCAATCTGTATCAGTTGTGCATACATTACAAAAGCACATAGATCATGTAAAATTCCATTATCTCTTGCAACTTTTTAAATAATAGTAGTCATGCTCATAGTGTTTTTCTTATTCCGTGTTATTGTGCATTTAGCCTGAACTACAAGAACATGAGCAGAAGTTAATGTCAAGGAAGAAAAACAACAATTTGTTCTCAATTCAATCATCTACAGAAAGTCGTATCCAGGGTGACATACATGTTTCTGTTCGAGGTGAACACAGCCTCCTGTATATAGAAATATGCTGTCAGCTTGTTTGCATGCACTGTCAGTAACAGCAGTGACAAGGGATCTGTTTGAGAAGATTTGTTTCAAAATGACACATTCTTCTTAAAAAGGGTGCATCATGGATGTGGTTTAGTTGAGCAAAAGTCAGTTAATGAGCTATACAAATGTTCTTGTTGAAATATTGCACTAACTATGTTTTTATCAGAATGAGAATCTCGTGAACTGTGTCTCCATTATTTCCCCGATTGTCATGGATGCTACACTTGTTAATATGCAGCAAATCAAACTCATGATAGATTTCTATAGTCTACGTATATAGAGTTATATACCGCCTACCCCCGTCATCTGGGACATGTTGATCCCACAATTGAGTTTGCGTAAGTGACAGCTCATCAGACTCAGGGGAGCGATGGCACAAAGAGATATGCGATAACCTCGTTGACTGTTTTTCATAATTCATCAGCCTGTCCCAGAATTAGAATAATAACAAAGCTGTGTTTGGATTGTGGAGCGTTGCGTAACAGAGCTAGGATACAATTTATTTTGACATCAGTGTTGTTTTGTCGGGACTGTCATTTCACTCTGTTTTCCTTTGTATATGTACTTTGAAAGTCCATATCCATCAATGTCCAAGATCATTTGAGTATATTGTTCCGAAATGTGCACCCAGTGAGATTTTCTGTTGATTAGTCTTCATTTATACAGCAGCCCCGAACCCCTCGTTCTTAACTGACATACGTAATACTATACTGATTCAACATCTGCACTGACAGGAGTACATCAATCTCATGAACATTTTCCAATTTATTTTCTGGTTTTATTGATCCTTAATTAGCCATGCACATATTGATTAGTTGTGTCATTTAAGTATCTCCAGATTTAGTTTCGGCCTGTCATTGGTTTAGCTTGTTTCCACTCCACATTCACACCGAGCTGTGTGATGACTCATTGGCTTAATTTAGTCTGGACACATTTCTTGTCAGTTGATAATCTGTTCAGCCCTCTCCCATGTCTGATGCCTTCAGTTTAGACGTCTACGGTAAATTATTGAGTGATGGGCTTTTAGGCTTTAGGAGAATATACAAGGCTGCTGATCAATGTCTCCATAACAGGTCTTAATCATTGTCTGTCTTTTGCACGAAGGGATATAAATCCAGTATGCAGAAGCATTAAACCTGTATATCCTAACACATACGCATTTGAATCCTGCACTCCATTACAAAATCAATCACTGCAGTATGTATCCTGCATGACATTTCAGAATAATACATTTTTTGTCCTGTTTAACTTTTAACAAGAAATGCTCTGCAGCCTTAACCGTGACACGTCAATGAGTGTGTATTCAGTCCTGATTTATATTTAAGGAAGGTGGTGATTTGTTTTGATGATATTTGATTAAGATCCCATATGAGAGCCGTTATCAGCTCCAGTTGTACGACACATAGATGAGAGAACCGGATATTTATTGCAGCGATTGCCTGCTGGTGAGTGTGCTCTGACTTATTTGCCGCCGCGGGACACCTGACACCTTTGTTTGATGTGCACCTCTCAGTTCTTAAGTCTTCAACTATATGGGCACTTTCACAATGCAGAGAAGGGGTTTATCTGTCAAGGGGAACCATCAGAAATGATTTGTTGATAATTTGATTTTCATCCCGGGAGTATATGGCTGTATAAATAAATGCTTCCAAACAGGCCGGGCACACAGATGATGGAGCTGTGGCATAATCTCTTAGATGAGAGAAGAACAGTCGGAGAAACTTTCTGAGCCAATCGGCTACATTTGGATTTAAATGTGATTGCTTTCGTGTGTGTGTGATGTACTTTTTGACATTCACATTTGGATCATCCCTGTGAATGCTGTTTTTTTTTCTACAAATGAATGCATCTTTTTATTCACCTGCAGGAAGTTGCAGTTTTACACTCAAGGCTTTAAGGTCCTCTATTATGTTACAGATGAAAGCCTAGTCACACACCACCCTTAATCCTGAGCTTAGTAATAGCAGTCAATTAAAGAGTATGCAAGTCGATTTCCTCATGCATTGTGTCTGATCTGTGTAGGTCTTATATCAATACAGATTTTCTTACACATAGTAAAATCACCTGTCTTGAGTATTAACCTTCAAAGTAGTTCTTTAGCATTTACTAAGAATGTGTCTGTAAATAAGGAAAAGTACCCTTCATCTTGTATGACAAGCATGCAGAAAGTGGTGCTTTGATAACGGTATTTGCTTTAATAAGCTACAGCTGGATCAGATGCTCCTTTGCCTCCTGTGCTACTCAGGTGAAAAGCAGCTTGGAGAAAAAAAGCTATTATAGCTACTATAATGACCAGACAGGCAGCAGTGACCTTCGCCCTTTTGCTCTTGTTACATTTGTGTTAACCACTCTTTGACTCAGTGTTTTTTAATTAATGGTTTCACACTCTTAAGCCTCCAGCATTGTCCTTGGCTGTGTTAAGCCTGAGCTGTAAAGATGGTGAGTTCTGATGTGCCGGGTGTATTTGTAAGGTCAAACAGCAAATCATATCTGAAGGATATTCAGCAATACTGTGCATTAATCTGTAAAACACATGTTGAACTAACGGCAAAGTAATTCTGAATTAACTAACTAAAGACTGCTGCTGTACAGAAACACAGTACACAGACATAGTAACTAAGATTTGCTGTTTTTTAGTTTAATAAGGCTTAACATGCTACCAAATTAGCAGCTAACTAGCTATGTTAGCTTATATTATTACTCAGCATTCAAAATGGAGAATCAATGTGAGCAGCAGCGGCTGAGCGGTTGATTAAGAGTTTCCTCAGCATTTTATAAATGTCCTCAAAGAAAGACTCAAGTTTTCTTCTTTGGGTATAGTAGCCAGCAGGTGCTAGCTAATAACTAAGCTAACGGTTGCTAAAGGAGCAGGCACTGGTGAGAACACTCACAAAAAACTGAATCAAAAACTAATTATTAGAAATGTTCAATTGATCTAATATTTCAAAATAAGTTATTTTGGGGTATTTTACTCAATGTTTACTTCACTTATTCAGGTGACTACGCCATATCTCTTTTTTAAATAGTTTAGTACTCAATATATTTGGCCATGCAGTCATGTTTTCTCACCTCGGACCACGATAGTGGTGGACTTCTTGGCTGGGTTTCCCACACTGTTACTGGCCACGCAGCTGTAGACCCCCGCCTCGTCTGAGGTGATGGCTGGGAGTGTGAGCGTGCCCCCCTTCACCACGCTCCTTTGTGGTAGGCTGTCATTACTGCAGATCCAGGTGAGAATGGGGGGCGGCTCTCCACCTGTGGTGATGCACACCAAGGAGACCGTCTGGCCCGGGTTCACCACGATGGGGTCCTCCACCAGCAGCTTGATGGAGGGGGAGGCTGTCAAAGACAAGCAAATCGAAAAATGTAAAGAAGGGCAGAAAATGGGTAACATTGGCTGTTATAACAATATACTGTATGTCAGTTCACTGTTTCCTCGTCTGTCCAACACTTATTTATACACCTTTATAGCATTTGCCGATTTCTTTAGCATCTACATGACTTGAACACATATTATAAGCACTGCTACAACAGTAATTGTGGGTGTAATATGCTTATAAATAATCTTAGGTACCTGTCTTATTGGTGAGTTTGAAGATAACACTACGGTCAAGGATCGCACACACATTTCTGACAGAGGCCACGCAGCTGTAGTTGGCGTAGTCCTGAGGGCGCAGGTTCTTCAGCTTCAAAATCTTCGTTTCCCCCTGCAGCTCAGACCAAACCACAACTGGTATGCAAATGTGTGCAAAACACTATTATAATCAAGTAAAATAAATGCACACAGCTACGTGGTGGGACGGAGATGACAAAGGCCAAACAGTTCCAAAGAAAAGGTCAAAGAGATGAATATGTATACAGTTTTAATGAAGCCAACAATAAAGAGTTGCAGAGTTCAAGAATAGTACTGTAAAATCGGTTGCAGAAATGATGGAGCTAGTTTTAAAAAGGAAATGGATGTGTCAAACTGTTTAATACCAACGAGTGGATTTTTCTCCAGTCAATGGCAATGTGGTCTTTTCACCATTCAGCTGCAGTAATATGGATGGTTCTCAGCAGGGAAGGGCTATCTCACTTATAATGCGTTTGATTCCAACTGGGCCTCTCAAAAGCGAGCCCCGCCCAGGAGGCTATAATGAGGATTTGGTCCTTTGATCTGACTGACTCCAATGTGTGGGTGTCGGGTTGGAAGGAGGAGGCAGTGGATTATAACATGAGTCAGCCACACCATGCTGCAGTCTGCGCAACATGGCAATCACTCACGTCTATCATATCCAACGAGGCTCATGGATCACATAATTATATTGGATTAGCCATGGCCCCCACGCTCCTCTTCCTTTATGTCTCTGTCACCTCCTCTGCCTCGGAGCAGAGATCAGGAGATGGGGCCCGCGTTATTCTGAGTGCAAGCTTTACTCACAGCAGGTGGGTGGTGGGGGGGGCAGGTTTGAAGGAAAATCTATTTGGATAATGCAAGGGGCAGAGAAAGGAATGGAAAGGACAAACACATTAAACCAAATTGGACAAGGGGGATTGATGGCCATATCGATGGGAAGATTGAACACAAGAGCTTCGGGAACGAGACTGTAGGTAAAGGGCAAAGAAATTATGGAGCAGAGCATTGTCAGTGTGAGGGAAGAATCTCAGTTTTCATGTTTTAAATTATGTTTGAGGGATCAAATGCTGGGAACATAAAGATGAGGCATAAAGATGAAAATGAGGAAATTTGTCATGCTAGCAGCAGGAAAACTACTAACTTCACTACATGGGGGCGAATAAATTAGCAAGGAAGTTAAATGTGACATAAACCCCATGTGGGCGATAACAATATGTTGCTAACTTTAAATGGTTACCTCCTCAAGAACTAAAAACATGCTTAAACTGCAGTTCGCAAAAAAAAACATCATACACATTAAAACATATTATCAGCTGCTATAAAGAGGTGGGAATCTGACAAGGGATGAGCAATGGCTCCATTATACCTTCGATAATTGTCCCATGCTGTGGCACTTTGGTGGGGAAACCATGCAGTGAGAGGTGGAGGAAGAAGTAACAGACAGTAGAAAGGAGAGTCTCTACAATAAAGTCACAGCTGTGGCTCTCATTTAATAATTTCTTCACATTACCGTCTCTGAAATGCCACCTCTGCATTCCTACGGTTTCAGTGGGAATATAAACGTACGTTTGATGGACTGACGAAGGTGTAAGGGAATGGAGCCGGGATGAAGGATAATGGAGGGAGGATAGTAGAGGTGAATTTAACTCAATAATGTGCCAGGCCAAAATGGAGGCCTGGCTGCTCTCTAATGGAGTCTACTTCCCGTCGGCTTTTGTCAGAGTGTGTTTCAGGCAAGTTCAGACATATTGGTAAAACATTATTTATTAGCCATTTATACAAGCATATTACAAGGAGTTTAGTCAGGATTTATTTGGAGTTTGCCTGTCACAAAGCAAATTTTTGGGTTTGGTTTGCACTCATATTTTCCGAACCAATTAAAGCCTTAATAGAGGGCAGGATGATGGAGCAGAGAGGTACAGAGAAGGGAAGAGTGCCTGATGAGGCCTCGTTTCTTCAGCTTCCTTCACCCACTCCATTAGTTCCCAGCTATCTTTCTCCATTTGGCCAAACATCCATTTCACTTCCTTTTTCTCTCTCTGTTTCTTAAGCCTCTTTTTCTCAGTCCCATGTCTTTTTCTCTGGCAAACCCGGTTTAACATACAAATCACATTTAACTCAACCAATTAAAAAAATACAATTCGCTCACTGGTGCCGGAGCAGTCTCAATCAGCTCTTTGTTGACAGCACATGATCCTTTTTTAGAGGAAAAGTTTCTCAATTTCCCGAAAAATAAATCCACAATTGAGAGAACTGATTGTGAAAAGAACTCAATCATCCTTTGACTGAAGGGAGTTAATATGCATGTCACTGTGAAACGGGGTTAGTCAAACGGACACAGCTCTTCATAGGGTAAACGAGTGCAGATTTAAGGGGGGTGTGTAAGGGATTGGGGTACGGTTATGAAACAACCAAAAAACTGTCCAAATGGTACCGTCTCCTTTTCTTCTACATGATATAGCAACACTGTTATTCCAGTATTTAATTGCAATATGTTAAACTAATGACAACATGTTGACTCACCAGTTAGCTACTTCGGCTTACTCATCTTGTGAAAACAACTCAGTGTGCTTGTGTTGTGTTCTTGTACTTATTACTCATAGTCTAAATAGGTTGATGAAGGTCAGCATTTACATAATTGCAATGTCTAAGGCCTTAAAGTATATGCAGAACATGAGAATCAGTCAACTGTTTTACAATGCAATGCTCATTACAAGTGGTAATAATAAGACTATCATTATAATAATGGTTAGATTTACGTCAAGGGATTATGATTATATCTTCTTTTTTTTTTTTAATGGAAACTATTACCTGATAATGAATTTGCTGTCAGAACATTATGTTTGGTAGCGTGGCTGAAACATTCGCAATAGTTTTTATACATAAAATCATAGCTACAAAAACCCTCTCATTGTGTCACGAGACCTTTAAATATGAAAGAGCACTGTCTGAAAGAGCTTCAGCACATGATCTCCTGATGAATGTATCTTTATACTCCTACTAAAGCTTATTATGGTTGTTTCACACCCTTTATTCTGTATCAGCCTATGCATCCTGTCTTTGTAGTGTGCATAGGGAGGGAAAAAGGTGCATGTCTTCACAACAGCATAATTAAACGATTGCCAAAATCCTCAAGTTGAATGTCCGACCTTAAGGCTTTACTTGTACAGAATGAAAGGAATATAATATGTATTCACTGCACCATTTCGTCTTATTGTAATACCTTCATCCATGTTTCCGTGTCTTACCTGAGTGAAAAAGGGCTCGTAGATCTCCACTCCCTTGTCCGAGCCCTGCGTCAGGACCTCTCTCCCACGGTGCCAGCTGTAGCGGACGGGCGGGTTGGAGTTGGCCACGCAGCGCAGAAACACCGTCCTCTCATAGTAGAACTGTTCCTTAGCTTCTCCTATACTCTGGTGCACCGTCACCGTCGGTTCATCAAGGTCTAGGAGAGAAGAAACACAGCATGAATAAATTCCATGAGTTTTTCGGACAAGTATAAGACTGCAATCAATAGCAAGGACCACTTTTCATGGCATTTCCTTAGGAATAATAAACCAATCAAGTGTAGAATCTTTGTATCAGTAAGCACGACTACAATCTCTCGGCTTGATTGTGGTTGAAGGTCTGACCAAAAGGGTCAGAATTGTCATTGCATTAGGAGGGTGAGTTATCAGCATGGGCGCCGGGGGTCGATGTGGGAAAGGAGGTGAGAAGCCAACTACTTGAACTACTTAAGTCAATAGGATGCAGACCAAGGGCACATTGACTTCCCAGTCAATGAGTGAGCTGCTGTGTTCCAGGTCCCACCGCATTGTGAGTTTCATACTTGATCATGCGATGAAATACAGCCTGTAAAATGATATTGGACACAATGTTGATGCTCTGATTTAGGCTTTCTTTGCCCTTACACGTCTGTTACTTTCCCAGAAGATATGAGGGACGTGTTACCCCAACACTTGGTTATTTGATAAAGCGCTGGCGTTTGATTAAATGGATTCAAAGTTAATCATCTTACCCGGCTATCGCATTAAGCCTTGCCAAATGGTGTTCATCATAGCTGTGATGTCTTTTAGCATGCTAATGCTCCCCCTTTAAGATGATGTTCATCTGCACGCTCAAATGACGTGGGGAGCCTGCTGTTCCCCTTTCATCTGAGTCCGAGATGCAATCAGTTTTTGACACGAGCCAAAAGGCAATTTAAGGGAGAGGATGAGAGGAAGTTATCCCTCGTGCTAAAATTCAAACTGATAAAGGCTGACCTTTTGTATAGAAAGAGGAAAGTGATTGAGTGTATTAAGGGGTGAGTTAGTGCATCAGTGAGCGAGCAAAAAGGTGGATGATTGAGTGATGGAGATCGTGTGAATATGTGCAAACCGCTTACAGTAAATGAATAACCAAACCTTTAACGATTATAAGCCTCCAGAGGGAAAAGTACACACGCCTTGGGTATTATTAATGGATGAATTCATCGCTTCTACTTCAGTAGCGGCTGCACACTTCTGGATTTGCTGAGGATCAGGTCCTAATCAAGGTGCCTGCGGGGCCACACTGCGCAGCATCCAGCCACAGAATGCTGATTCCTCAGTTTCATTAAAGACATGTTCTGCCCTACAGCCCCTTAATCAAAATCCAGCAGCGGTCAATACTTCATCCAGGATTCATTACAGTGTCTCAGGTAAGAGCAATTACCTTTAGAGGGGGGGTTGGGAGAAACAGGGGCGCGGGTGACAACGGAGAGATTGCTGGGCCATTTTAGAGCAGCTGATTGCTAAGTAAATACACTGATTCATTACAGAGGGGAGGAAGAGTGTATGAATCCCACATCTTATCTGTGACCCTTCCCTGTTTCCCCCTCATCCATTTCCTGCTTCAAACAGTCAATTTCCAACTGTGGCAGGAATGGAGTGATTCATTGACAGCCCTATCTACCTTGGGATACACGTGTCTTAAAGCGGCAGGGCTGAAGGGAGGATGTCTTTCTTTCCTCATAGTGACACGAGAGTGTGTTTCTGTATGTTTGTGTATTAGGTAAAGGAGCGCTTTGAGCTATTAATAGAGCCAAAATGATATGCAGAGAGGAAGTGGATGCTCGGAGCGCAAAGAGATAAATATGGAAATATGGAAATGTACGCACTGGATTAAAATGTGATGAATTTTAAACAAAATTCCACCAACACCATCAGTCTTTCCCCCTGAAAGGATGGTGTGTGAGTGTGTGTTATTTGTGTGTGTCACTCTTGTGCAATTAGCTTCTGAAGTCACGCTTGACTGATTGTGAAGCTTAAATCCCCGGGCCCAGAGGAAAACTGCGGTGTACAGGCCGCCTGCGCCAGAGTTGTTAAGGTTTGTAATTGCAGGTTTATGGGTTCACAGGCCGGTAAATCTGCCCATGTACCGCTAAACGCTCCAGCGAGCTAACCTTAGCATCACTCCTGCTCACTCCCACCAACCGTGACAAGCCTCAAAGCTCCGGGTTTCTTTGATATCAAGACACGGGAGCAGCGTGAACGGCAGACACACAATGCGTGCGCGATGAGGTCTTGGAAGACAAGCGGGGGGGAAAAAAGGTATTCAGTTTATCTCAAATCTCTTTGTTCTCTCGAGTGAACCCCCCCCCCCCCCCTGAAGATGTTGATACTCCCGTTTGAAAAGCAGGTTGGAGATTTGGGCTTTGTAAGCCTACCTAAACATTTGTCGGACAAATAGGCACAAGTGAGTGGTTTGGATAAAAGAGAGTTTGAAGATTAAACAAGGTGCTTCATTATCACATCAAACCTTTGCTCCTTCCTTTGAAGTCCCCCACTAAAAAAATGAAACAGACACCTTCACAAAAACTCACACACATTAACCTTTCCCACCTTCACAACCTCAGCCACCCACACACTCACACACCTTTTTAGGAACGTCTCTCGGGTGTTAATCTAATGCAAGTTTTTTCTATTTTTCGCCTGGCTTTGATGTCTTTCACTCCCTCCCTCTGATGTGTCAAAGTCACCTGGGAGGAGAACACCTATCTGGCTCCCAGGCTGCCACCAGCGACAGAAGCCCGCCATTCATTTCACCTAATCACCGTGCCAGCTTGATTACCAGTGGGAGGCGATGACCTGAATGACATTTGGAGCGACGCCTTTCATGAGTAGAAACAGCCCTGTTATGACTAAGACAAGAAATTTGCTTTTATGTTCGTGCCAGGGGACAATGAGGGAGAGCGGGGGAGTAATAAGGTGGTCGTGGATGGAGGGAAAGAATAAGGTTGAGAGCATGTATGAACTTCTACCTGGCTGTTGTCAATATGAGAACAGGATGTTGTACATCAGCTGTTACCAAATTAGGGTGCCTGACTCTCGTTCTCTCTCATAATGCTTTTTTTCCCCCGGTGGAAATATGTGCATAAGGCATAAGCGATTAGGGAAGTTATTACTTGGCAGCCCGTACTGTGAATGACCTTACCTTCAAGTTTTTTTTGGAGATGATTTTGAAAGTAAATCTTAAAAAAAAGGGAGACCAACTCCACATAAAAATGGGAAAATTAATTCCTGGCTTTTTAGATATTCTCCAACCAGATAAAAAAAAACAGGCTGTTTGTGCGTATACTTCAATTTATTAAAAATATCACAGTCTGCTTTTTTTAAATAAATAGGAAATTGAGGTAAGGGGCAAGGAGGGTTTAGCGTGAGATATTTCCATACGGATATATAATGCTTTGGATTCATGTTCTGTAAGAGGACCTTAAATTTGCAATATGCGATATGAGTACACAATGTGTAAACACTCTACATCAAATGAGATAGCAGAGATATAACATGATCGAGATGTCGTGTAATTTCCGTTTGCAGAACGGCGCACTTTAATGCATTTCATTTATGTGGGTGAGAAGGTTAATAAGCCACCGTGGTGATATATAACATCCATCTCATGTGGAGTCCACTGATGGAATATGTGTATCCGGCATGTAATTTACCGTTGGAACATTTTCTTTCCCTCCATCTCTCAACCCATTGGCAACAGTGACCTCTATCTCATGGCTGCACTCAACAATAACCAGCTCCCTGCTAGCTGTATCTATTTGGTGTCAGCTGTTGCTTCGTACTAAAGTGTGATTGTGGTGGTGGATGGATGTGTTTTGGTGGCGAGGGGCATGATGCATCTATTCCCACAATAAGTCCACTCTGACGATGGCGCCTGTGTAACAGAGATATCTCAGAGAACTGAATATCATTCTCCGAGACGTGAGAGACGAGCGTGAGCTATCGAGAGGGGGGGAATTAAGGAGGGAGAGCAGAGAATCCTGGGAGAAGCTCATTCAGTCTGTGTGCGATATGTGGGTGCAGCGCCGTAACGCACATCTTTATGTTGAGCAATACATTGACAGTGAATGGACACATCATACAGCATCGAGCCACACAATACAATTGATAATGAAAACGTGATCCAGCTCCGATTGGTAGATTGCGATCTTTATGATATTTTATAACTGAAATTGAATGTATGTCTAAGCCTTGGAATACATTGACTTCCATGCAGATCAAACAAGTCACCTGAAATATAGCATGTGGGTGCATGTAGAATTATGTTGGCAAGCACACGCGAGAGATTACTGCAAATAACCAGATTAAGGTAATCATGTGAAGAAGATGTTTTGGATTACTACTCCCACTACAGATATATTAGGGCTGTCCCTACTCTACGATTTGCTGACAACACACTTTGGTTGACTGGGCTATAGATTATTGATTTTATGATATAGGTTTGTCAATCAGTTAAACGGTTTAGAGTGGCTTGGCTCATCGCTGCCCCTGAGTGCTTTTGTTAAGGTAAAAGGTGAACTAATGATAAACACTATAGAGGATTGGGTCATTAGGACTGCCTTCAGACAGTTAGCTTTGTCAGTGACTGCCTGCCAACATTGTTAAAAATATTTTGTCATTTCAAAATGAATTTTCAATTCAAAGAAACTATGCATGTTTATTCTAAAAGGCATTATTTTATATTTTACACAAGAGATATCCCTTTTAAAGCTAAACTTCCAATTACTCATGTGTAAATGTGATATTATATTATTTGGGTGATTTAAAACTATTTCCTGTGGTGTTTTATATAGGTTTCCGTGCATGTTCTGCAAAGGCTAAATCCCAAATCTCCCACACACTCCCCCGTGTCCGAACCACCTTGATTTGACTATTTGTTTTACTTCTGTAACATAGTGACATCACTATGTAACATTCGCACTTCTATTGGCTGGCGCTCATTGTATGCAATAGGCTGAGAAGCAGGACCTTTCCGACACATCTCAAAGCCGTTTACTAAACCCAACATAGCCGGCCAGCTAGCCAATCAGAGAAGACTGGGTTGTGGTTTCAGACAGAGGGTGAAAATATGTGCTCGAGCACATGCAGAATGGGAAAAATGAAGTACTTTTTAACATTAAAGCATGGAAACATGTCAAAATACAAATATATATCTGAAAACGAGCATTTTATATCCTCTCAGCTCAAACTTTGTTTCGTAAAATCACTTGGAAATAAGAATATCCTTGTGTATTTATTTATATGACTTCCTCATACAGTAGTTTTCGTGCATTTAAAAACATATTTTTCAAATGTTTTGCTCAATACATATTTCCGCATTGTGGTTATTGTCACGAAGGTTTTGCACTCAAGACAAAGATTTCCATTGTGGCATGCATTTAAACCACTATCTCCATGTATTTTTAATAAGAATGATTAAAAATGTAACGCTTGAAGTGAAAGCAATGAAAGACAGATAACAATATGCAAACATTGCTCACATGCTTCACGAAAACACACCTTCTTAGCTACTTGTGTAATGAAATGAATGTCACAGGCACACCAATTGTAAATGGAAAAAACTAATGAAGCAGGGTTTTGGTTCGGTGTATCCACCTCCTCATGGTGTACTAATTTAACAGTGCAGGTTTATAGGATAAGGTGGCTTCATGCGTTCATGTCTTTGGTACGCTGCTTTACATGGAGAAGCAGCGTTCAGTTATTATGCTCCAAATATCTGGAACAAACTCCCAGAAACCTGCAGGTCCGCTGCAACTCTGACTACTTTTAAATCCAGGTTGAAGACTTTTCTTTTTGCCGCTGCTTTTAATTGAACTATTCACATCTTAAACTGCACTGTAACTTTTATTATCTTTGCTTTTTAATGCCATTTTCTTAATGTCTTTCATTTTTGTAAAGCACCTTGTCCCCCCAAAGGTATTGAGTTTTTTGTTGCTGTTATAAATTACATTGTAACTTCCAACATAATAAATACGTGTTTTGGGTAATTGTTGCATCAATTAACTACTTTGCGAATGCGGAAACAACAGTCCACTAAAGGCACATTTCCACTGCAGCGGGGTAGCCCCATTTAAGCGTCCCTAAGCATCCTCGCTCAGGCCACTGGCCGTCCGAGGCCAGTGGCTGTAATTTCCATTACAGTTTAGGACCTGGGGTAGCAACCCCGTGTAGGCGGGGCGATCGGCTTTGTTGTTCCGTCGAGCTCCCGCTGGATTTTATCATCCTCAATGAGATGTAGGAACGTCGTCACCTCCTCGGTCGACCACGGTGTGCTTTTCTTTCACGTTGCCATTTTTGTAGCTCCTCCGTTTACAAACATGCTGTGTATAAAAATGTTGCAAGCTTGCTTCTAGATATATATGTGACGCTACGGATGATCTCGCGCACGATCTTGTGACGATTCTCTCTGACCAATCAGCAGTCGAGAGTGTTGACGTCACTAGTTCAGCCCTGGCCTGATAGAACCACGATTTTATGGGGACGGAAAAAACTGGCCTGGCCGCTTGAGGACGATTAAGGACGCTTAAATGGGGCTACCCGCTGCAGTGGAAATGCGCCATAAGTCAGCTAACACATAAACAGTCCACCCACACATGTGTTTCAGTTATTAGGTTTGATTAAAGCTATTCTCATGACTGTGGGTGTGGACATACGGTGACTAATTGCCGTCTCCTTCCGTATGTCTTTTAGATGCAGCTGTTCATTGTTGCATCAATTTGGGTAGGACCATTTACAGCTTATTTATGGGCATTCTGCATTCATATTATTTTCCATGTTTGTATAGATGTCTTTCTTCAAAATGAAGGTGTCCTTAAAGTCATGATTGGGGTTAAAGTCCCCTACGCGTGCCGTTTTGGACCCTGGTTCGCGGAGGACACCAAAAAAGTCCTGGATAAGACAACTTAAACTTAACTAATGTGCATTTAAAGAGGAATAGTTTTGGTCGAAAACTAAAAAGGTACCATGGGGTACAGGAATTAGTTTTGGTTTCAAGACCCTGGTTCACGGAGGATACCAAAAAAGTCCTAGAAAGACAAGGTAAACTTAACTATGTGCATTTAAAAATAAAAAAGAGGAATAGTTTCGGCGAAAACTAAAAGGTACCATGGGGTCAGATTATAATTTCCCAAAGGGGGGTTCATTCAGATGTGTGTATCTCACACTGCACTGTAACTGATTAATGTATCTTAGCATGTAAATGCCATTTTATATCATTGCTTTTAAATGAGTGTTTTTAGATATCATTTCATAATGTTTCTTAAATGCTATTAATGTCTTTCATTTTTGTAAAGCACTTTGAATTGCCTTGTGTTGAAATGTGCTATATAAATAAACTTGCCTTGCCTTGGTACACATTTATACAAAAATAGGCTTTAATATTTGGAGTTTTAAATGTATTTTTCAGTTGGTCAGTTTGCCAGGGGTCAAGACATCGGTTTTAATTAAGCAATCATACACGAGAGGCCGTTCTTGAACTCCAGTACAGGCGTACGGACCCCGGCGCAAGCGCCTCGGTCCTGCCGCAGTACTGTCGTACCAATAATGACGTTCAAGAACGGCCTCAAGTGTATGATTGCGATTCTATAACACAAACTATCATTGTAATCAACAATATCGTAAAATAATCTACAGGCAGTTTGCTTTTCGGCCCAACGGTATACCGTTTTTCTCAGACGCGGAGGGATACTGACTTGTTGTGAAAAGGCACGTTCTATTTGACCGTTGTTTGATCGTGGAATCAAACACGCCTATTGACCAATCAGAGAGCTTGCTCACACCTATGTGTTATAGAATACACTGTAAAGGGGGAGGGGGGCACAGTGAGGGGGAGTTTGGTCACGTTGGGTTAAGGTTTATTTTGTTGGCATGCATCTGTGGCACTGAGTAAAAACTCCTGAATTATTCATTAAGAATTTCCACATTCCTGCATTAACTTACATTTCTTCTGGGGGAGGGGGAAGAAAGCTTTTTTTCTTGCTTTTCTTTTTATCCAATCTCATTTACTTGACTTCTCCATTCCCTTTCACAAACACTCCTATTTCTCTCCCTCTTTCCAGCTATCATAATACATGCATTGGGCCTTATGGTAATGGGACTAACTCCATCTCTGAGGCCAAAGCCATCAGGCCTGGTTAAGTGTAATTACTGCCTATTAAAGTAGCAATGCGGAATGGAGATAATGGCGTGGTTGTGATGCAATGCAGTACACTGTATTCTTAGTGGCAGAGTAGCCTAATCAGATATAGAAGACAATGGTCTTGTTAGAATTACAAGCAGATTCTCTAATGTATAGTAAAGTAGGCTTTCCCCCTCGAGTTACGGACTGCTAATGTATTATAAACAACAAAAAGGATTTAGATAATTTGAGTATGGATCTAAAGAAGCATTTCATTTGTGCCATAAACAAACCTCCAGAGCTTAATAGTGGACTTTTGATTAGTCCTCGTCGCTTCAAGTCACATTTATGCAAATAGATCTTTTGGTTTAAAAGTGGATGTGTTTTCCCTCTAGCCAGATGAAGTCATCCTGCACGTTAACTGCGCTTTCAAACTGTTCCTTTAAGAGCTGCAGCCGATCTGTCCAGAGAGCCGCAGCCCACTCCTGCACCTCCATCTACCTCACTGACACTGCTATTCCAATCAGGCTGTCTCCAGAGAAACACTGGGTGGGGGTGTACACGACCAATGTGTATGTGCGATAAACAGAGATGCTAAGATGGCTCTGAAAGCTCGACGTACTGCTAATTAAGAAAACATGCATAAACACAACACAAGCAAATGAAGACACATGTTCACCAACTTGAAAGCACAGGTGCAGTATTTACCGGTCCTGTGCAACACCTTTTTGTGCCCCCTTGAAACTGTTTGTTTATTTTTGAGCTTTTTGGAACGTTTTTTATAAATGTTGACCATGTGTCTTTAAATTGATGTTCCTGTATATCGGCAAATTATTGAGGAGGTTATTTTCTGCTCATGTTGTGTCTATTTGAATGTGTTTTCTCAATTTGCAATGCACAGGGCAGATGTCAGTAGTCTCAAAGCAGGACCCTCACTTCCTCCCAGTGATGGAGGTAAGGAAACCATAACGATGTCCAGTTCTGCTCTGGGTATGTGTGAGTGTGTTTTAAGGGGAGTCATGAATCTCCTCTCCACCCTCTCCTTTAGACATTGTTGTCTGCTTCATCCAATCTCTTCTCTAATCCATCTCCCTGAAAAACAGGCAAGCCACAGACCGCTGATCTAAACAACAACACCTAGAAACCAACCATTAGAGTTGTAGGCGAAGCACCGGCGTCAAGATAGAGTTCTTGTCTGGTTTCAGACTAATGACCTTCTCCATTGTTTTGTCCAGACGAAGACGAACCAAAGATAGGATATCTTGCTCGAATGACGATCTGAAAGCATTTTCTAAAACAAATAAGTTGATTATTCACATTTTCTTCTGATGTCGCAGGCTTGTTTTTTTCAAACGAGATACCTATTCACGTGTGGATGATCCTTATTTGACCTCTTATTCAAATATCTGATGTAGGAGTGCACATTTAATTACAGACACTGATACATTGGCATTTAAACATCCTGGCGAACGGCCTATCTTCTTCGGGATGTGCTGCTGCTTCTTGGGTTACACAGTGAGTGTTTGCACGCAGTTACGTCAGCAATGCTACAGTCAACTCATAATGAGTGCTCGGTCTCCCATGAAGATGTTATGGGCTCAATAAAGTCAATCCACCATTAAATATGAATGCCAAAGGTTTGAAACAGGCTTTGGAAGAATGTTCTTGAAGTTATGACAGGCACAAAAAAACATTTTACATTAAAAGGTCCGGGGACTTCTACCGTAAAAACATTAGTTGTATTTATTGGTAATGCAGAGATACGCTATGTTGTGGCATAACACATACAGAAATGTTCCTTAATGGTTGTTAGTGGATGTAGCCAAGCTGCTGCTGTGGCCCTTAAATGTGGATCCTATCATAGCATTGTCCAAGGGTTGGTGAGATAATCAATACTCAGATTGTCAAACACACATCCTAGTTTTTGATATCACATTTTAGAAACCATTACTGATTCTCTCTTTCTTTTCCATCACCTCATTCCACCCTCCAACACAATCAGTAAACAGCTATTTCATTTATGTTCTCCTTTGTATTGTTTTGTTGTTGTACTTCAAGAACCAAAGCTCTGCATTATAATTATTTGAACAATATATTTCACACACTTTTGCCTTAGAAAATCAAGTCAAGACCTCTCTCCTCTTGAGACTTCTTTTAACAACATCATTCCATTCACAGGCAGTCATTACACTATTTGTTGTTCTGCACATCTCTAGTATTATAAATGAGTAGAGCTTAGACTGTACTGCTGGATCTTGCCATTTGGATGTTGTGGTCCATATTCTAACACACTGACAACAAAATAAATGACTAGCAGTCAGTACATCATCTGTGGCCTTTCCTCTCCCGGAGAGAAAACGTTAGGAAAACAAAAAGGAGATAAGAATTCTAAGATAATTAAATTAGCATACATAAACACACTAGCATGTTTTAAGCACTTGATGGGGAGAAAAACAGACGCACGAGATGAGGTTGACTCCACTACTCTGATTAAGGGCCCCTCCCCAGAGAAAGTCCTTGAAAGAGTAATGGGCAGTCGTGAACTGACTTTACCTCCATTAACCAAACCAGCAAACATTTACATAATGTACACATAATGTGCTGATTCACTCTGTCCTGATTCAAACAAGGCTCAGATACCTCACCGTGGCTGTATCACCCCATTCATCACAGCAGGTCATTTACATCCAAAAGCACTTTAGAGCCAATGCCCATATGTCTTTGTCTACATACATTATGGGACCTTATCAGAAGAGTGTACAATACATCACCTTGTGTCATAGTATCGCATCTTTCTGAGATACCAAGGTGGTTTTCCATTCCATTCCGAGCACAATACTGTATAGTCCAAACATATGAAGCAGATTTTATATTGCTTGAACTTAATCTGTAACATGGACATGAAATAAGCTCCAGGTGGAAGGTAGAAGAACTATGAGCTATTTGTTGTTTTGTATTATCATTTACTTCTCAAAGACCAACACTTGCAGGTTAAATAATGATCAGTTTGCTTAACCTTAACCTAGCTTAATAGATGAAACTGTGCGCTACAGGTCTGCCAACATTAGGAATAATCACACAGTGTTAATAGGTTTGTGGTGAGGGAAATGTTTATTTTCAGCGTGAGGAATGGATTCAACAGCGTGTTTGTCTGCTCTAAACGTATTATGTTAGCTTGCTAGGCTAACTAACTTACTTATGTATCTGTGGTTGTAATTTAGAGGTACTTGCAAGGCTAAGCAGCCTATCTTAAGCTAACTACATTAGTTGTATGGGTGACAGGTTTCTTAAAAATAGCCTTGTCCAAAACCAGCATATTAACATTGTAGGTAGATGCTATCAGGACTTGTGAGATTCTTAGGCTCTTGCCATGTTACCACGAGGTCAGTCCTCGCCCTAAACACTGCTTTGAAAGGCTAATTGTTGCCAACATGAGCTCAAACAGTTAGCTACCCACATCTGATCAAATGTGCAATTGTCAGTTTAAGGTTAAGCCTAAAAAATGTAAGTGGTTAATCTTCCCACATTATCATTATAAACGTCATATGTGCCATGCAACTTCAGATAGCTTGACAAAAGAAGCAATAATTACATAATGGGGCATTGGTTGGCGAAAAATGAATGCAATCTAATTACCTGTAGTTGTGAATGTTACCCATAGAAAAAAACAGCCTTACTGCACAGTCTATAACTAGGAGATGGTCTACTGTACCAAGTAGCAATTATATCTTTGTTCAGTGTGTCATAACTCAACCAATTGAACCTGCATCCAGAACCGGTTTCATCCTGCTGAACCCACTAATCGATAGAAGAGCTCCTTCCTACGTACTTCCCTCTGTGCACCCACATGTAGTCACTTTAAAAGAGCCTCTCCAAGCTTTATCGTTACAGGCACAGGTTGCAAACACCAGTAATGAAAGGATAAATGAGCTAATAATAACTGCCTCAGCCTCAGTCGAAACTCCGTGTTTATCACCATGTTCCGTGTTTCTGCGACTCTCTCTGTCCTCTCTTGCACTGCACACAAATGTACTCAGGCACCTTGCAGCAGGGTGGCACAAATTGCAATTGGACACCTGATGAGATAGGAAGTACCAGATATACTGACCGACTGGATAAAAGAAAGCCAGCATGGCCGCTAAGCACACACCATCAGCTGCTGTTTGGTCTCTGAGCCCCTTCATGAACTCCATCGATGGAAGGCAAACATAAAGCAGACACACTTCCACAAGTCGGCCTTGCACAGCTGAGGAGGCGTACGCCAGGAGAAGTTAAGCCTTTGACATGTGTGTGTGTGTGTGTGTGTGTGTGTGTGTGTGTGTGTGTGTGTGTGTGTGTGTGTGGGTGTGTGTGTGTGTGTGTGTGTGTGTGGTGTGTGTGAGTCAGGACCTCGCTGGTGGAGAGTGTGTTCATGCATAAGCATGCGCTTGAACTCAATGGGCAGTCTCTATTTTCGTTTCCGTCACGTACGCATGAGCACACAACTAAATGGACACACACATTCACAGGTCTCGGATCAAGATCAACGCTTCTGCTGCCAAAAAATGATTCAAGCTCAGACTCGAGCCCATGTGCCGACACACACACAGTGTCCTGATTATAATTCTCTGGCTTCGGCACCGGAGAGAAAGGGCTGTGTAAGATAACACACAGAAAGCAGGCTATTGTCTTATTCTAATCCTTCTTTTGAGGGAATGTAGTGAGAAATATCAGGGAGCAGTGAGGCTGTGTGAAAGCTTCAGTAAAGTGATATCTACAGTCCAGTGGGTTGTTTTTTCATAAAATATGCATAACCCCGATTCTTACTATTTCACAGGCGCTGACAAAGTGGCACTGGCTGACTAGGCAGACAGCATTAATATCTTCTGCACAACATTAGCATATGGACAAAACGGTACAAAGTCTCTTTTTTCTTCTCTGTAAACTCTTGGCTGCATGTTTTTATTTCTTTTTTTTTTAATCTCAATGTATTCAGTGTTGCCCGCTTGTTCAGACCATTTTAAAGTGAGTTGTTAAAGTGGTCTTTTACTCACAACCTGTACGGTAAATGCTGACCTGGGCTGAGCAGCTTTAAGGCACACCAATTTGTTTTCAATTGTCCATCAGCTCAACTCATTCGGTTCCGCCTCTCTCCGAGTTAATTTGACCACCTCCATGTTCGGGCACCAATTATTGACTTTGATGATTTGTGTTGTTTATCGGCGGGGGAGTTGTGTTCATTCAGCAGATTAATATTAGGGTTGGCAACCAATGATTATTTTTCATTTTAATTATTTAATGAATAGTACATTTAGTCTACAACATCAACAGGGTCACAGAGCTCAAGGTGCTGTCTTCAAACTGCTTGGTTAGTCCAACAAACAGTTATAAAACACAGGAGTCAAATAGTTGATTACTGATTTGTTTTTCATTAATTTCAGCACCATTTCATTATATTTAAATATACCGGTATGCATTTGAAAAACAGTTGACTGGTTATCACTTGTTTTCATTCAATTAGCAAACATGCTTTCCATAGCAATAATGAATGCCTCTCAACTCTATTAAAAACGGTTTCTTTTCTGGTGCGTCACTTTGGTCACGTTTCCCCCCGACTGCCTCCTCCCGAATCTCTACTTGATATATTGTGCTGGCCGTGGTCGATGAACTCTCTGAGCCTGTAATAAGCTGGCCCTGCAGAACTCTTAATCCCACCTCGATCAGTCACTCAATGAAACATTAGATGCTGCAGGAAAATGTATGCAGCTGAAATTAAATGAAAACACAGAAATGACTCCCCTGAAAAGAAGTGAGCATCTTAAGCCTCACATCGATTAGAGTCGGAGTTGGGCAACGTTCTTTATTAACTTTGCACAGACCTTCCCCACAGACCTAACTGCAAACAAACACAACTGAAGTGTCAGCAGGTATACCATGTGCTTGGATGGACTTCAGAGCTTTGTACATATGTTAGCTTTGAGCTGGCTATGTGGCTTATATCAGCTCTTTTGGGCTGTTGCAGATCAGAACATTAGCATGAATTACTACTTCCTGTTACATCTGCTGGTCACAGTCTACAGAAGATGTGTACTGTATTATCTGTATATCTGTCTACATGTAGCTCTTCTTATTTTCCGTTTTTGTCATTTCATTGGGAGTGAGTCAGGCTGCCTTTGTGAAAGAACGGCGTGTTCAAAATACTCCGAACTAATGGACGTCCATACAGTATGTCTCAAGTGTTCATTTAAAAATTGAAAGAAAGAACCTCGACTCCAGGAAGTAGAGGCAGATAATCTTTCTGGGAAGAAAACCAAGGAAGTGAGTGTTACAACTATCTTCAGGTTATAAGCCTCTTTATGTAAATTACTGGTCTTGTGTGTGCTACAGAGAACCCCCCCCCCCCTGTTGTTTTTTTAGACGGATACAAACAGTGACACGCATGCAAGATACATCTGAAAAGATTACGGCAAACATAATTCAAGGTGCTGTTGTTGTTGGGAGGTCCAGCTCAGAAACAACCATTGTAATACTAATTAAAAACCGCAGCTGCAAACCACTAAAAATAGCACGTACTGCAGAGGCCCATCAATTAAATGCACCCCCAGGGGACAGCTGTAACATCGCTCAGGAGGACTGATGTGCTTTTGCTGCAAAAATGCTAACTAATGAAGTACACACATACTGTGTTACAAGGCCAGATGCAAGGACACCATCAGGATGGCAGTTTAAAGCACTGCTGTGTGAAAGAAACAAAGCATGTCTGCTTCATGATATTCACGTCATTCAATATTGAAGTTTCTTTTCTACATGTTGTCATTAACTCCTCATTTGTTGATGTAATTGCATAAGCATAAAAATAAGATCCCTGTTGATATATTATATAACTAAATTACACTGCATTACATTATTTTGTAATCGTTGAATATTACTTTTTTGAACAAAATCGTTCTTCTATAAATGTATGTATCAATGTATGTATAACATTGATGTATAATGTGTTCATTTTACAAATACTTACACAATTACACTATACTTAGAAAATATACTCCACGCTTCATGGCTGCGTTAGCTGCGTTGCACGTTTGTTAGATTTGTTTTGCATTCATAATTGTACGGTGCACTTACATACTGTAGTCTCAGGAACTAGAATGTATTTATTTCATATTCTTATTAATGTCATTTATCTAGTTTCTAAAACATCTTTCTGTTTTAATTTTAAAAAGTTGTTTGTATCTGTTTTTTCACCTCTTAATCTGGTTGTTTGCCTGGCACAAAACAGGAGATTGCCCATTTCAAAAGCATTTTCACTTTTGGAATTAAACCGCGATCATGCAGCTGGGTTGAATAAAAACCTATTGAGGATTTTGGCATCGGCCCTTACCAACAATAAATCCCAAATCTCATGTCTTTCCAATTAACCAAGTGTATTCTGAAGAGGGGACCCCTCTTTTCCCATGCATGTTTTCTTACGATTGTGCGGCCGCAGTAAAAATGGCATTCGAGTGACCACTTGCTCTTCGTGGACCCTCAAGAGAATTGGCTGCTATATTCACACATGTGTTCAATGGTCCATTACATTAGTATGAGGGAGCTGGCGGGTAAGTCGTCATTATCTCCTATCCGAATGATTCAGAACTTTCAATCTCACATACAGCTCCTCTGGGTGATATCTAGATAATATCATGGTTGCAGTGGATGTGTGAAAAGGGGCTTTGGTGTGTCTTTTTGCTGCTGGAGCATGTGAATTTCAGCACGACAAAATGGCATCTTATTATGACACATAAAATACGCAAGTGTACAATTTTAGTGCATCCACCGCATGAAAACGCTGACCTCAAAATGATGCTCATTGAGGATCTTTCTGATTATCCTCTGGCTTCATTCCACGTCTGCTCCTGCGGCTCTTTAGTGCAGCCAAGGTGAAACGGTGCACGAGGGAACAAGGCCTCTGACTGTCAGCTACTGTGATACACTCAGCCCTGCTCTGCTGCTACGCTCAGGCCTTCAAGGGGCTTTCCAAACTAGTTTCAATTCCACAACCTTTGCCCGTGTCAGTCCAAATAAACAGACACAAGGATGGGGAAAGAATAAGACCGAGACATGAAAGAAAATATGAGCAGAGGAGAGACCCTTAAACGAAAAAGCCCAGTGTTTCCAATCTACAATGCATCAAATGAACCTTACTGGAAACGTATCAAGGACTTGAGAGAGTGGAGCTAATTTACTGCAAAATATGTTTGGTTTTTTCTTCTGCGACTGAAAATTGGATGCTTTTAAGAGGGAGAGGTCATTGATTATATTAGATTCATATTAGTTTATTTTATTTTTCTGCTTTGTATTTAAAAGAAAGCCAGGATTGAGTACTACTGAGGGAGTCTAAAGAGGAGAGGAGGGCAGATCTTACTCAGGGGACCAATCAGAGGCTCAGGAGTTCAATCCCAGCCTCTGCAGTCAACATGTCGCAGTGTCCTTGAAGAAGATACCCAACCCAAAAATGGCTCCCATAGGCATGAAATCCTTGGTATTTAAGTGTACAGTATGTACTGTAAGTTGGCGTCGGCTAAATAACATAATGTAATGAGGAAAGAGTAGATGAGAAGAGAAGAAAGAAGTCAAGCACTAGTGAACATTTAAGGAGGCGTTCAAAAGCGCAACAACTAGATTTTTTTCCGAATTCGCAGCATGTTTTGAAGATGAACGACGGTCAGAAAGACTTTCCTTGATATAGATGATAAGAACACAGCCACATATTACTCATGGGATACAAACTCTTGGTGGTTGGAAGTGTTTCCGATGCGACTGCGATGAAAGGGCAGCGGCTCCCCCGTCTCGGCACTCTTCCACCCACATGCGAGGTGGAATAGGACAATCAATGCCCGATCAATACAAACAATAACACTAAATCACTGTTATTCTTTGATGAATGCTAATGAGCCTTCGCCGTTCGTCGAACTGCAACTTTAGAAATAGAGAGGTGGCACTTGCAGTCGATGGGATAATAAAAGCGTTTTAGCTTAATTAACTTTCTCAGGAGAGCGCAGGGGTCGCTTTGGATGCCCTACCTCTGAATAACTACATTTTATTTCAAAGCATAAATATGGAACGCTGCTAAATCAGGCTGTACGTTTTTTAATATGTTTCTCACTGATCAACACTAAACGTCTGTGCTGCAGATGTCTCTATTTATAGGTGGATTTTATTTGAAGACTTTAAAAGATATTTGGGTTGTTGCAGGACTTGTTTCATTTCACATAATATTTATTTTAAGTATAAAGCATATTTGCTTCTTACAATTTAAAAGGTATCTATGGTGGAAGCGGCACTCGTGTTTTTTACTGTAGCGCTAAGAGACTTTGTTGCATTTTCAGAAGTGTGAATATACACCTTTCTCAGGGTCACAGCTTTCTGAAATGTGTCCTAGCAAAGACTTAGAAAGGAGATAGACACTGTGGCGAGTCCTTCGCACAATAACAAAGATACAAACTGCAATCACATCTTTAAAAAAACGTACTGTTCTCAAGGTCTGCCTCCATAGAAGAAACATAATAACAGAGGGTGAATTTTCATGGTAACATGGCACTTACAGTAGACGTCCACCCTGATGGACTTGATGGCGGGGGATCCAAGGCCGTTCTCAGCCTTGCAGTAGTAGCGCCCCCCCTGGGTCCTCAGGATCTTTGCAATGTTGAGCGTCTGGTTGAACACACTGGAGTCATGGAAACGGTCCGACACACTGCCCGCTGTCTTTGTCCATCGGATCTGAGAGGAACAAAGAGTAGACATGACTATAGATTCAGATTTAGAGTGAGGCGTCCAGCTTCAGTTAAAAAGGAAATATACAGTGTAAATAATATAATACTACAAACTCTTCGAATGATAGCAAGTATTCAAATACTCATACAAGTCATAAAAACAATAAAGGCTTGGAATAACCATCACTCAAATAGCTCTCAATTCCAGGGCAATAATATAAATATTATACCAGTCTGAAGCTTTGAGTTTATATTTTTATAGTTTTATATATTCTTTTTTTCTCGAATTAAAAAGATTGGAGTATGCCCTTTGAGCAACTGAATGGCCTTTAATGTGAAATGTCTTAGCAAATGTCTTTGGCTTTACTCACAGAGATTTGTAAAACAAAAACAGGAAGTGACTGGAAATAAATAGTATATCACGAGATTGTGTTCTTAAAACGGAAACAACAGTGTTAAGTTTGCATTATCAGCCAACAACATCAACGACTCCCTTGTCAAGGAATACTTAGCCACATAATCTTCCATTCAAACTTGTTTTCAATGAATAAAATAAACGAGATATAACATGTTTAGAAGTTAGCTTGAGGTAGATTGTCTTAGCTTTGGACAGAGCCAGGCTAGCCCTGCTTCCAGTTGTTATGCTAAGCTAAGCTAAGCGGTTGCAGTGTGTCGTTGAATATGTATCCAACAGATATATATCAATCATCGCACGTAACTCTCAGCAAGATTTGTATCATTCCTTTGAAATGGAAGCAGATCCGAAAATTGCAATCAAAGTCCTGTCTTATAATATGAGCCTTTTTCAAATAATGATTGGGTTCTCTGTGTAGTTGAGATAAATAGAGGCACTATTTGAGAATTTGCAGGAGATACAAATTACATTATTTGATGCCTGTTTGCTATATTGTCTGTATGTTGTATTAGATTGGGTGCACAAGCTACTGATGGAGAACACCCTGTTTTAGAGCTATTTTGTGAAATGCCGCAGTACGGAGGACTTTAGAGTCGAAAATCTTCCTCTAACTTCCCTTTTTCCTTCTTTCCACACAAGACTGACACCAGCATGGCCTTCTAGCATGAGTACCTTTCACTAACTGATGAGACCCAGTTAGCCCATGGCATTGAGGTGTAATGAAAGGTGAAATAGTGTTACTCTCCAACATGAGGTTATAATTGACTCTCCATCATCTGCCTCTCCTGTCCTCATTAAGGCATACAGCATGAACAGGTACTGTGACTGCTCTGGCCTGGGGGCCGCATAGGCAGCTACGGAGCATAAAGCACCGTTCAATCCCTTTCCCTAAGTAAGCCGCAGATGGACTGGCTTTACTCGCACAGCCTCACATCTCTGTCTAAGCAGGAGGAGGCTATGAATTAGAATCAAATATCTCCACACTGTACGGTGATAGCATCATCTCTGATACTGATACCATACCATTTTAGAGAGATAGCATCATATAGAACAGGGATATCACAGCATGGAGGGATAAAGATTGGGTGCTCTCCGGGGAGATATGCTGCTCTAGCTGGGGGGTGTTAACCATGACGACTCCAGCCCGGGGTGACCACACTTTAGAAGTTTGGTCATTTTCCAATCAGACGGGAGAAAGGCAATGAAAGCTTGGTTGTCCAAAACCTGATAATGGTGCCCTTCTCCTATTTCTTTTTGGTAGCCCGGGGCTAGTGGATGACAGGGAGAGGGATTCACATGCAGCAGAAGTTTATCAGAGGAGTTTCAGATTCGTAGTCTTGCTTGGGGTGCTACCGTTCGGAGAGTGAGAAATAAATTAGCTTCCTTGAATGTGCGTGCTTTATTTCTTCTCCGACCTCTTTCACTGAAAATACAATTCTGTAGCCAGATGGAGGTTATGTACCATCCATTTATGTAGCCTTTAAGTGGAAATATAACCATTGGAAATAAATGCTTTTAAATTAATAGACTACACTGCGCTGAAACTGCTCCACTTGGCCGTCTAGAAATGTACCAAGAGACATTGAAAGAAAGCATTTCATGAAAAAAGCCCGAACTCAGCAATTGATCGTTGCTGCTGTTAGAAAATAGACCACTTATAGCAGTTAGGGACATCATGAGTTCAGCAAAAGCAGCCCCAAAGTGAAATAAGTTATGATTATAAATTAGAGGAAGTTTGGGAATTCTGTGTTACTCTCTGACAGCGCCCCGGTTTCCCCGTAATGCAAATACAAAGCAAGCTAGCGTATGGCGACCTCAGCAGGATTCCTTATTCTACCAGCTTATACCCCCAGTGATTTCCTTTGCCTTTTGTGTAAAGAGCTTTGAGTTTTAGGAAAGTGCAGTATCAATAAGTGCATTGTCGCAGTGACACTAAGAAGTGGGTGTTCAAATAAACTCTTCATATATTCAAGAGGGAAGTGCGGCTGTTTGTTTCAGCAGCAGACCACATTATCGGTGAGCTTTCAACTCGCCCCGTACCCTGGAGCTATTTTCATTCCTCCACTACTTTGACTCCTCACATCTGAGCGCCTCTGCCCACAGGGGGAGTCCTGAAGTGTGCCTGTTTGACCCTCTTCACTCTCCTCGGTGCAATGCAAATACTCTTGATCTGAGAGGAGCTGGCGGATTTGAGCAATATGATAATTGGCGCTCCTTACCCACTGGCAGCCAGGTGGAGTTTTTTAAAAAAAAGCTATTTTTGCTGCACTTTTGTCACTTCTCAGCTGAATCTCTGGAGGTGCTCATAAGTATACACTGGGGAATTAGTCAAACTATACAGGATGTACCATCCATCTCCTGTTTTATGGTAGAAGTTGATTATTCGTGTCTTTCCCTTGCAATCTGGTGCATATATTATTGCCATGACATTTAAATGCTGTAATACGCAGCATGGTTTAGAAAAGTTGTGCACATTTTTGCATATTTATTTTAATTAAATACATGACAGCACTTAGTTCCACAGGGATAAGCAGAGTCGATACAACAACGACATTCCAATAGAAAGATCAACGTTTGCTTACAAGAAAAGTAAAAAAAAAAGCTCATCTACAGTAGATTAGTATCCAACTGAAAATCCCAGCAGTGTTTGCGACCACACATGCTGCGATGTTACGGCGAGAGCTAATTAAAATGCGCCCAGTGTCTGTTGTTATGCAGGGATCATATGCCAGAGCACGCGTCTTCAGTGAATCTCCCATAATGCCTGCTGTGACGTTTCCCTCTCCCTAACAACAGACTGGCTTCTAATTGCCTGCCATCTTTTTTCTTTTCCAGCACCGAAGGCGGTCTGTGCCGCTCGCTGGTGCAGCCAAGTGTGGTTGAGCATGACAATCAAGCGATCAGGAGAAGCTTCAGGGGGTCCGAATCACAGGTCTATATTAGAAAATACTGGCCCTTTGAAAAAAACTGCATGACTAGATGACTCAGTGAAGTGTTTGATATTGAAAAGGAAGAGAGATAAAAACAGAATCAGGATCTCTTATAGGCAAAACACGCTTGACAAATAAAAAAAATGGTGGCTCGCTTGTATTTTCATTGGCTTTGAGCTACATCCGATATGTTAGAGTGCTGCAGTTTGTAGATTATTGTGTATAAATGTCTGTTGATTGTGTATATATATATATATATATATATAGGTATATACATATTTGTATACATATTTTTATATATATTTGTATTTGGGATTGTGGGAAACGACATTTCAATCTCTCTGTCTGTACACACAAACTGAAAGATTGACAATAAAGTTGACTTTGAAAAAATAAATAATAAAGACCGCGGGTGTGTTGACAGGGTCTAGTTCAATGGGAAGATCTGAAACAGAGCTGATATTGTCGTTTGTAAGTGCAGAAATTGAAAGTTAAATCATATTGAAAAAAGCACCATCTGCTGAAGACACCAGTATTGTAGGCGGACTGTCATGAGAGCATCCAAAATAGATCACATACTCCAATTGGTCTGTATAAAGCGAAATGTCCCTGGACCCGAGGTCAGGTTATTTGTACTCGCTGACCCGGTGCGCTGCGAGTTGAATCTGGCCAGCCAATAATTGAAAAGGTGTTTGCAATGTAGTGTAGCTGGCTGTTGGGAGCCTGGTACTCAAACAAAGCAGTGTGGACATAATGGATGGAGGCCAGGGCAGGGGAGACGGGGGCAGATGGCTTCATCATCAGGGACCCTTTGATGTCTGTTCACGGCATCAAAGACAATGAACCGAGCTGGAGGACGGTGACCGTGAAAGTATGAACAGATACATCTGTATGTATGTGGTGCTGATACAGAGATAAAGATAAAAGGGAGACGAAAGGTTTTATTTGTATCTGTTTATTAAATAGCAGCAGGGCTGAAACTAATATCTATGTTCAGCATTATGTATTCATGCATTTTCTGATTAAATGTTTGATCCTTTCATCCATAAAATGTCGCAACAAGTGAAAGATTCTCCTCAAGTTTCCAGAAGCCTCAGGTGACATCTTCAAGTTGCATTCATATTCAATTGTCATTGATATAGAGCAGAGAAAGAGTTGTTTTTCACATTTGATAAGCTGTTACACAGTTATAATATTGAACATTGCTCGATAAATGACTCAGTTGTTAAAATTCTTAGTAGATTAACTTCATGTTCTATCAATTGATTCATCTAATGAAATTGCCGGCACTGAATGGAGATGGAGAGAGAGACAGAGAGAGAGAATGGATCTGTTTGTCTTTTATATATCTATCCATAAACTGCATATAAGAAGTGGACAGTCACCATGATGTAAACCACCATGACGCTTCCGATGACTTGATGGCATTGTGTGACATAAGAGGGTGGCGTTAAGCACAATCAACCATTTTAAGGAGACCAAAAAGTTGTATTTAACTTGAATGAACTGAAAACACACTGGGGGTAAAGCTGTAGGACCAACACACTGAGGTCTTTTAAACTACCCTGTGGTACCGACCTGTAACTCCCAAGGTAGTTCAGCCCTTAAGCACGCCTTGCTTTCGATTTGAGAGTAAATGGGACCATTGGATCTAATCATTGAACATTATGCTGTATTGAAAAAATGCACTACTATAAATTGAGACGTTAAACTCATCAGGAAAATGTTTATTGAGGGTATAAATCAAGTGAGAAGTCCGGTCAAATCACCTCTGTGACAATGCTGATATCGACAACGTTTACCAGGTTACAAAATGAAGTCTGATTGCATAGAAGTCTATGAGAAAATTAACGAACTTCTCAGTTGCTCAAATCACTTCTGTGCCTCAGAGCGGCACCAGAGTGACTAAATCAAAATCAAAAATCAGGGTGTGAGGAGAATAGCACATTCAAGATATTCTCTCATCATTCTCAGTGAGGCAACTTCCTCAAATCCTTCCAGTGCCCTTTTCCCTTTGCACCTCTGACGATTGAACTCCCCCCCCCCCCCCCCCCCGAGCCTGCCACATGCCAGCAGTCCCAGTCTTCCTCCACAGCCTTCAGCAACGACTTGAAATGCCAAACCCAAGAGGCACAGTGGAAAAAAGCACATATTATACGGTGTGCTGGTGACTGACAGGAACATACATTTATTTGACAATTAAATAGGAAGGCAGACAAGTGTTGAGTGTGTCTGTGTGTGAGGTTGGATGATTTTATTATTAGAAAGCCTCTGTTTCTTTTTTTTCTTTTTCTTCGAGATGAGTGGGTGGATGTCAGAGAGGCCCACTGTGTGTGAGCTGCTGCCTGGTTGGACACAATCCAGAGACTCCATCAGCGGGAGGGCCTGAGGGGCGTCCGTGTCATTTAAGAAGTGCGCATATTGATAGGCATGAGGAGAATTAAACGGTGACAAAAATTGCCGACCGTGGCCTCATTTGCCATGTGGTTGGTCATTCGAGGTGCTGATGTTGAACTTGGCACAACACCAATCACTTTGTGTATTATCATGGGAGCTGGTAGTATTTCAAAGCCGTGGAGGGAGAGGGGAATTTGGACAGTAATGATGAAAAACGCTATTTTGTGATTTGCTAATGCAGAACTAATCGATAGCATTTATAGTGATCGAGTAGTGTGACTTGGCCCCCTGTGATACCATTGTGCAGATGGAGAGTGTAGTTAAAGTTATGGCTGGTATAGAAGTTGTTGGAGAAAAACTAAATTGAGAATGATTCCACGGAAGGGAGAAACTGCTTTCCCATTAAGCTTAGGTGTACAGTAGATCATAAGCGGCTCCAGGGGCGAGCTTACAGGGCTTAAGCTCTGAATGTGTTCAGAAAAGCCCGGAATCTTTTACTTTTCATCATGGATGGCGTTTTCTGTACTCAACCCCGATTACAGCTGCACAGGAAGCAATGTATTTTCAACTTTGCGTCAGAGCGAAACGTTGACACACTATACAACTCCTCCCCGCTGCAGTGGCCTTTCTATCAAGCAAAAAAAGAGAGAGACTAAATGTATGTGTACATTTTTTTTAAATGAAGCTCTAGTCTAACTGGTAACTTCTCTATAAGTATTCCAGATGACAGCTCAGCGATTTGTGTGTCCATGACAATGGGAAGGTGCTAATGAATTGTCCAAACCAATATTTGTTAATGATCTTATATGAGTTTATTAAAGGAATTACACTTGGTGGTGCAGGTAAGGTCTGTACCAAGTCGTCTGGAGTTTAATGCAATACGTAGCCTATTCTAATACAAGTTAAAGAGTAAGATATAGGGGCGACTTGATGTGTTGATCCAACTCCCCTCAGGCTACACTAAGCATTGACAGCTTGCAAAGCATTAGCAGTAATGCCTGGGAAATAAATGAGCAGCTGTACATTTGAAGAGGTTGGTATTTAAAATTAAACTCAAACTTAATATATACGGGGGGTGAATCAAGAGTCAATTGATTTTAAGTTTGAGTGTAAGGTGTTAGTAGGCTTTTTTATATTCACTGTTAAAGCATTTTATCTTAACATTGATTTAAAGGCCAAGAGCAAAAGGTGGAAGACTAACCTCACAGGAAGCAGAATGTTCAGTAAAATCCAAGCACAAAAAAGGTATTTTCTTATCAAAGTAATTTTTTCTTATATATTTAAACCTGTAGCATTGGTATTTAAGATATAAATACATGCCAAAGATGCATATTGTGGAGGAAATGCCACTTTAAAAACAGAAACAACCTGGTTGGCAACATACCCTAACCATATCCCACTGCTATTTTTCCAAGAGTATCAGAAGTTATTATTGTATTGTTAATTCCGTCAATATCAACAACATTTTAATGCAAAATGGGCCTAAGAATATCAAACTGAGTAGTCAAAAAAATGAAAATCACACAATCTCTAGGGAAGATGAATTAGGGGAACCAAGTTACCTTTTCCATACATTTCCTCACAACATCTATTTTGTAAGCATGTATCAAATATGAAATAACCTAATAAAACAAAAATGTTTCTATGAATCAGAAACTAAAATCTGTACTTTAAGATAATGGGCCTGGTTGATGTTAGCAAGCGAACAGATGGCGAGAACAAGTACAAAGCAGTATATTACAAGCAAGAAGAAGTAAGTAAGTATGGACACTCACACTAAACTTTTCCCACTGTTGGAGAGACATGTCCCCACCAAAGGTTAAAACCGAACCTGTGCCCATAGCTTAAATCACAAGGGGACACACTTGGGGATCCAAAGCTAGCTCTGCAACCTTTATAAAGAGCACTGATTACTTTTCTCCCCACACTTCTTGAAAGATGAAGAAACTAAACTCAATTAAAATGTGGAACTTTGGGGCAAAGAAAGACTGGGAACATGTTCTGCGGATTAATATTTAACTCTGATTTAAAAGATGAGTCGCTGTTGCCGTATCAACATGCGAGTGTCGCATACCAACATCACATACCCAGCCGTAGGTCTTCTGCCACCCCAGGTAACCTCGTCTACTCCCGAATGCACTCAGACTGAATGTGCGTTTCCTCTCCTCCCCCCCGCGATCCCATGGCACAACCAGAGGGGGGGACAGATGACACATCCCAGAGTTGGGGGAGACACAGCAGAGACCCTCTGTGCCAGGGGATCTGCATGAGTCTCATAATGACTCAGTTTCAAAGGAGATCCTGCTCTCCTGCCACAGCCTCGCAGGGCTTTTGATCTCCCACTCCTCTCCCCTCCCCCCTTCCTCGCTCTGCTCTGTTTTTTACAAATTCTAATAAGGAGGAAAGACAGCGATGATTAGTGTGAAGTTGCCCCCACCCCTCCCTCGACGAGAAGAGAAGAGAAGATGATGTCGGAACCTCGTTTGCTAATTTAAGAGGCCTCACCTTTTCAATTGTGAATATAAAAATCGATGTGCTCTATTGCTTCTGCGTCCAGAGGGGAAGTGTACAAATGAATCGCCCTGCCTATCGATCAACAGGGGAATTATCTTAATGAATGTAAAGAAGTTCAGCGCTGTCTGTCCCGAGAAGGAGCTGAACTCCCACGTAAACTTTCAGTTGACCGGCAAATTGGAAACAACATTCGATAAATGTTCGAAAGGTTAGTGTGTGCAAATCATGCCCTGTGAGGAGACAACGTGATGGGCAGGTCGTCTGTGGCAGAGCTGACATTTATACCTGCGTGGATCAAGTTAGTCGGTATTTTGTCTAAACAAGTAGATGAAATCTGTTTTGTTTTTAATTAGTTTTGTTATAGATTTGGATGAAAGAGCAGTAAGTAAAATTTCCTTCAGAAAAAGCTGGAAGACTTTTGAATTGGTTCAGATCACAACGGTAAATAAAAAGAGTTTGAGAAGAACTCCCTCTCTGCTGCAGGGGACCCTCGTGCATTCACGTGACCCACACTCGTTACACTGTGGCCTGTTTTGGCAGATGTTTCGCCTGTTTTGTTTTTCACATTCTCATTAGCTCCGGAAGCTCTCATTATCAACACGCAGGTGCACAATGCAACCTAAACCATCAATAATGAAAGGATTACACTTTTAAGCTGCTTTAGTGCAGAGGAACGTGGTGTGCCGCTCATTGGCGCTAATGGAGAATTAAAAAGCAAGCTGGAAGGAGAGTGAGGAAAGGAGAAACAGACAGGAAGGACAGACTACATTAGCAACGTGTCCCATGATTCATGCGGGGCTATTTTGGTTCGGTGATGATGACAGCTGAGGGCGGGTGAGTTCTTTACCTGTGGTCGAGGATGGCCCGTCACCAGGCAGGTGAGCTCCAGGGTCTCTCCCTCTCGGATGGTGTACACTCTCTCCGTGTGCCGCTCCTCCTCCACATTACAGGCGTGCCCCGAGTGTATAATGCGGACGCTCGGAGGTGCTGCGGAGGAGAAAAAGCACAAGGTGTGTTAGCATTCTGTTCTTTCTTAAGGAATGAGTAGTTTACCAGGATAGATTGCGTATTGATTAAGAGGTTGCCTCAGTGAGAAAAAAAGGTTTCCTTAAAGTGCTGTGGCTAGGTTTGTACTGCACACAACAAACTAGTGTTATTTATACCAGTAAAAGAAAATAATTGACTTTTTTTTACTTTCATAGCATTTACTTTGAGTGTAGCTTTTCAAATATTGCTAGCATATTGAATTCAAATGGAGGAAAGCTACTTTGGGAAAGCTATTCACTGCCAATTTTAGATTCCATTGGTAGTAACTTGTGAGAGGAGCACTTTCACACTATATGGGACTGATGGGGCTCGCGCTGCCAAACACAGCATGAACAATTCTGTAAAACAGCTTTAATTTCCCTTTTTTCGAAATGTTCACCAAGCGGATCACGTCGAGCTGATTTTGTTTACATTACTCACATGATTAATGAATATGTGTTTTTCTAATTTACACGAACAAAAGTGAAACATAGGAAAACAGCTGTATGTATGCGTGAATGTAAATTAGAGGCATAGCAAGGAGTGAAAAATGATGCTAATGCAAGAACACGCCATTACTATGCAACTTCAGAATGACCGAGCATGCTGATTGGCTCTAAGAAGGCACCATGCGAAAGACATTTGGGAAAAATTCAAAGCACAACAAATTCTCAAATGGAACCTTACAAAATGAGATGGAGTTAATGTGTGGGACATTTATTTTTTATTTGAGTGAGATGTTGATTCAATATTTGACCTTGTGACCCTCTACAGTACTTTGTACTTTTCTCTGATGCCCTTTTGCTCAATCTAAATGACAGTTGGGAAAATGAAGATTACCACAAAAGCAGCAACAAATTAGTTTCTCTCCACTCAGACGGAAAGTGACATTCACTTAGCATCTCAACTAAATTACCCAGTGTAATCAGCAATAATTCAGATGCAGTGTCAAGGAAATGACCCACTGTGATAGTGGGCTGCAAAACAAGTAATTTCCAATTTCTCTCCTTTTCATGTCCTCGCTCTGCAAACATTTCAGAATTAATTTAATACTCAGAAGGGTTTCAATATAAAACATTACCACATGTACAACAAGAAGGAAACATAAATTATCTCAATTAAAACACTCAAAAACATCTTAGGCATTTGAATAGGAACCTTCTCAACTGTCATTGCAGCATATGAGTGAGTGTCCATTTTCAAATTGGTGGCTCTCACAGGACAGATTTCATTAATTTGAGCCTATTATTTCCAAATGTAATACAATTACAGATTTTAAAAAGGTAGAAGCTTTCAAATGGGCAAATTAAACCTACTATTCATGAGAATAGGCATACTGTGGTACAAGTTCATGACAGAAAAAGTCTTCCCACAGCTTTCCGTCCATAGTTACTGCTCTGGTTCTGTCCACCAATAATGTCCCTTTGTGAGAAAGTAAGGACATTCAAATCTGTCCACAGCCCCACATTCAGTGGGACACAAGTGGTGGGGGGTTCAACTGAAGGGAGGAACAAGTCATCTTAGGTAAACCGCCCAAAATGATCAGTTCCACTGAGTTGTGGAGGCGCAGTCACATGTAACCGACCCCTGACAATACTAGCATCTGTTAGGCGTATTCCTCTCCAACTTACATGATTAGTGAAGAGGTTTCGGGATGAGATGATTAAGAGACCTAATATGATTAGGAGGAGGACTACAAATTGGTGAAGATGAAAAAAAAGAAGAAGAAATCAGGCAGGAATCACGAGGAGTTGCAGACAGTGGTGTTGCCTTTCATGTCGGAGGAGCCTCTTCCTGTGTGGGCCCCTCTCTGCAGATTCAGCCCCGGCAGCAGATCGGCTCTACCTCTATCCACGCTGCGATGCTAATGAGCGCGGCGACACTCCTCCCCTCCCTCCTGCTGCAATGGGAGTCTCAAGTAGAGTGTATCCTTAGCCACGCGCTAACTACTTGTCCCTCCCTGCTACCAGCCATGCTGTTTGTCTCATTTGGCTTGTTAGCTTAATGCCCCGCCGAGCTTGTCTTGCCTTTTCTAAATGCTACCTAGATTGATGAACTCTGAGAGCCTCGTTGGACCTTTTCCTTCGCTCTTACCCTCTCGTCTCTCCATTTGGAAATGAATACACTGGTGGGGAATTCCATAGGGGGGGATAAGAGCCTGAGAAATAGACTGTAGTGTAAGGGAGCTTCACGCAAGGCTGCCGCCTGATACAAAAAAAAGGCTTGGAAACAAGGCCCCAGGGCACCCGGCGAACAAAGTGCTAATGCCATTTACTCCAATGAGCCAGTGTCTCCGCAGCATACTATCAGTCCTGGAGGAAAGCTGGGAAACTCCCGTAATTAATGATCTTCAACCTCTATAGCTGCTGCTGCGACTCCTACAAACATAAACACACTTTTTGTGTAACAAAAGCAAATAACCCCTCTCTTTAACGATACATAATGAGCGCCATAATGTTCTCGCATATCCTTTTACAGCTAAGACCTCAGACCGTCATTACATCATCATTTCCTGTTTGTTCAGTTGTCATGAAAACCACTTGATATACCGACGATAGCTACCCTTCGTGTATTCAGGTCATCTAACAGTGGATAATGAGACATCAATGGACTGGGACTCGGGGGTTGCACAGAGTGAGATGTCAACGCGCTGACAGGTTGGAGATAAAAGATGTCCGGTAGAGGGGATAAGGGTGATAGACAACGCTTTGAAGTCAGCATAGCAGGCCAGACATAGCTGGTTATACCTCTGAACATCTCAACTACATCCCATACACGTGCGTCATAAGGACTGGGATTTTATTTTATACGCTGGAAATGTATAATGTTGAGCACTATCTTCTACAAGTCCTGCATCTGTAATTATACTTAAAAAGGTACCCTGTGGAGTTTTCCTGTTAACAATGTAAAGTCATGATTACATTCAGAGTAAAAACTCATCGTGTGTGCTGTATCCTTGAGGATTTTCCTTCCTCATAACACTTTTTTAAAATTATTTTATTGGTGCATTGTTTACATCCATATGTGCTTGCTGGCAGTCAGTGTCTTTATTGGGCACATTTTTATATTGTTTTTGCACTGACGTTAAATCACCAGAGAAGCAAACATAATTCGGCCACGATGTGAATAGTGTGTACGCACATAGGGACCAACACACAGGGTCCCAAAGCCCCACCATTGGTCAAATCTCCACCGGGTGTCTTTGACCAAAATCAAATAAGTGTAGTCAGCTAAAAGCACTTAAAGTATCCACAGTAGCAATGTAGAGTAACTCAACCCCCAGCGGTCCGCGTAAACTTCCAATTGGATCTTAACAACACCCGCCAACATTCTATTCATTATTAAGTACATGTACAATGAATCAATACTAGACTTTTGTTTTAGCCACTATCCCTCCTGAGCATTAATACATGATGAGTGGCATGGTGGTTAGCGGAGCAGAGGTCATGTTGTGAGGTCTATTATACACTTTATTTTCCCTGTTGTGTTGGGGATTCGGCATTAGCCAAAGAAGCAGCCACTCAGACTGATGTGAGGAGTGCAAAACATTGCAGATGAAAATCAATGCTGAATATCGAGTGGATCTCCCCAGTCAAACTAATGCAAAGTTATTCTGGAATCACTTGTTTATTTGCTCTACAAGCACTCGATTCAACGGCGTTGTTGCAAATGTCGAGCAAATGTCGTCACGAACCTGTGGGTTAAGATCTGGAATTTGCATAAATGCGCATCTGGGTTGTAGTGTCACTCCCCCGCACTACCCATCTGCAGGCACACACACGCACACACACACACACACACACACACACACACACACACACACACCACGCACACACACACACACACACGCACACACACACACAGAGCATCCTGATAACTACGTTTTTTGTTATTTCATAGTGGAACAAAAAGGAAGCAGATGAGCTTTAGGCTAGGAACAGGAGTCTCAGATATGCCTCTTCTTTTTATTTCATTATCTCATTTCCATAACAGTGACATCATTCCCCTCTCTCTCTCTCTCTCTCTCTCTCTCTCTCTGCAGAAACACACACAACGGGGAGAGAAAAGGGAGGAGAACGAAAGTGGCTTTGCAGACACAATTGTGCATGTTAGGATGTTAGTTTCTTTTTACATGTTACTTGTTAGACGCTTTTATCCAAAGCGACTTACATACTCAATACTCTGGACAATCCACACAGGAGCAATTTGGGGTGAAGTGTCTTGCCCAGGGACACAACGACATGCTGACTGCAGTGGGGTTTGAACCTGTGACCCCCTGATCTGAACACCAACGCTCTATCCACTGCGCCATACGCCTCCCTAGTTTAGTACTCTCTCTTCCTCTTAGTCTGAACATGCGTGTGTGTGTGTGGTGTGTGTGTGTGTGTGTGTGTGTGTGTGTGTGTGTGTGTGTGTGTGTGTGTGTGTGTGTGTGTGTGTGTGTGTGTGTGTGTGTGTGTGTGTGTGTGTGTGTGTGTGTGTGTGTGTGTGAGAGCATCTCCCACTGGAGTGACTAGCCTTCCTTGGCCTCAGTTGGGGGGGATGGAGACAGCTTTATCCACTACCGCCAAAGGAGATTAAATTGGATTTGGCTAAAAGCAGCCTTGTCACCACGGTTCTGGAGTGCCTGAGTGGCAGAGAGGGTTCTTGGCAATTGTAGAGACTCTCAATTCGACAAACAAATGAATGTGTAAAAAAAGAAAAAGAAAAGTCTAACAGCTGCGGCTCGTTGCCGCTGTGGGGTTAATGTCCTCGGACCAACCCCCTCAGGACCACTAACCATTTCCTGCTCCTTTTTCTGGCTCCGTAATCACCTTCTCACAATGCAAGAGACAGATAGTGGGAAGCAGAAGGAGGGAAACATATACAATATGCATACCGTGACCGTTTCCAAAAATAATTGTTTTTGTTATCATGCTAAACTCATTATCGATTCAGCTCAAGGCACACCGAAAGAAAACTTGTATTTTGTTATAAAAAGGGCCACGGGGGGAAAGTCAATTTCATTTGTATGATAAAACTACACAATGACAAAATAAATAAGCCGAGTGATAACACAAAAACAAGCTTAGTGTTAAACTGCTCAAACAAGTGCAACATAATGGTATTAGATAATGCCAAAATAATGTGATTTGAAAAAATATTGGTCAAACTGTTGATTGGTTGTAAATAGCACTTTCACATAGGTGCTCTGCATTTAATATCAGATCATTTATGGTTTAAACCGGCAATATATATTTTGGTTTTGGCTACCTGGGACCTGTGGAAGAATCTTTACTAAGACCATTGACATTGGCATCTGTGACGCTGACGATTGAGCGGCCCGACCAAGCAAGGAGGCAGAGGCAAAGAGTTCAAATATAACCCGGTGTGGGCATTTATCCCTCATGGGCACATGATTCACAGCCTCAATATGACTGTCCTCCCTGAACACAGTCAGCAGCCACAAGGATCTCACACACACCCAGACTAACAGGAAAGCAGAACCCTAAATACACACAGGAGTCAGGACCAATCAAACGAACAAGACACAGGTGAGGGGGGAGGAGACAACACAGGGCACCAGGTGAACACAATCACCAACAATGAAGCTATACAACCCGTAACGGAGGCCGAGATCTATGGGCCCAGAGATCACCTCCGTTACAGCATCTTAAAATGATGTCATGGCAAACCTTTGAAAGTCTCCACCGAATATGTCTTGCTCTTTATGTTCAACCTTATCTCTGTACTTGTGTAATGCAGACAGCATATCGTTTCTTAGAATTTTAATGAAATGAGCTGCCTGCTGCTGGGAACAAGGTTTATAAGAGTGGAGGGACTGAACATAGGCGGTTAAGTTGTAGGTCATAAAACCAAAAATAATGAACAGTACGACTCTCAAACTCTCCTTAGAGCCTAAAGATTGAAAATAGACCAGGGTAGCATTAGATTGAATGCACAACCCAACCAGTTTAAGGTTATAGTACCATAGTAGGACTGACAGAACTAGATTGGTATTATCTTCGCCCTTTTCAAATCTACAGCAGCAGACTTGCTCAAATTAAATGAGAACATGAGTCATGTTATGGTAAAGCGGTGTGATCCAGTGCACTGACGTTGGTTATATCAGTGTGAATTAAATGGATTTTAACTTTGAGAATGGGTAAACATGGTCCATTGCCAAAGGTGTCACACAATAAATAATTTCCCCCCACGCTTTAGAAAGTGTAAGCTTACACTGCACCCGGCCCCTGCCTACTGTATCATTGAGAAGCAGCTCAGCTGTGGGGTCATCCATGTGTGTAGGGCCTAGAAACGGTTTGCCAGCAGCACATGCATATTATTACATCAGGGGTTGTCAGAGCGTATTGATTACACACAGTAATGCACTCGCATGCACTCCTCAGCCTACACTGTTATTGTAAGTGAGAGTCTGTATGGATCCTGCTTCGCACTATCAGCACAGATCATCTATCACACCGAGTGTGATCTGTGGGCTGGGGAACAAACAACAACACACACATTCATACGAGACTGCGGCGTCACAGAAAACACAATGCGTTTGTGCAGCTCAGCAGACGAGAAAGAGAGTCATTATTACAATCAAGAGGGACGTGACAGGAGATATGTGTGTGGTAAGAACTGTTGCTCACTGTAATAAAGAGGGTACTTGAGTCAGGATGGCTCATTTACACGGACACATTTGTTCGTCTGATTATTCGATGGACAGGGACACTGTGGGAGCACATAACAAACCTCCACAGCTGCTTCTATTTATAGGACAGAAATGCACACACATTCATACAAACACATACCCACGTGCACACACCTTGTTGCTCTCAAATTAGGTCAGTGTGAAGCTGCCAAACCCCTGCGGAGACGGAGAGAGGGAGAAGAGAGACGACTGGCGGGTGAAGGTTGGAGATTGAGAGGACAGATTCCTCTTTGATCCTGCATCACGGCGCTCCGCAGCAGGGGGTTATGGGGCCTGAATGTATACATACATACCATTATGTTCACGCAAGCTTTATTTTATGCAAACCAGCTTGAGAAAATGACACAAACGAGCCTGGTTTCATCTGAATGATCATTTGCAAGCACTAACGGTACAGGATATCAGAGGCACTTTGTTGCCGGGCTTGCAGCAGTGCTGTAAAGCTGCTGTCTCTGTCCACGGTGCTGAAGCATGCAGCAGTGAGGCAGGGAGAAGTGCAGGGGAAGACTCAGCTTTGCCTGCCACTTACACACAATGTAAGCATTAAACCAAGCACACTGCACAGACATGCATTACCTACAGTAACACTGAAGGTTTATTCTAGCTCAGTGATTGCAAATGTGTGACTCAATGCACTAAATCCACCATCTTGGATTCACTGTCTCTGTGCTTGTTGAACTTAACCGCTATAAGATTGAATTCCAACGGTTTTTTACGCAAGTTTTACAACAGGATGAGTATGTTATCTGCTTCAAAACAAGATTCCAGGTAGTGCTGGACAATAGGTTTGACTATCAACATTCAATGAATCAGTGACAGATGAAATAATCATGTTATGCTGTAAGTTAAATGCCAGCAAAAAGTGCCAGAGATTGTATGTCTCCACGTTACAAATGAGAATAATTAAACTCTTGGTTTTGGTTGTTTTTTCTTTAAAAAGTTGTGAAAATATGATTCACAAAGGTATCTGATTAATTTCAATATTTTTGCTAAGCCTGTTTGAGTATATTAATGGCAAACCTGAGCTAGTCATCCCCTTATCATTCGTGCACAGTGTCCATCTTACACAGTAACATGTTTAGGGGTTTCCTCTTATGCAAAGGATTTTTAGGCACTGCAAGAAAAAACTATACGGTTTTACTCACTGACTATGAAGTAAGAATTAAATAGATTTATACAAAAGCTTGAAATAGAGAATTGGACTTTTTGTCTTAACCTAATAGGAAAAGTGCAGGTGTAACTCATATTGTTTAGGTAAATGATGCCAGTTAGCACAATACATTAGCTCACCTGCAGTGAGAGGATCACAGTCATTAACTGTTATTGATCACACCTGCGCTTCAGAATTGTTGTTCAATTTGTGTGGGTTCCAGCGCATGTGGGTATTAGAGGGAATTAAGTAGTGGATCAACTGGCAAAATGTGGTTTGAAAGCAAACCAGATTGATATTATGGTACCCATCAGTAGAGCAGAAGTCAAATCTGTTACAAAAGTGGTTATCAAGCAACAATGGAAAAAACGATGGGACAGTAACACCAAAGGAAGACATTTATACCAACGGGAAGTAGGAACAGGAAGCACTTGGGGGAGTAGTAGAAGAGAACAGAGCATTAAAAGCAGGATACAATTGGGACACTCTGGATTAAACGCATCACTGCATCTGATTGGAAAACATCCAAATGGCAATTGTGATGGTTGCCAACAACCAGAGACAATACATCATGTATTTTTTAGCTTCCCGGATTATAACAGACAAAGATTCATTCTGAAAACTGCAGTGGAACAACTCAACGTCAAGGACATGGATTTCAAGTCAATATACGAAAGTAAATCAAGAAATGAAGCAAACAAGCTGATCTTCAAATTCCTCAAAAGCACTGGTCTGAGGACAAGGATTTAATATGAACTTTTAATAACTCAACAGTAGGTGGCGATATATACTCCAAGTGGAAGCGATTCGCCATTAAAGAAAAGAAGAAGAAGAAGAAGAAGAAGAAGAAGAAGAAGAAGAAGAAGAAGAAGAAGAAGAAGAAGAAGAAGAAGAAGAAGAAGAAGAAGAAGAAGAAGACCTGGGCTGCAGTCGGATAGTTTAAAAATCAGCTCCTAGGTTCTAACCCTATCGTCTATTCCTTGACCTCTGAGTGAAACGTCACGGGGTTAAGGGATAGTGGATAGGAGAATTCAAAAGGACTTAGGAGAAGAGACTGCGGTACTTTAGAGAATCCGAATGCACTTTCACTATCTGACGTGTTTATGATGCGCCAGCGGACGTCATTGTGTGCGTCTGCTGCTGTGGGGAAACTATGGAAACCACAGTTTTCTATACAGCGGACTACAACATGGATGTTTAATAAGAACGAGGGACTACTGTAAACTCATCTGGAGACTCTGCTCCGTGCTCTGATGCTGCTGCTTTGCTTTATGAACGTGGACAACAGAGAAACATATTCTTCATGACCAAAGTTGGAATTTAAATAAAAAAGGAAAGTGAAACTTATGCTCGTCACCCTCTCCCTCCGGTCCACATTAATACTAATGATCCCAATACGTATGATTGTATGAACTAAATGATCTTAAAATCAATACAGATGTATTTATTATAAACGTTAGTCCTTAACATCTATCTCTGTGTATATCACCATTCAAACATCTTTTAAAAGTTGAACAAACCCCACACAGCTCAGTAAAGACTGAAATGTTGACTTTATTTGATAATTTCAGTGAAAACTAACGTTCATATTTCTCTTTTTGATTATAATACTGATGAACGTTCAAAACAAAGCACTTTGGCAACTTACCACCTATGTTTTAAAATGCTTAATAAGCACCGTAACTTTCATGATATAATTTCTCGGTCATAATCGGTTGTTTCCGTGAACGGCCGACTGTTGAGTGACGGCAAATCCTGCGGCTGCAAGGCATTGTGGGGCAGCATTTTCGCTTCTCCTGTCGGTTAGGGAGGTCCAGTGGTTCCTAAGCTAAAGGAGGTTATAAAGGAAGTTTGAAACCTCCTTTCCTATCATTCTCATCATTCTAGAGAATTCGAACGGCACTTATCATGGCTGCCACTGAGGGACTTCCGGGTCATTTCACTCCTTTAGGAAGGTTCCTAAGCTAAATGGACTATTCGACTTCAGCCCTGCTTCAGCTATTATGACACGTGGACAGGTCCTCTGTGAAAAAAAGGTAAAGCCTCAAAACATGCTCCAAAATCTCAAATAGTATCTTATTTTGTATTAATCGGTTACATTCACAACGATATAGTCAAAAGAAAAGTAATCTTAAAAGTTCGCCTTAAAATGTGTCGTAAAACAGGAAAGCTGAGGTAATCTGTTCTGTTCTCGTTAATTGTATTTTACAATGGGCAGTGATAGCACTTTCTGCTACTGCAAGTGGTGAGCGCAGCAACATAAAACAAGATAAAAGTGTAAACAGAAAGCGCGAGTGCTACTAAAAGCCTCTGTACTATCCTCTGATCTAATACCTATGTTCATTTAAGGCGCAGATATGTGTTATAAACCCATTAAAGTGAGCATGACCAGAGATCATTGAACATGTCCTTGCAGCGCGGGTTTATGAGGGATAAACTTGCAGGCCTTTTTACGACTACATGCTTGTAAATTTAGAACCTCATTAAAGAAAGACCTCGACAGTAAAGCAGCGCCTGCTAGCTCATGGTATAGTTGAGAAAGGGCATCGAGCTGAGGTGTGAATCTTTACCAACAAGCAGGGCCGGCCCTCGGCATAGGCAGTATAGGCGAATGCTAAGGGCGCATCAACCCATAGGGGGCGCCGGGAAAAAAAAGTTAGAAATTAAAAAAATATATTATTTTAAATTTCATAACACAATTTCCCGATTTTGGATCAACAAAGTACATCTTATTATCTTATACTAACAGAACTACGCCTATATTACGTACAACGACCCATAAACTATGGCACACACCCCCCCCCCCAAAATCAAGTTGAACTGCCCCAGCCCCAGTAAAAACCAGAGGTTTATGTGAAATTGTTCTTTTTTTTTTAAATAATGGTAGTGTGCAATTATAGGTTTTAATTTTATATTTGTGTTAATTTAAAATAAATCAAACTCCCAAAAAACGTACACAGCTTTTATTAACATTGGAATTTACTGTGTAAGCGGCCGCGGGGGGAGAGCTTTAGAGAGCTCTCTCCTGAAAGACTAAGCGGCTCTGATAACCTCAGCTCAGTGAGGTAAAGGCACACCTTTATATGATCATTATAGTTATATAAAAATAAGAGAATAGGTGAAAAACAGGTATAAAAAACGATATGACAGTACAAAAAAGTTGTTATTAATAAACAAGAATACAGTTTGAAAGGGGAGTGATTTGTAAAGTATCCATAAAGAAAAAGAAAATCTACTTACAGTTCTGTTTCATATGGGTGTTGAGAGATGTATCCATAGATTTCCTAATGTTGCTCTCAAAGTGACCAGATTGATGCTTTTAACTTCAATATTACACAATATACACCCCAACCATGCACGCGCGAGTCATAGTAAGTGTCTGCATTTGGGGGGGGGGGGCGCGTCAGCTAAAATATTTCCTAGGGCAGCAAATTGGTCAGGGCCGGCCCTGCCAACAAGGCTACAACACTCACTGCGGTATCAGAGCGGTACAGCAAAGTCAGCCATTGTGGGTTCCTCATATCCCGTTCTACCAGTCTCTCCATTCAGGTTGCCACATTGGCATAGCGGGCCTGTTGTGGCAGTTTGATTTCCCTAAACAACACTAATCGGACATCTGTAGGGAAGGATAAAGCCCAGATTGGCCTTAACCACACGGCAGGTCTCTGTCGATAGGCCTGACGCTGGCCAATATTCATACGATTGGCTGACGCAAGGCACCGGCTTTCTTTATGGTTGGCTAGTAGCGCGCCAGCAACAGCTCACTGAGGATAGAGTATCTGGCAACCCTGTGAAGATTGGCTGCTTCCTGCCAAGAAACTGTCCCGTGATTGGCTGTGGCGGGTTCAGCGTGAACTGATTGTCGTATCAATGCCCACACGACGGTGCTGCCTGCTGGCTGGCTTTGCAATACGCAGCTATCCGTAACACCTTCAGGGGGCATATGTCCATGTCTTTGAGTGTGTATGGATCTGTATACCATCCATAACTTTTTCCGTTGGGGAGGTGTGTGGCTAAGCCGTGCCAGCAGGCTCCAACACCTCATTATTCTAAGCCAGGCAGGAAATGGGTTTTAGATATCTCTCACTGAGCTACGTTCTTGGAAAGGAAGGCTACAGGTCTTCACATATGAGCAGCACAGGCCTGGGAAATGCCTGTTTAGTTCAAGTCATCTGCACTGCAGCACTTCAACACAAATCAAAACCAATTGACTCTGCACGTAATGTAATATCACAAAACACAAACTGTTGCAGTCTTGTGCAAATTAATTTGGGTCTGAGAGTTTTTGAGAGTTAATGAATTTGAATTCTTCCACCGAGTCTTGTTAACTGAAGTGTGCTTATTCCATGTGATGTTAAATACAGCTCAGTCAAAACGATGAAGATGAAAAATAGCAGCGCCTAAAGCCTCATTAGGGGATTTGCTACATTTGGGTGGAAAACGTAAGTAAGTTAGATCATGTACACTGGGCTTTTGAAGAAAGAGAAAAAGATTATGTGAAGACGAAGTAGAAGATGGAAAAAATTCATTGAAAACTGAGTGTGAAATTATTATTTAACTACAGACTTGTATGTATTTTAATTTGAATATTGCATTTTTTGTCATCAAATATTTGGTCACCCACAGTATTTGAGACATTCAAATACAAATGTAAAATGTTTAAAACTACTAAACTAGGCATAATAATTTCAACTAAAAGATGACAACATAATAAGAAAGCTGTTATCCCATGGATGTAATTTCACTTCAAGCTATAACTCAGGGCTGGGAGACCGGCTTTATTAAAGCACACAAGCGACCCGTGGTGCTTTTTCTCATATTCAAAGAACGTCTTTCATACCGTGCTCAACATTTTCCATTACCTCCGGTACTTTACTCACTATGCAACGTGCTTAAAATGTCAAAAAGTACAAAAGAAGGTGGTTAAAAACCTCCCCATGAACACGACTACACCCACTGTGCAATCGGATGAGTTCACTATCAGTGACCACCCGTTAGCCTGGGTGTGACCGCCAAACAAACAGCAAACCCTACAGTTTGCATAAACAAACAACAGACTTAACAGTATACACTGTATTGTATTGCATGTTATTTTCAATCCTAAACACACATGAGTGTTTACTCTTATTTCAACACAGCTTACTGCACCTGCTATGAGGCAGTATTTGCATTAGTAACATAATCTAAGGAAATGTAAGGCTGACCAAGAACTTTTTTAGCAATACAATGTTCACTCTCTCATTGTGTTAACATGCTAACATCTGCTAATCAGCAATAGAAAGAAAGCACAGTGAGGTTAATGGTAACATCATTGGTTTTGATTGTAATATTTTTAAAAAGCGTTGGAAATGTGTATTTTTGATGTAGTGATGGCATTAGATAATCACCAGAGCTATCTCTGCGCATATAACAAATAAGACACAAATGGTATTTATTTATTTATTTATTATGTATTTTGACTAGCATCCCGGAATTGCTGCTTCACTTATAGTCATCAACGAAGGATATAAAAGCAACATATTGAATCTATTATATATATTGATATAAAGTAATAATAAAGTGTCTGTGCGGATAACTACAGTAATAATGATACAAAAAAAACAAGATTTGTCCTCTTTGGAAGTCGTTTTTTCCAAACCAAGATTGAGAGGGACAGTAAGAGTTCTACATATTGATGTAAATATATAATCTTCTCTGAAATGTGAGCAGCTTTATATCATTGCTGTGGCCTGGAGGGAGGGAAACTACTTCTCCATCAAGGGCTGGGGGACCGTGGGTGGGCAAAGTGGATGAGTCACACTCTGCCTTCCTCTGATGCCAGTTTTGAGGTACCCTTGAGCAAAGCATGTCATGGATTAGTGGCGACCAATCAAAAGAGTGCACTTGGTAGTATGCTTAAATGCAATGATGTAGTGTTTTGTGAATTTAAATTGAGTTGATTTCTAAAACCCTAGATCTGACGTAATGGAATAAAAAAAAACGGATACAATTATCCCATTTACTACGTCTTTTTACCCTTTACCTTTTTGAAGTACAACTTTTCATAAAGCACTTGACACATCATCCATCAAACACAATTATTCCCTGAGCGGCCTGTGGAACTGGATTGTGTCTTAATCAATTGCATTGATTTTGTTCCTGTTTGTCTGAATGTAAATTAGTGTGAACCAGACTTTCCCTGATCCACTCCAGTATAGAGGGAGACAACAAAAAGAGGGAGCTACTTTTAGAAAATCTTCAAAGATTTACTCAAAAACCCCAAATAAATCTATTAGTATGAGTTACTAACTTTGTAAACAACAGATGTGAAATGAGTCAGCTAGTGAGGAAAAAACAAGAAATATCTAGCTTATTTAAAACCTCACTCAACAAAATGCAACAGGGGGTTGGATCCAAGAGGATGTCCAAATTGAATGCTGTGTACAAAACAGATTGCTATTTTTGACATTTGGGAGTTAAAGGCGAGCGAAGGGTGAGTAAGTAGGGCATCTGTGTCATGAGCCGAGCGACTGTAGGAGGAGAAGGAGGCAGCAGAGCACTCTAATGCGTCTCATTTCACAGGGCGCTCATCATGGCAGCGCACTTCCTGGCACAAACTCCCACTGAACACCCGTGCAGCCGTTCTAAATGTGAAGCACATTGTTTAATAGTCCATTACGTAAATTGATATTGCTCATTGACTGTTATCCTTGGCTGCCCACGTAGTGTCAGAGAAAGAGACAGAGATGGACTGTAAAGCAGTGAAGGGCTCATAGGGCACGCCATCACTGGTGTTTGGTGTTCAGGAAGAACGTGCAGGAACTTCCCATCTGCTCCACTTACTCCCACCACACACATCCACCTCCTTACACTGTCGGATACACAGTGGAATTAGAAATGTACTTCACATCTTCTGTAAGGGTTTACTAAGGATTAAAGATTGATCGAGAGGGTCATTTTTTGTATAAATGTCTAAAGAATAGTGATGAATGCCCATTCCAGAGCCCAATGTGATGCCTTCAAGTGCTTTTGTTGTCCAACATAACAGGCAAAACTTAATGATATACAGTTTCTACACATTAAAGAAGCCAAAGAAAAGAGTTGTCAAGTGTTGAAATTACTATAACTATGCATTATGAATATTTAAAGAAGTTTGAATTGATATTTTGAGCAGTATTGATACAAGGGTACAAACTGCAATCTCTGCTTTTAATTCTGTCCTGTAGCACATTGTGTCAATAATGGTAAGGATTCATTGCAATTATGTCCAGTGCTGTGACACTACCACGGAATCTTATATATTGTTCCTGAAAGTTACCTTAACGGTTTATCGATGAAGCACTTGCCGCCTGATGTTCTGTTGATTGACTAATCAGGTGTATTCAGTTTACTACTGCACAAAACAAAGTAAAGCAGTACATTTCACGTTGGAAAAGCTTAAAGCAGAGGTTGGGGAATATTGCTTGAATAAATTACTCGAACAATGAAGCGATCCACCAATTGATCAGTCAAGTCAATATTTCAAGCTTTAATCTAATATAGTATTCAATCATGTTTGACTGTTCTTTTATTCTTTGAAAATATTTGTACTTTTTTATGGTAAGTGGAAATATAATCAAACAAATGTTATTTCTCCACTGCTGCCATTGTAGTCAAAACCTGCAAGTTATGCCTCTGGATAATGTCTAATATGTTAATATGTGACAGTATCTTTGGCAGTTTAACCATGAATACACTGGCCAGATTTTTGGTTCTTTCAAATGTAACAAAAATCCGGATTTAATCATTTGTATAAGATTTGGGATTGCTGCGCTTCATATTAATCACATTTTGATATATTAAGTATCTGCAGAAACTGCCACCTCAACAATCATAAATGTGTTAAAAGTCGCCTAAAAATCAACTTTTTAATGTCTTGACTTGTATACATAAATATGTGCCCCCCCCCCCCCTCTTGTGTTAAGAGATTCTTAAAGTTTCAGGAAAAAAGTTTCTCTTTCTTTTTTTCCTGATCCCTTTATCTGAAAACTTTTTTTTAGATAATATATAATGGTTTTTTTAGATAATCTTTTAGCCATTTTGTGATGTCAAAATGTTTTTTTGGGTTGGGAAACAATTAGCCAATAACCAAACAAGGTAACACCCGCCCACTTTAGGATCTGAATCTCCTCCTAGAGCCCCCTTGTGTTTTCAAACCAATCATCTTGTAGAGGGGCTTGGCCAGCAGCAGCTCATTTATATTCAAAGATACACAATCAGAACTTTTGAAACAGGGCTGAAACAGAGGGGTTTCTGGGATGCTATAATGCAGTGGCGGTTCTAGAACATTTTACATGGGGTGGCAAATTGGGGGCAAGATGTCATGCCAGGGTGGCATGGGAGGGCGGACAGTACATGGTATGTTATACTGTATATCCTATGTAATGTTAAATCATCTCCTAACACAAGTGTTCTTAATGCACAAGAGAAACAAGGTGTTCAGACAAACAAACTAAAATATAGTATAAAACAGATACCCTAGAATTATGATTACTGTAAGTACAGTAAAAGTACTTAGGTATAATTAAGCACACAAATAACATAACCCATCTCTTAAGAGAGCTAAAGGTGACCTGTGCAGCAACACATTTTAATACATATTTGTCAATACTAAGAGCGGCTAGATTGTGCTGCTGTAATGGAATATGTATGCAAGAAGAATAAAAACATACCATGTGGTCCAGCTGGAGTCTCATCTGCCTCCTGATCCCTGCCTCTGTCCCTCTTTCTGACACTTCATCTTTATTCCTCACATACATTTCTTCTTCTTCACTAATGTCTTCATCTCCTCCTGGCTTTCTCCTGTTCTGACCCTCCTGGTCTCTTCAGTGTAGCCTACTGTCTTTTCCTGTTCCTCTTTCTACTCATCCTGATCACTTCTCAGATAGGCCTATGTCTTTTTGTTGTTGTTGAATCACTCCAGCTACTCTGTCCTGCAAGACTCTACTTGTGAAAAGCACTGGTACAAATGCTTGTATAACTTTACACGTTAGGGCCATGTAGCTAATAAGTAGCATAGCACGCTATCGATTCAAACGGCAGCGTTTTATTAATATTTAGTTTCAAGCTCTCGTCCTTATTAAAGGGGAAATGCTCTCAGGGGAAGCTGATCCACCTTCAGGTGCTGGGACAGCTCGGTCTCTCTGCAGCTGTGTGAGCCGCGGTTTGTGTGAACGCCGCTCCGCAGTTTATTGCAGGGCCGTAGCTACGTTTTTAACGGGCCTAAGATGATATTTAAAATGATTCACTTTTAATTAATGAACTGCTTGTTTCGTTGCTTGAGAAGCTTGTGGACATAGTGTAGGTTTGTTTCTACAAGTACAGTTTTAGGGACACAACAGTTAGGGGGGCAGTGGGGCGGGAAGCTGCCCCCCTTACCCCCCCGTAGATCCGCCCCTGCTACAATGCATGAACTGTTTGGTATTTCGAGCCAAACCCTTCAGAAACATGTTTTAAAGATATCTGAGAAAAACAAAATAAACTTAAAGAACCAAACCAACATGGATCTATGAAGACAAAGGGAAAAGGATAAAAAAAACAAAAGCTTAAAATGACACTGAAAAATTCCTACAATCTGCTGATGTTTTTCGAAAGCTTCTCCTCCCGTTAACAAAGTCCACAACTTTGGAAAAGAAAATGTTTTTGTGTGTGGGTGGCTCTACACTGACAGCCAATTGAATAAGATCGACCTCCCCCTGCAGTCAGGGGCATTAGGAATAAAGCTCAACCAAAAGGATGGGTCGTACATCATTGAGCATTACCCACGCTCTGCTCTGTCTCTGAAACACAAATTGGATTACCTGTGCATCCACGCGGATCTCCACAATTGGACAGGAAGACACACACAGACACATTTAAACCCATGCATGATGCAAACATTGTAAAATGCACAGTTCCATAATGGCTTTATTGGACTTGCAGTAAATGGAGTTCACAATTTCGGCACCTGCAGTCCTTCTCTCTTTAAAACGTACACACAAACACACACACGGTGCAATTTCTATTCCCCGATAATAAATGCCACATTATTGTGATGTACAGCGATGGGCCACATCATATAAAGGTTGCCCTGATGGAATCTGTGTTTGGAGCTGCCAGCCTTGACATGCGAAATCAGATCATAAAGCTGTTTATGGCGCCATGAAGCCAGACAGCATCCCTCTTCTCTGGTAAATAATCCACAGGAAGCTGATGATTTATTAGCAAGGTATCTAATCAATCTGAATACGCATCTTTCTAAATAACCCATTTCTGGATTTGGGTTTTTTGTGTGCATCACAGTGGGGTGGCCAAGGCTCAGAGTTTTCCAGCTGAGGACTGATGCAGTAGCAGCAGCAGCGCTTCAATAATGACTCTACAGCACTTTACAGCCAGCCACTAATTGCTATTATTTGAAACAACACGTTTTAAATAGAGAGTCATAACAGTACGGTCACATCCAGCGTAAACTAAAAAGCTATTTGTGGAATCTAAATGCTTGTAAAGGCAGCAGTGGCTGTTAAGTTTAATAGGATGTGTGTTTGTGTGTGTTAAGAGGTGCACTGATAGTGTCCGTAGCACTGCAGTTGTTGGTGATCAAAAGGGGGAGTGCATCTGACGAAGAGATAGGTTGTTGTGCTCCCTCTCTCTGTTTCTTATCCTATATCTAATATAACTGCTCGGGTCTTGATAGGTTGAGTGGGGAAGTTCATGAGATCTTTCTAGAGGGTTATCAAGAATAACTTTTATCCAATGACCTTTTCCCTCTCTGTCTGTGTCTGTGTATTCTCTTGTTCCGATTAACTCAGCCAAATCTTTTTTCTTGTTTTGTATCTATATCTACGCCGGGATCCGGAGTCGAGGCTGATCCTCTTGCTGTAGTCCTGTGTCTTGGATCCTCTATCCTGAGTTCTGGATTAAGTCGTGGACTTCGGGTCGTGGCTGAACCTGTCTCTGCGGTCCTGCCTTGGGTCTTGTCATGCTGCTTCCCTGATGGCTTCCACAGGATTGTAGCTGACATCCTCGTGGATTCATCTTCTTATTACAGACACATGCATTTCCTAACATTCGGTCTATATGCTGTAAAATGTATTATCTCTTCGATTTACACACGGCATCTATTGCACGTCTGTCCGTCCTGGGAGAGGGATCCCTCCTCTGTTGCTCTCCCTGAGGTTTCTCCCATGTTCCCTTAAACTGTGGGTTTTCTCTGGAAGTTTTTCCTTGTACGATGTGAGGGTCTAAGGACAGAGGGTGTCGTTTTTCTCATACTGATATTCTGAACAATCTGTGCTGTTGTATTTGCTGTAAAGTGTATTATTAAATATTAAAATGTGGTATAAACAAGATGAGAGGGAAAAAGAAAATACAGAGCCAAAATTACACTATTCACAGAGTAATAAAACTGCAGAGGATGTTTTTGTCCCTCTTTCTACAGCACCTCATTATCATTATTATAATACTCATCACTTTTTAGATTGTATAAAGGATTGTTAAGTCATTTTCAGTGAATATTTAGGTCAAATTAAGCAACTGTTATTGTTCTACTTCTTCCTCTGAACACTCAGTGAAAAGATCTTTAGGTTTATTTGGAAATATGGGCTAACACAATTGGGCAATTAATTGAATAAAATGGCAGAAAACTATAAAAGTGACCCATTATATTTTCCCTACAGCTAAAGGTAAGGTTAAGTTGCTCAACTAGTGGTCCGAAACCCAAAGCTATTCAATATATTGGTATTTATAACAAAGCAAAGCAGAAATAATCAAATTGTACAGCCTCAAACCACCTAATCTTTTATATATCTATTATCAATATGGTTGCCAAGTGTTGATTGACTCAACCAATAATTGTATTGACTGTAATTTGAAACACTACAAATAATAAAATAACACTCCCCCTGAATTATTTAGCACTGAAAACTACTTTTATTCTTCTGTCTTTTAGGAAAAAAGCTATATTACCACAGAGCTTGCAAATATGTAATAGGAACATTCCAGGAGCATTGTTTGAATCTGTTTTCTTTTAGGATAAAACTTCGGGACAGGCGCAATCTCATGGGCAGATCCCCCGCTGGTTAAAAAAAGGCGTTCTGAAATGTGATGCTAAGCGGGCCGACAGCAGCCTGTGGCCGTAGTAATCCCTCCAGAATAAGATTATCCCTGTGTGGCAACAGTGGGCCGGGCCTTCCCATCCACTGTGTGTCTAAGACGGAGCCCATTGAACACACACACACACACACACACACACACACACACACACACACACACACACACACACACACACACACACACACACACACACACACACACACACGCACACACGTCACACACACACAGTATATAAACTCTGCCTGGTCTGGACTCCAGCATCAGTCCCCAGTGAGACCGAGCATCAGCACCTCAAGATGAAAATGGTTTCTCTTCTCCTTCTCCTGCTTCTGGGCCTCTGCAACGCTCAAGATGGAAGTGTAAGAAATGACTCACTAAATATTAACAGCTGCTCTGTGTTAAATGAATTACACATTTTCAACAGTATCTATCTTTATCCAGTTTATTGAACTAAAGTGAGTTTAAGTTGAAGTAAAATGTTGTTTTTTTACTTTGTCACAGGATCATGGTGCTGAGAGTGGTAAGTGATCGAACCTCAGTGCATCTGTTTGCCCTTGCTAACAGACGAAATATATCAGTTATAAAACTGTGTGAAAAACAGAGTAACATGACTTCTGCTTTGCTTGCATTTAGAGATCTTAATGGATCAATCAGACACGGAGGATATAACCACGACTATTTTGCGGATGAACAACGGTGCGTATTCAATTCTGATAGTAGAAGGACGGCGCAGGAACATTAGTTTCTCACAATGTTAGCGCAGAACTCCTATATTGCATTATATAGACCACATATACTGAAACACAAACAGCTTGATTTGCATGATGTTTTTGCTTCTTCCAATAGGATCCACTGAATTTATGCTGGAGGGAGACCTGATTATGCCGAGAACCAGGAATGCGATGAAGTGTAAAAGGAATCCCTACAGCTGTCGCTGGCCAAAATCTGCTAACGGTTATGTGGAAGTCCCTTATGTTCTGAGCTCTAAATATGGTAGGTTTTTACTTTTAAAAATGATGCACATCTCTTTTAAAAATTCTGAATCTGTGATGATACTGATTAACTATTTGCACTTGTAGACCAAAACGAGAAGAGAACAATTGTGTACGCCATGAAGGGCATTGAGGACAATACCTGCATTCGCTACATTCCACGTGCAAGACAGACAGCATACCTGAACATTGTACCAAAATTTGGGTGAGTCAATGACTAAAGTATACATTTAAAGGGCAAACAAGTAGTAGGACTGTCAAGATAAGTCATGAGTAAAATGTAGTTAAATACATTTAAAGTTTGAAAAACTGTTGTATTTTTAAACACAAGATTATTCAGTTAACTATCCATTGATTTTACTTATCAGCAATATTTCATAAAAATATAGTTACTTTAGAATGGCTTTGTAAACCAGTTTGTCAGCAAAACAGCTCTGCATCTCAGGATTTATTTTGTGGTTTACTATAATATGTTCGTGTTCTAGTGTTCAGTATATCTTTGGAAAGGAATGTGACTACAAAGAGATATGTCTATAAGATGTGCAAAACAACTACAAAGAGATGCAAAACTACAAAAAAGCACATAAAAAATGGATATGTGACTTTTAGTCTGGGGGTCTGGTTGTGATGATGGGGAGGGGGGGGTTACAGCATTTTACAATATCATTCTTGAATTTGTGACAGGAAGTACTTATTCACATCTTTCCCAATTCTCTGAAGTTGGCAAAAAAAAATCCACCTTAACATTTGTCAGTGCCCTCGAAATCCTCAGAATTCACCATCAGCCTGCAATAAGCAGCCCAGTTGTCATTGAAAATGTCATCGTTTTTTGTGATGTGGCATAAGTTCAACGTGAAGAGCAACTGACGTAGTATATTAATTAAACGTTTATGAAAGTTACATGATTATAAAAACAAATATAGTATGTGAGAAAGTACTCAAAGGGAGGGCAATGGTTGAGTTTGATGGCATAAACAAGCATGGAACTTCATCCAGGACACCACTGTTTGTGTCCAATGTGAAACCAATATTTATTTTATTATTACTGACAACCTACAAGTTTGCAAGTTTAGCTTCACAACAGCTGATTTCACCTGTTGCTTGAATCCAACAGAAAACTCTCCAATCATCGAAAAGCTTATAATTAAGGAATGTACATACAGGGTTACAACAACAAAAAGATATACATGTATTAGTCAAATGTAAAGTTGCATGTTGCATATATATTATCCCTGTCTCTCTTTCACTTTCTACTATTAGCTGTGCGACGACACCGGGTTATGTTGGAGACAAGCAGACATTGACACTGCAGAAGTTTGGCTGCATAGATCACGGCATCATCCAACACGAACTGCTGCACACGCTGGGTTTCTACCACGAGCACATGAGGAGCGACCGCGACCAGTATGTCAAAATCAACTTCAACAACATCATGAAAAGTAAGGCTCTCGCAGCGTCATTTATGATTGATTGATTTCTTAGTCTGGAAGCTACTTACTAATCTTTTTATGTCCCTAGATTTTAAGTTCCAGTTCAAAAAGTTTGACACCAATAACCTCAACACGCCATATGACTACACCTCTATTATGCATTATCCAAGGTAAAATACTGATTCAAGACAGAGCAAGCCGAACCAAATTCTATTTTAGAAACGCATTAATGATTCTCTTTTTTTCTCAAATCTGTAGGAGAGCCCTTGGAAAGAATAATGCAGAGACCATTACCCCCATCCCTGACGCCTCTGTCACCATGGGGAAGAGTAAACGACTGAGCGACATCGACATTGTGAGGATCAACAGGCTGTACACATGTGCTGCAAATAGGAGAGGATGACTGCAGTGTGTGTTCATTCTGACATTATATTTGTAATGTGAAAGTATGACAATAAAACAGTTTGATCTCATTCATCTTTTGTCTTTTACTTACAGTAACAGTGCGCCTTATTTTGCAATGTTGTGTTCTTTGGTAATAGCCAGATCTACATTTAAAAGGGTCTTCCAAACTTAGCAATCAACAAATGTAGCTAGTTAAACTTTAGAGAATACAAATCGTAATTTGGAGGCAAAAAGTGTGACGGATGTTTACAATGAAGGAAAGGTCAAACCAAATACATTTAAGAGATGCATTCTGGGAAGTCTGGCCGCAAAATAAGGGCTTCAAGGCATTATATCCCTCACCAGCGCCATATAGATAGAAGAGTTACGACATCTCCGTTCACTCCAATGGACCAGTTTTTGTACAGCAATGGCGGATCGTGGAGCTCTCAATAGTTCCCCGGTAGTTAGCTTGCCGCTGACTTGCGGGGCTATCTGCGGCTAGCAGCGCAGTAGAGTTGCAGCATAATAGATAAGATAAGATAAGATAGCGCTTTATTGTCGCCCTTAGGAGAAATTTGTCTTGGGCATCGAGATAATACACATAAAACATTCAGGTCAATCAGTCATAGATACAGAACAGAGATCACATATCACATGGCAAAGAAACAAACAAGAAACATACAGGTACAGCACTTTCCATATTGCACATATCCCTATTGCACATACATAATCAAATTGCACTTTCCCTGTTGCATTCATACATAATCAAATTGCACTTTTCCCTATTGTATTTATACATAAATCAAATATTGCACATTCCCCTATTGTATTCATACACAAATCAATATTGCACTTTCCCTATTGCACCTATGCATAGTGTCCGTCAAATTGCACATATCCCTATTGTGTCCATACCTATTTACACATAATGCACTTCCCCTATTTAACCTTCTCGATTGCACAAACTACACTGTAAACATTGCACCTCCCAACAACTCCTAACAGCATAATCACAGTTATTTCTGACTGTTCAGCAGCTTGATTGACAGCGGAACAAAGGAAAACTTATACCTGTTCAATCTATAGTTTGGTAATCTATACCTTCTGCCCCGGGCAGCAACTCAAACTCTCTATACAGGATGTGTTTGGGGTCGCATGTGATTTTACGGCCTTGCTTTCTCATCATCTCCTCAAATATCTCCTGAAGAGAGGATGGTGGAAGCACGCCAATTATCTTTCCAGCCCTTTTTATCAAGCTCTGGAGTTGTGATTTAGATTTAACTGACAAGTTACCAAACCATGTTGTGATGCCATAACGAGTAATAGACTCCATTGCTGCCCTGTAGAACATTAGCATGATGCATGTATCCACTCCATGAACCCTGAGCCGACGCAGAAAATGCAGGCGCTGGCTTATCTTTGAGCACCTGATCCACCTGATGGGCCCAGCCTAACTGAGCATCAAAATAAATCCCCAAATATTTAAAAGCTGTAACCTGCTCAACTCCCTCCCTGTTGATAAGGACGGGGCTGTGATCACCTACTGACTTGGGGTCAAAGATCATTTCCCTTGTTTTTTTAACATGTAACACCAGGTTGTGCGCCTCACACCACTTCACAACCTCTTCAATCTCAAGTTTATAAAGAGAAATGTCTGAGTCTCTAGTCAGTAGACTAAGTATGGCTGTGTCATCAGAGAACTTTATAATGTGGTTGTGTGTGTGCTGACTCCTACACGTGAAGAGAAGAGGAGAGCTAACGCAGCCTTGTGGTGCCCCTGTGCGTATGACCTGTGTGTCAGAGAGGGTCGAGTTTACTTTCACCTGCTGCTGTCTTTCAGTTAGGAAGGAGTGATACCATCTGATCAAGTAAGGGTTCACATCCATCTGTTTGAGCTTTTTTAACATCATTTGGGGAAGAATAATATTCAAAGCTGAGCTACAGTCCATGAACATTAATCTAGCATAAGCTAAAGGATTTTCCAGGTGTTTTAGAATAAAGAGTTGTAGAAGTCAGAGCATCATCTGTACCTCTACCATCGCTGTACGCAAACTGGTAGGGCTCCAAGAGGTGTTGCACCTCAGTTCGCAAGTTCCCTACAATAATCCGTTCTAGTGACTTCATAACTACTGAGGTCAAAGCCACCGGTCTGAAGTCGTTGTTGTCATGTGGGCATGGTTTTTTTGCAACTGGTATGATGACAGCTTTCTTCCATATTTGAGGGATGCTTCCCGAGTCAGCAGAGAGCTGGAATAATGGACTCCAGGCAGGGGTGAGCTCGTCTGCAAACGTTTTCAGCAGGAGTGCCGAAATACCGTCTGGCCCACTGGCCTTCTCAGTTGTTTGAAAACCTTGGCCACAGCACTATCATCAATTAGTATTCTTCTATTGTGTATTGGGTCACAGGTTAAAGAGGTTGACAAGTTATTACATGCATCAATGTTAGAAGCAGAATTAATATCAAAACGTTTGTAGAAGTTGTTAAGTTCATTTGCTTTGTTAAGCTCATCCAGAACATGCATCTCCCTCTTGCCGGAGTTCAGATTTGTAATTTCTTTAACAGAGTCCCACAGTTCTTTCGAGTTCTTGGTTGAGAAAGCCTCTCGGACACTCAGACTATGTTGCTCTCGGGCTTCTTTAAGTTTCCCCTTTAGTTCTCTTTGAGCTGATCTCAGTTGTATTGCATCGTTCTTTTGAAAAGCGATATTTCTTCGTCGGATACACGGTTTAATATCCGATGAGATGTAGTCTTTATTGTTTGGATATATCCTAATGGTCTTTTTTGGCACAACAGTATCGACACAAAAATGAATGTAGTCTGTGATGGTCTCAGCGATGGTATCGGTGTCATTGTCCTGGTCGAATACTTCCCAATCTGTGGCCAGGAAGCAGCCACTTAGCTATTGTTTACGCTCATCCTGCCATAGACTGACGGTTTTAGAGACAGGTTTACTTCTCTTGATGGCAGCCTTAAAGGTGGGGATGAGCTGGACGGTGTTATGGTCCGAATTTGAAAGGGGGGGTCTAATCCGAGCAGCATACGCATCTTTGATGTTGCCATAACATTTGTCCAGTATGTTATTTTTCCGGGTGCCATTTTTTACGTATTGCTGGAATCTCGGAAGTGCTGGTTCTAGCTTACAGTGATTACAATCTCCAATAACAAATATAGGTGCATCAGGTTTGTTCTTTAACTGCTCGTGCACGCAGACCGTTCGTGATGGACTTTTAAAGGTAAGAAGACGTTTAAAGATGTATATTGCGGATATTATCAGCACATCTGAGTCAAATTAACATGTGTATTAAAGGATGTTAGTGGATTCCGTGGAGATTATCCCTAAATCAGTAGATTTAGGGAACGTTTACAGATAACAGATTAGGCTAGGATTCCGGATAACGTTAGCAACACACGTTAACCACGAACAGCCTATTAATCCGTTCTCTTAATGTTAATACAACCCAACGTTGTGGAATTAGAGAAAAGGGGCTTCTTAACGTGCTTTTATCCGGGGTGGAGGGAGTAACATATTAGTTCAATATAACATTGGGACGTGTGATTGTAGTGGGTGGAGGTGGTGAAATGAGGATATCCATTTTAGAGTTCAAGCTAGTATATTATAGTTAACGTTACACAATAATAAGGAACAGAGCTATTTTTGTGATACATCGCTATTGATATGGTAAATCCATATTACCCTAACCCTCTAAATGAGTGCAGATTTGAGACTTCAATCAGTAAACAAAAACGTAACTTATGGGTGAGTGTTTTTAGCAGTCATATTATGTCCTTGTGATTCTGTTGATTATTACCTGTATGTATTATGTTGCAGCTCAGCTGATGTTGGATTGATGGCAAAGGGAGAGGGACTTAAGTGAGAGTGAAAACACAAGGTACGTTTAAAATAGGTCAGCAATATCCCATCCTATACTGTAGGTTGCTAGATGTAGTTAACCCTTTGTCCTGTCTTTGTCTCCCTCTCTCCGCACAAGAACCCCAGGGGGATTCAAAGGAGCCTGAAGACCTGCAATGAGACCCTCACCCTGCACCTGAGTCTCAACTCCCAGAGTTTTGCAAGCCTCTCCCTGTTCCATATTTTGATTACACAAACATTAAGCTTCCCAATGGTGTGGTCTTTGTTTTGTGAAAAATATGATTACCTCACATATTGTGTTGCTGTTGTTGTCTTTTGTGATAGTTAAATTGCTCCTGCTGACTTGAGCCAGCCATTCTTTCCTCCTCTCTGTGTCAGTGGGGAAACTTTACATGTGTACTCCTTTCTCTGAGCGCTTGGAGCATCCCCATGCAGAACAGCAAACCATGGGGGAGACGATATGCCAGGACAACACAGAGGAAAAGGCACAGACAGACTGCATGATATGCTATTCAATGTTTATTGAATTCCATTTATTTACAATGGATGTTCCTAAAACAACACATTTAACATAATCATGCTGCTGCTGCTAGTGCTTTGACTCATTGTGCTGTCAGTTGACAATCATTGATAGGCACCTGTGGGTCTCCTGTCCTTTCTGAAAGTCATAAAGATTACATTAGTCATTTAGATTACTTGTGTCCTCAATTACCATGGGATTACTGAAACCACCATGAATTAAAGAAATGGTAGAAATGTATCTAATCAGAATTTTGAAACCTTCCTTCCCTCTAAATATATCAATAAACATTAGGATATGATGCTCCTGACTACCATACAGGTTTAAGAAGATAATATGAGTTTTAAAGAATTCAAAGCAATAAACAACAGGCTCTGTAACCAAGGCAACGTTAGCCTAACATGTATATGTTAACAGGTAAGATAGCTGTTCACACTGTATATTTTTCTACTTTTTGTAATGCTATTTTATTTTTATTTAAGATGTTTACATTTTCGATTGTTTAATTCTAGTCTTTTAACTGTCTAATGTGCCTTGTCTTTTGCTGCTGCAGCGTAAACATTTCCCCAATTGGTATCAATAAAGTACTTCTTATTTTATCTTAATCCTCAAATATTAGCAAATGTTACTTTTAAAAAAAAAAAAAACATTGATGTGACTACATACACATATCGATATGTTGTATAAATATTGCAAATCAAAACCTTTATTGACCACTAATTACCAACAATTGCATATCTATCCTGGTATCAATGCATTCAAATCGTGATTCAAATGGCCCGCCACGAACTTCCGGGGAACTCGGGGGACACCTTACTTCTTCCTTCTGTCTGTCTGTGCCTGCGTGCTCTCATGTTCCGAATAACCCAGCTTCCCCCAAATTTCTTTTTGGTGTCTACCTACGCCGGGATCCTGAGTCGCGGCTGATCCTGTTGCTGCAGTCCTGTGTCCTAGATCCTGAATCATGTGTCCTGGATCCTGCATCCTGAGTCCTGGATCCGGAGTCCTGCATCCTGAGTCCTGAGTCTTGGATCTGAGTCCTGGACTTCAAATCGTGGCTGAACCTATCACTGCGGTCCTGCCTGACTCTCATCATACTACTTCCCTGAAGGCTCCCACAGGATTGCTGACATCCTCGTGGATTCATCTTCTTATTACAGACACATGCATTTCCTAACATTTGGACTACCTATGCTGTAAAATGTATTATCTCTTCGATTTACACACGGCATCTATTGCACATCTGTCCGTCCTGGGAGAGGGATCCCTCCTCTGTTGCTCTCCCTGAGGTTTCTCCCATGTTCCCTTTAAACTGTGGGTTTTCTCTGGAAGTTTTTCCTTGTACGACGTGAGGGTCTAAGGACAGAGGGTGTCGTATTGTCATACTGATATTCTGTACACACTGTGAAGACCACTGAGACAAATGTAACATTTGTGATATTGGGCTATATAAATAAACATTGATTGATTGATTGATTATATCTTGGGATCTGCTGCTTCGATTTTGACCGTTCTTCTTGTTAATGTTTCTAGCAAACCACCCAACTTTATGGATTACCTAAAAAACTGTCAGTGAAAAAATAACTAAGTATACACTATGTTAGATTTTATTTCTTGAAAATATGCGTAGTCTGAATCAGGTAATTCAATTAATTCTAAATAACATCATTGAACATCTTGTATGATTACAATAGTTACAGAACATTCAATTTGTTGTCATATGTTCTGAATAACTTTGTACTTATGTAGTTAAGTGTGACTGCAACTAAAACTGAAAGTATTATATTTCTCATTACTATTTTTTCCATTAGTCCATATCAATATTAAATACAAGTTTTGGAAACGTTGGCAAACGACACACTGATTAATTGAACTGGATCCAAAAAAGACTGAAGGGCAAATGTGTGGCAGAATCTTTATAATTGAGTTCATTTCCATTTTGGCTCATGGTAATTGAGTTTGGGATTTGTAGATTTGTACACAAGTGAGGAGTAGCGTTATATCAGAATGAATCAGCACTGCAGCACATACAGCGAGATGTTGCAGAGCTCTCAGAAAGATAAACCAGGCTCCTACTCCCCAACACTGCAGAGACATTCCGTTTCTTTTTTCACTTTTCCACATCCCACACTCTTCAATGTGTTTTCTGGTTTCCACCCTTTGAAATCCTACCCAGTGTTATCGTTCTGTATAAGGCTGTAGATATCAACATTGGTGAAAAGTCTTGGGGTCCTCCCAGAGTAGGAATGCATTCGCTTATGGGGAAATGTATTTTTTGATATATGTCAACATATAAAGCTCATGTTCATATAGTCTGCTGCACATTCAAATCATAGCCAACATATCTGTGTTCACCCTTTTAAGAACAAAGTTCATCTATTATGAGAATAACATCATCATTTTATTACAATAAAGTAATTGTGTTTCAAGAAAAATAAGTTAATTTGCAAAAGCTGCCACCAAGCATGCCCGTATGCATCCATCTGTGCATGAATACACTCCAAAGATGTCACAAACACTGTCAGGAATGTCAGGAACTGATGAGAGCAAGTTATTTAAGTACAATGAATGAAGTCTTAATATTTCAAGGAAAGTTCAAAGTGTCCTAAAGTCTGCTGTGCATGACATTATTGCTGATTTTGTAGTGCGTCATTCAGACTTTCTGGTCATCTGACACACAAAACCCAGATTGTGTTAGCGGTTAAGGCAACGTCTTTGTGCTGCCTTTCAACTGAGCTTATCTGAAAGCATTTCTGAGTGTGCATGAATCTCACCATTGTTTGGCCCATTTTACCCACAGTTGTTCACTTCACCATCGCCGATAAAAGAAGTCAGCTCACACCTGCTTCCTCATGCTTTTCAGAGGGAAGCATTGGAGTCCAATGCATTTTATGAACTGGAGATGCTAAAACACTCAGATATGACTCAGAGAACTGTCCAATTATGACTTTATTACTAATGAAAATGTCAGAATATAGCAGGAGCCCCACAAGCAAGCCAACTAAAATCATAACTTTAGCTCATTCCCTCGCTCATTTCTGCAGCTTTTTCTGTGTTTATTTCAGTCCATCCCCAGGATATTTCTTGCAGCAGCAGCAGCTTGCACTATCTGTCAAAGCGGAGCCTCAACATCTTTTTTCGTTTCATGGCAGATCCAACCATTGCTTTTGAGGTTTCGTACTGCCCCCTGCTCTTCTGGAGGCTTTGTTGCATCTATGAGTTGAGTCATGTTCAAAATAAAACTCCTATTTCATGGTGGTGCATGAGTTCCAGACATTAAGGTGAGGAAGTTTGGCATAGGTGTGTCAGGGTGGGGGGAGACCATAGTTTTCCTGTTATGCAAATGTGCATTCTCCCATGATGTATGAATGCATTAGCAATCACGACGGCATCGCATGTATTCCTGCGGTGGTTTGGCTTAGATGCAGCTACAGTAAAGAGGTCATGGCACGGCAGTACTCTGAGAAAGCCAGTGAATGTGTATACTTCAGATGGACACATTAAATATATTTAAAATCTACGTGTTTACTGAAATATTTAACGCTGCGGCTCTGTTCACGCTCCAAGAAGCTCCAGGAGACTTTTTGGGCTGCTATACATTTGAGTATTTTCTGCAAATCCTGATTAAAATAAGATTACCAATGAGCCTGGGATCCCTTGACTGAAGTACAACCAGGTCACCACCGGAACACAGTGTGGCGGGAAATAAATAATAATCGCTGAACGTTCAATGGAAGCATCTCTCTGGACTGTGAGGCTGACGTAAACTCCAACACATCGAATGGAATATTTTATCTTTCCTTTGATTGTTCGCTCATGTTTTTTGCCGTTACTGGAGCCTTATTAAACATTGAAACATGAAATGGAAGCCTGATTTGCAGTATGTTGTTACGTAACACTACGGATGCTTGGTAACAGCGTTAAGGCTCTTACGGATGCTCTTTGACCGCACTTTAAAGGGCAGCGTGTCTGGCCGGGGGCTCCTGTAGGTTGTCCGCTCTAATGAGAAGAGGCCGATCGCGGTCCAAATGCAGTCTGATCTGTGATGTCACAACAGTAATATGCCCGCGGGCCATAACCGCTGGCTGGCTGAGCGGCTCCTACCACCGCGTTATTAACACAGATCAGTGTACCAGCCTTTCTTCAAACACCATAAGCTTCAACACACCGCTGAGTGAACTGCCTAAAACCCACCAATAGTAAATGTAAGTGTTCACTGTGAGTGGTGCTACTATCTTACTTCGACAGTACAATCTTGGACACTTTTTTGTGAACAAGGTAGGCTTTTGACTTGCCTAAAAGAAATTGCTTTAAAAAGACAAACGAAAAAACACACACATCTAAAAGGTGTCTTAATAAAGAGAGGAAAAAAATAAACGAGCACAATTTTTGTAAAATACTTTTCCTCTTTCTCTTTTTTAGCAGCTCGGCAAAGACACACTGTCTAGGGAAACATAAATAGGGTGTTTTGCACCAAAAAGACTAGCTTTTTATCTGTATGTACTGCTGCTGAATAGACATTGAATACGAATGCCTACACCTGTCAGCCATTTAAAAATGTTAAATCTTTAAAGGCCCATCTCTAATTTAGAAACGGGTGGGTTTGTGAAAACTATACAATCATCCGGACAAAGCTATAATAGCTAATACTATGCTAAATAGTGATGTCACATTTCCATTTCCTTCAGGAAGACAGAGCGCTCTGCAATGTCAGGAAAGCAAAATAACCTATTGTGATTGTTGTGTTGCCGGTGTAACTGTATAACAGAACAGAAGTGTCTTTAAGGCTTTCCTCAGGAGAAGACAGTATCATACACATCACTATTGTTATTGCAAGATGGTGAGCTTTGATTGGTTGTCAACAAATGGCATTTGATACAGAATAAAGCTGGAAAATACCATTTAGTAGCATCCTCGTGATCATAATTATACAGCGTGATAGCTAACATGAGTTTTAATAAAAAGCAACCACTGCTGTTTGCATAGATCATTCGATTTTGCTTCAAAGCCTGTCCTGAGTCACAAGCAAGTCAGCTGTTAAGTGCCCCTTTTTGAAGGAGATGAAGGCAGAGCTCGCAAAAACAAGTATACTTAGTTAAGGACGCAATCAAAAGGAATAACAGATTGGCATACAAATGCTGGGAGTCTTTGTTGTTGCCCTGCAGGACCCAGTGGAAACGATTAGCGGGCTGAGAGATCGAAGGCAGCCAAACTCTAACATGTGCTACTGCCGAAGCTTTCATGAAGTTTCACTCAGCTTCTCTTGCGGATCCGAGGAGCCCGGAGAGCCAGATACAAAACTTTTTAGATGTCTGAACCTAGAATAGCACACTGACAAGTAACTGTCTGTCACTGCATTCTCAATTCTCAATCCTGAGATTGTGGAGTTTTCGAAGTGGAGATTTACATGTCTGTATACACATGTTGTCTTTGCAGGCCAGGCAGCATTTCAACAGAACCCCAACTTGTCTGCGTTGAAGACAAATGATCTTTTAAAAAGACCTTTGTGAATGTGTAAATCAGACCGAGGCATTAGTCTACAATCCCTCTGAGCTGTGTTCACATCTCTGTTTGTTGGCGCTGAGGAATTGCAGCTGTCGAGAATGATGCGGTCCCATTAGTGACGGAATCCGAGCTGGAGATGGAGCCAGACAGAAAGCCGCTGTGGGGACAAGATGATAACAAGGTACTCATTGGAGATGCGAGGGATGGCGTTTGTGCATCGCTCCCCGCGTGAGTCTGATGAGGAGCGGGACCGAGGAAGAGATGGAGGGGTTAAGATAAAGAGAAGGAGGTGTGGAGAATGAGAAAGAGAGGGAACACGGTTAAGAAGAAAAAGGATAGGGCAGATAAGATGAGACAAATAGAGAGGGGAACAATGAGAGCGGGGATTAAGAAGGAGTGTCTGGGGCAGTAATCAGAGGAAGGCAGTGGTGAAGCGGATGAATCAAAGCACTGACGGAGGCAAGTGAGCTGACGAGAGGCAACAGGAGCTCAATAGCTGGTGTCCTGACGGATTGGGAGGTTTATTCACAGGGAGTTACTGATGCCTCATGCCGCACACTCTTTCACCCCCGAGTTCAAGCTGTGTGCATCATCGCAGGATAAAGACACAACAAGATCACTTTGCAACAAATGTTGAAGACGTTTTCAGCAGAGTATTGAGATAAAGCCAGGTCAAGCGTCAACAACAGTAAGGTCGCCACTAATCAAAGAAACCACTACATCAGCTAGCTGCTAACACTAGCAAGTTGATATCTGCTACCAACCTTAAAACATACCGTAAAAGTTAGTTGTACAAAATGCAATTAACCTCTAATTCCAGCCTTAAAACATATACATCTTGGTATTTCTTCTTAGCCTGGACCCCTATTGATTCAAAGCCAGATATTCCACAAGTTGTGTTGTGTCGAATATTAGACACAACACAACTTGTCCTTTGTATTCTGCAAAGGATAAGTCTCATACCAGTCTCAGTACCTATACAAACTCAAATGTATCTTCAACAAACAATATAAACTTAATTGATTGTTTTCTTTGGTTAATGTTGTAATAAAATCCCTTTACATTCAGGAGCTAACACATGAGTAATGATGAAGAAAAGCAGCTTACGGTGGAATTATGGGAACAAGAAACACAAAATAGAATTAATGTATGCTTGCATGTTTTACTTATGCTCAGCAGTATATGTTCATAAAGAAATGATGGGATGTGTCTGATTGTTATGCACAGACATTCAGAACTAAGCAGTGCCCTTTCTTCAAATTGTAAATACTAAAAGCAAGAAAGTTAGTGCATGTGAACGCGTACTGTGAGCAGTGGATCAGTGCGTCCTATTGTGCTAAAGGTGGGATTGTATAATTACTGCAATATATAATTACTGCCTTGAAATGTGGCAATTATAGATGGCAATTAAAAAGGTTGTATAGGTCTGACTTCTATGAGCAGCTGTGTGGGCGACAGTTCTTGATCCCAAAGAAATCTTGCAAGGCCATTTTTCCAGCGTTTTTTAAAATAGCACCTTTCTTGTTTTTGAATAGACAGGATGCCTTTGTTTGGGCTCATTACAGTGGAATTGGGCTGCACTCTCTTTTACCTCATTCACACCAACGGTGTTTCAGGGCCAGTTCGGAGCTGGAGCTTGAAAAGCACTGGGTTTTCCTGTTCACACCGCAGCGGAGCAGCCTCTTAGCTCCGGAATCCGGTTCGTTTCAAGCACCAAAAAATGGTCTGGCTAGAGCAAAAGCACCGCATACGTCACACTTACAGTACGTCGAGGCGAGGGCAGGGGCGGGATCAACTCCTGAACAACAACAAGAAGCCCTGCGTTTTATCCAGTTTGTACACAACGATGGAGAAACTTAACAAGCAGCAGTGGTCCACTGAAGAGACCAGCTACCTACTGGGAATCTGGTCTTCCGAAGAGGTACAGAGGAAGCTGGAGCACAATCGGCCATTGTTGTTGTTGTCGGTGTGAGCTGTGAGGGGTTTCTGCGCGGTTTGGCTTTATGAAGCAGGCACGCAAAGGGATACGTCATGACGCAAACGATGAGGCAATGACGCAGCACCAGTCGGACTCTGGGCGGTGTGAAAAGAGCCGGAGCTAAACCGAAGAACCGGTTCTGAAAAGCTCTAGCACGGAGCTTGAACCGGAGTTGCGTTGGTGTGAATGAGGTATAAGTCCTCTGTAGACTTGTCAATAAACCCAGGTGGATTGTGATTGTCCACAGCTGTTTCTGATGTTCACTTGATTATACATGTGGATGTGCTTGATTTCGATTTTTCTGATGGCGCCCTATGCACTTTAAAGCCAAATGGAAAGCCATTTGCTATCAAACTGTGGTTTAATCACAGCACAGTTGTGTGTAGATGAGAACAAAATAAATAAAAGGGACAACAGACATTTATGATGTGTCATGTTTTAATGCGTAATCCCCCAAAGGTCTACTTTTGTGTGCAACGAAGATTTCTAGCGCTTCTAGATAATGCCAATAAACGGAAATTAAACGTTTCTTTTGCTTTGTTTACAACATAATGTTCCTAGGAGGACATACTATCCCTGCAGAGATGCTTTGCACATTTAAGATATTTTTAACCTACTACATTTGTATATCGCCCAATTAAAACCGTAATTAATGCAGCAGTGTTTTGCTTACAGGGAAATGTGACGCGCATGACAAACAGCCGGGATCGAGCTCCTTGCAAAAGTGGCTAAACCACTAAAACAAAGCTCAAAAAAGGTCAAAAGTCTCTGATTGTGCTTTGAAAAAATAGTTTTCTGTGAAATTCACTCTGATGGTATTTTTGTGGGATCCACTCTGTGCTTATTGTGTTTCTCCACACATCCCTTTGCCCCCAATGAACTTCCATCATCTTGCGGCAGACAATTGGAAAATGTAATTTCTTCTCGTTGAATGAATGGGTTGGAGAGCACATGAACGTCCACTCAGGCGATATACGTCTCTATCTTGGGGCACAACACACTGTCCACAAGGACATGCTAAATCGGCAGAAAGGTCAAACCGTGTGCAGTGGAGGGGGAGGCCTTTAGAGGAACATTTGGCAGTTCCTTTGTGGGTGTCTGGTCAGTGCTTCTGGGTTCTACCGACAATTGAAGCAATACAATTTTCACAAAGAGGAGAGAAAACCTTTTTTCCCTTTCATATGAACAGTGTGCCCTTAGCGCAGACATGTCCCGTGTCATTCAAGGAGACCTGAATTACTCTCTCCTTCCACTTGAAAATGTTCCAAATTGAGAGAAAAAACATAAGTACGCTAGTCATATTTGGCCTCTTCTTCTCTAATCATGTTTGCCTTTATAGCAAGTGGAGCAACTTTCTATTTCCGAAAAGCAAAACATGCATTTGAGCTGTGTTGGAAACAGCAACTTTTTCTCAAGCATAAGGCAGTAATGCGCCTGTGATCTGTTCACAAACCACGGATGGATCCAAAAAACCTCTGCTCCAGCAAAGGGCCTGACAACAACAGTGTGCAGTGTTGTGTGTATGCCCTTATGTTCTCATTTATTCGCCTATGACACAAACTGGAACAAAGCCTCGCCTATTTCTTCCAACCACCCTTGACATTAGGGTTTAGAAAGCTGCATCATGTTTTTCTCACGATGCAGAACATGGAAGCTGGCAGGCATGTTAGCCTGTGATCTACACATAACTCTGGGAAACCACTGATAGTTGTTCATGGCTGCTGCTGCTGCTGCATTGGCGTGAGTTGAGTAATGGTGAAATGGAGCTGGTTTACAACAGTGCATAGGCTCATTAGCCTTTCTCTTCAGTTCACCAGTTCTGATTATGAATCCTTTCATCATTCCTTTCAGCGTGTGGGTGGGTGTTTCCTGCCAGTGAGAGTTTGCATATGTGTGACACCAGGAGCTTCCTCTATGAAAGTGAGGATGTTTGCTGAAACCAGGTGGATGCTAATCTGTGGTTTTGGCAGCCGTGAAACATTGTTAAAATGGGTTTATAGTTTTGGCAACCAACAATAATGAACACATTATGGGTGGATTTGTGGGTTCAGTTTTCATCCCAGTTTACAGCACAGACAGCATCTTTTTTTTCCTGAGTAGCTCTAGTGTCCAGGCTAGTTGTTTTGAGTGGGCAGTCTTCCACACCCGAAAGTCCAAGAAACGAATTGAAGTTCCACCCCGTTGTGTGCCAGTATGATACCTCAGGCTCATTAGAGCATGAAATTGAGCAATGTTACCTTGCCTGGCGTAGAAAGAACATGTGGATGGAAGAAAGGAGGAAACAGATACAGAGAAAAAACAGAAGGACTGTGTTGTTTTATTTTATTGTTGTTTTATTTTATTTTCTCTCGATAAAAACTCCATATTTCTACAGCCATTGGAGACTTTCTCACAAACTCTGCATCATGCAATGACCACCTACTGAAGAATGACTTTTTCTTCCATACCTCTTCCCTTTTCACTTCTCCTAATTCAGCATTTTTCTCTGCACCATTTTTCTCTATATCTTTGATTCTCCACTTCTAAATGATCTACTTCATCCAGTTACTTTAGACATTATTCCCCTCTCATCAGTAAAAGTTGGGTGTGTCCTATTTGGAGCCAATGATTAAAGCCCACGCACTGCCTAAAGAAGCAGTTTGTCATTTTGGGAAATAATCTCTTGCTGCAAGTGAGATGCGAGGATTGATACCGCTCATATCTGTATGCTAAGTATTAGGATGGAGCTAAATTAGTTTAGCTTGGCATTAAGACTGGGGACACTGCAAGCATTGCTCTGTGCAAAAGTAAAAATAAATCAGCAGCAACTAAAGCTGACTAATTAACACATTACCTGTTAAAAAGGTTGATTACCTCATTAAAGGTTATTTGTTTTTTTTAAACGAACCAACCTCCCAAGACCTATCCTGAAATGCCTCTATTCATATTGTTGGAAATTCCACCTCAAAAGACACGAGAAAGCGAAGAAAATGGACGTTGTGAAAAGGACAACTTCACTTCTGCAGTTTCTCAAAACTCAGATGCCCTTGAACTTGCAATCACAAATCTGTCAGAGCGGTCTCACATAACCATACGAGAATAATGGAACTTTGCTGACAAAGAAAATAAGCAATTTCCAGCTCTGCATGGCTAATAGCATACTGTAGTAAATGGCAAGTGACTGCAACACGTCAGTCTTACAACCTGGAGGATGTAACAAGGTAAGTGCATGACATTACTAGCATTGTCCTTCAACTACACTCATCAGCAGCCTTCAAAGATAATTTAGTGACCTCCATTATAATGGTACACAAGCTACATGCACAAGCATAGCAACGGTATCCAAGGCTTGAATGAGACTTCTGTCAGAAAAAATGACACCCTTTCAATCAGAACATGAAGGAAAATGATTTGTATGTGCGGGTTGTCCCTCACCTGAGAGAAGAAATACACTTCCACGACTGAAATGTATATATATAGTGCACTTCTAGCAACGTACTGCACAGTGGAAAACTGAAACATTTGGGAAATGGTTGTGTGGGGGGGGGGGCGATGTAGCAAGGTCCGGAGTGCACTCTTATGATTGATCACCTTACACCCTGCTTTAATTTAAAGTCAATGGCATCTATAGATACCTGTCAGAGCGGAGCAACCTGTAATGTCTCCTCGCAGGTCGGGATCCGCAGTCCAAGCACCAGGAAGAGCTTTAGAGGCCCGATCAGTCCGGGAACAAAAGAACGAGAAAGACTACGAGCCTGGCAATCACTCATCCAGCTGTGTTATTTCTGGCAGCTGTGACAGAAAGCAGAAGGTGTCCACCGGGGATTTGAGTCAAAGATTGATTGCGACAGGTAACGCCAATGCAAACATAAGTTGCAGAGCATGAATTCACACTGGTTTTATTTTGGTAATAGCGCACACACAGCTCTCAGAATGTGTTTCCGACACTCTTGCGTGAGCCTTTGACACTCTACGCATGCTCGGATTTAAATTGCTCTTTGTGTCCTTTTATTTTTCACTTTAATCCAAATATCAGGGGAAAGGTGGAAAGACATAAAGGGGTATTACAGATGAAAAATGGGACAAGAATACAATAGTTTCCTCTATTTAAGTGGCAAGTTTGTAGCTTTCTGTATTACCAATGACAGCAGGCCTCGCAGGGACGTAAGATCACATCACATCCGTGAAGTGATACAAATCCTTCTGCAATTATGTTTTATTTTTGGCAAAGAACACCTAAGCCATCCCTATGATTGAAAGAAGAACAAGGAGCTTATGCTGAATTATTTGAATGCCAAATTGCATTCTTTGACATATTATGAAATGTGTTATTTCAGTTCTAAGTTAAGTACGCAAAAATCATGTACTTTTTTCCTGCATCCTTTCATCATTTATAATGCAACTAATCGCAATACAGATCAGAGTTGTTTTGAATATCAACACATCCTTTTCATCCGATGTTTCAAAAGACAAAGTTTAGTGTCTTCTACCCAAAAACCACAATCCTGAAGAGTTCCACCCGACTTATAAACAGGTCCTGGTTCTGTCTTGTGGCCTCCAACTAACACTGCCATTAAAGCAGACCCTCAGGGTTCCTGCTGGCAAACACAAACACAGTCTGATCCGTTGTCCCTGACCTCTGCTTCTGCAATAATAATGCAGGACCCTGCTCCTCGGGCATGTGATGGACCTACAGGGCCTCTGGAAGCAAGTAGCCTGGAGCAGGGAAGATATTTGACATCACTTCAGGTTTAAAGTCATGAACTTTGGGCAGTGCATGTCCAGTCGAACATACTCTACACTTGGACATTAAAGCATAGGGTCGTGATGTGTCTGACTGTGTTAGGACTACTGTGCATTCTGGGATGCATGAACCAGGAGTTAGTTATCCAAATAACGTTAGTTTGATATTTGTCGGTCAGATTATACATGTTTTTACAAAGACAATATCTTATCCATAATATGCATTGGCTCTCTGCGATCAATGGACAGATCTGGAATGTGCTAGCTAGCAAGGCAAACAATCAAATTGCAGGAAAATGCCATTTCCACTCATTTAAAAATGTCTTATTTGTTAATAAAATGTTGTGCGTTTTTGACTTGCTCGCTAACGTTAGCCATGAGATCGGCAGCATTTGGCATGAGGTTTGGACTTTTGAAGTTACACATTTTCTATCATTAGTTCTAACAGCAGACTACAGTACATTGTCACAGTAGAATTAATATGAGTGTAGGAGCCAATTAACACTGTGGGTATAAAGGTAGGAACCTATGTTTGTGGTTAGAGGTTCCGCCGGAAGGCCATACAGTTTTTGACCACACACGGACCACACACAGAACACACACACACACGGAGCACACACACAAACACGGGATTAGAAACATTTGCAAAAGGTATTGTGTGAACCGTAATATCGTGTATGGTGAATGATAGAAAGAAGCACGTTAAATGGAAACCAGTGAAAAGGAAATAAATGGACTGTATCGAACTGGAAACTTTGTTTTGGACTTTTACTCAGCAGCAAACTTTGTGTGCGTCAATTACGCCAACATAGCGGATCCTCAGAGGCTTAAAGCGTTGGCTTAGCCTCTACAATGAGAATTAAGGAGAGAACTAAGGACAGTCTATCAAAATGGTTTCCAGTCTTTGGCTTGGCTTGTGCCCTAACACCGATCTTATTCAGCTATGTCGTGCTGTAACATTTACCCATGACACACCATGTTCATAAGAGAACAAAGTGTGGTGTTACGAAGAGGAACAAACTCTGTTTTGTTCGCAGCATACAGAAGGCCATCACATGTTGGGCTTGAGCTAACTAAAGCACGCTTCTCCAACCACTGCAGGGGAGGAGCATATGTCCGTTTTGTTCATTTCACGCACAGTAAACTGTGTCTGATTATGCCATGTTTCCCCCCGTTGCTCTAAATCTGTGTCTGCATGTGCATACCTGGGACGGCATGAGTGCATCTGCTGTAGAGAATTACATTTTTGGATACACTCCATTTCAAGCTGTAATTGAAATAAGCGCACTGGCCCAGATCATCCATCCGGAAAACACAGAGGGAGTAAATCAAAGTCCAGTTATGGGGCCTAACGGGTCAAAGGGGAGGTCTGGTGTTTTACAGTGTTAGTCAAAGTTTAAAATGCAAGTCCGAGCACCTAGCTGCTGACATCAGATGGCAACACAGATTTGTTGATTATACAGTGTATCCCTTCAAAGTGGAGCACTGTTTTTGGATGGTTGGTGACAATGTATAATATACTGTATACAACATGGCTTTTACTAAACCATATTTGCATGTTTCAAACAATCATATGTCCACTCTATTGTGATTAAATATCACCAAACCATATCTCAATGGTACAAATGAGATGGCAGAATGACGTGGTCAAGCTGAATGGGCATACTGAGAGAGAGTGCCAAATAATTAAGCAATTCCTCAATAAGTGAACACAAATTTCTTGATAAACTCCAACCATTGTGGCGTAAAATTGACTCATTTGGGATTAGCACCCAGGATCTTTGGCGCGGAGTAGAGGATATGAGATGAAAAGCAGCCATGGAAGAGAAATACCCAAGATACTACACCCACCGACCAGCCTGTCATTATAGGCACTAATTATTCCTCATAAATGACAAGGGCTTGCAACCAGTTAACATCCAAACTCATCCAATAAGACAAACATCTATTTTACAACGAGGCAGGTGCCCTCAACATACATAATAAAGGTTTGTAATGTATTTAAAAAGAGAACCACCAACCAAGTACCCAACAAAATGACTAATGATATCCTCATTATGTATTTAAAATCATTGTGAAATTGAGGTGAACATAATCCAGATAACTTCAAACTTAAGCATGCCATTTAATGCACTGTGTACTTCACATGTACTAAACCGAACCAACTCTCACAATAAATAAAAGAAATTGCATCTCCACAATAAGGGGCCGCTACATAGGTTGTCGGAAAATTAAATATCATCTCTTGCTCTGCAGTGGGCCATCGCGTACAGCAGTGTGCTGTGACAAAGACATAAAACAGCAACCATGTGAAGATGTAGGAAACAAAACCTTTCTTCTGTGAGGCATTTAAAAGCTGACATTTTAACACAAGCACTTACAGCAGGAGACTTTCACACCCAGACGATCATAAAGACTCCTCTTACCTCATGTGTTACAGTTCATCACCATACACATAACTAAATGTGTTCCTATTTGCATGTACATTACATGTTCAGCTTGAGAGCGCACGGACCAAACTGCTTTCTGCTCTGCACTTTACGGCCCACACTTTGCCACAGGCATGACGGAGCTCCTCTAATAGTCAGTGCTTAGTCAAAGTAGGCATCCCTGAAATGTGAAAATCAATCATGGATGACAGCTCATTTGGGCTACCTACCAAGGGGAAGGCAAAGTAAGGGAATGAAAGGGGGAGAAATTGCAATTACACAGTTGCTGACCGTTTGCTCCGTGCATATGTGGAACCGCTGGCTGACGTCGCCGACGACTCCATCCGGGTGTTGTGGAAATTGATGTGAGATATTGTACCAAAGAACTGTGATACATGTAAAAGGGCAGAAAGTCTTGTTGCACTTTCCAGACATTAAAAGAGGTCTGTTGAGTTCCCTGGTAATTATCAAATAGTAGCAGTTAAGTGAATACTGTTCAAGCAATACCTGTGTTTGTGTTTTATACTGATTTCTCTGTTTTGATCCTTTCATAAATGTGAGGACTAAAATGGCGAGAGACAAAGGGCTGTAAAAATGAGTTTTATTGCAGTGGGGGAGGTCGAGGTATGCAGCACAGGGGGGTGTGGGCCAGGGGAGAGGAAATTCTGTTTGAGATCTCTGGCAGGCCAGGTTTTAAGGAAATCTATGTATCTTGAATAAGTATGTGTGAGTTTATACATTCCTGTGTGTTAATAGTTGAAGGAACAAAAGGTACATTTTTCCTCTCCAATATAGAGAGGTTTTTTTATAGATTTCTGAAACAATGTTCCCTTTTTTGTTAGAAATAGATGAGCACAATAGTTTTTTCTTTGACTGTTTACCTGTTTATCAAAAGAGTGTTTTAAGCTATTTGTGAAGAAGGAAGATGCAGAATTAAGGGTGATTTCTGTTTGGAGTGTAAAGATTATCCCTGATAATGTTTTCTGGGTTAAACCATCGATAAGTTTTACAAATGGGGAGGGACATTTTCCTTGAGTTTTAATGGGGTGCCTTCCCAACACCTGTGGCTTTCAAAGCTGCCAGACGCTGATTTCCCTGTGAGATAGCGTTTTGGTATCTCCCCAATGAAACGCCACCCCTTCTTTGTATTAGGGAAATGTTTTTCTGGTGGTTCGCTCTCTCTTCATGCGCTGTCAAGACGAATAGGATGTCCGCAGTGCGTGAATAAGGGCGGGAGTACTCCACACATTGCTTATATGATTATTTGAATTGTATAAGTAATGTATTATATTATATCGTATTGCATTATACTACTTTGTTTAATTAAAACGGATTATTGTTTAACTGGTATCCTGGTGTCTTCTAATTCCTTCCCTGTTATGATTTCAAGCAGGACTCGTCAAAACAACACGCGGTGAGGAGTTGGGTTGTAAAAAACCCCACCTCGCAACAGTGTATAACGAACGTTCTATGGGCGTTTCTGTTTCGGTTAGACATCAGGAGAATAAAGCGAGTGTCGGTGGTAAAGGAGCTTCTGCGGAGCCGTCAGGACTGATCCCAGACAGGTATTATCTCACTGTCAAGCTGTGACAGGTACATTATTCCATATGGCTGGTTGAACTTGGTACCTCTGGCTGATATCTAGAGAACAGCGCGTTATAGCGTCAATTACCTCCAGGAAGAAACAGTCTATTTTAGGATACAGTGGTTGAGCCAAAAGTTGGACTTTTAATGCCAGTGACAAATCAAAAGATGAGATCACCGTCCGTGCCACAGCAACTTACATGACCCATTTAATCTTTTGTGAGCCATGCACACCCCACAATCTGTTTATTGGCCCTCCTGTCACCCGTGGACGGAGCGCTAGCGTGGATTCAAACAGCTTAAAGCTAAGCTAACTTTGTCTGGGCAATCTAATAAAACACAAGAGCCATTCTCCCATTGTCTGTCTCTCCTGCCCTGTTTCCATATATCCTGGCGGAATAAAAATGATTCATAAGAGATGTGGTGGCGGCTCTCAGTACGCAATGAGTGAAAAGGCACCTTGGGGAATTTTATGATCCATGACGAAGCATCCAGGATCATTTTGGATGTATGCATGTGTCACCGCATATTAATAATGGCCTCTGTCTCATGAAAGCGCCAGCACACCTTCAAAGGAGATAATTTAATCTTCTCCCCGCTGAGCCTCCTCTCCTCTTTCCCGCTTGCTAATACTTTCCCTCAGAATCCCATTCAAAGGAGCCATCGCTTACATTGTGCACCTTGGCTTTAGGATGATAAAAAAAGAAGAAACAGGAAATGATAGAGGACGTAACGCCAGCAAGGAGGAGGAAATAAGCCCCAGAGTCGGAACACCGCTGAGGAAGATAAACACGGAGCTGATGGAAAATCTCTTTTCTTCTCTTTACGTATGTAAATTGAGCGGTCATATGATGTTACCAAGGAACTAGTTGTTGAGGAAATTGACTTTTTACCCCTTCTGGGTTTTCTATCAACTGTTGAGACTCATGTGCCGCCGCCAAAAATCCCCTCATTAAAAATGTCCATCCTGCGGAGCGCTTTCTCCTCCTGTCCCTATGTTTCCATTGTAAGCCTGCAAACAAGCAGAAGAACAAGGCAGGATGCTCTTAAGTGAGCTCCCTATGCCCTTTATCTTGCAACAACATTTCATTCTCGTTAAAAAGCCGGCACCCTGCTGTGAAACCGACAAATGAGGAGAGCGAATCTGGACTCTGTGTTTGGGACGCCATGGCGAGTGTCGTCATAGCTAGAGCTGAAAGACATTACTCGGTGGCTGCACAGCATATCGAAAGCTACCAAGGTTCGGTAAAACTTAACAACGAGGCATCATTTGGTACATATAACGCTACGTGATCTAATGATCGCGTGTAAAATCAAAGCTGATTTGTAATAACCTTAAATGTCCTGCGGCTTTATTGTCATTCATGATGCGGCGGAGGCAGAAAACCAGTTAACCTCCGTCAGAGGAGAGATGCCTCCAATGAAACTTGTTGTAAAAGACCTTCCATTATGTAAATAGGTTCAAACTACTTATTCCCTGCATGCCAATAAAGCATGCACGGCAGACAGCAGCCACGTATTAGATGCATGATGACATAGTGATGTTATCCATAGGGTAATGTCAGACGTTGATGTAAGTGCATTAAGAAGACTGGTAGACCTATGAGAAGAACCATTAATAGTCCATCGAGAGAGCGGGAAAAAAGCACATCAACGTCAAATATCCAACAAAACATGGCACAGATTTTCAAACGAATGTAAGCTGAATCCATTGAAATGCTGCGAAGAACACTAAGCGTAATAACAGACAAGCTTGATCTCATGATCTTGAAGGCTGTTGTTTTGACTTAAATAACTCTTAAAAGCTTTGCAATGCATTTGCAACCGGAGCGTGCGTGTATTTCTGAGTATGAGTGATAACTAACAGCTGCTTACTTTTTTCAAGTTGAGGATATAGTCTATTATTTATCATTTTTATATTTTTTACAGCATTTAGAGTTTCATTGAGTGCCAATTTATCTTGAGGGGGACATTACATATCTTAGGAGAGCAGTGCTTGTAATAAATGCGAGGAACAAAGCGAGAGTATTATGTGTTAAGGATTTCTGGCACAGACATCTGCATTGTGGCAGCCCTGGATTACAAGGCTAAAAAAAACAAGCTGGGAAAAATATGAAGGAAGCTTTGCAAATATTAGGCGAGGACTTTAAGTTTACACGCAGCCTCCAACACAACTGTTCTATTATCGTGAACAGAGGGTAATCTACATACAGTCAATGAGGCCTGAAAATAAGAACATATTGTAGTTAATCTGATTTAGTTTAACCTAATGGAGTGTGGACCAAGAGACTCATGCCCTTCATCAGCCAGAGGTGTCACTGCAGTGCAGGAAGGGATCTGGCTGCTGCAGGAGCTCTGTGATGGATCTTGTTTGAGACATCGCCACCTTTTTTTCTCTTCGGGGGCAACTGTGGAGACTGCTGTGAGTCAGTTTAGGACACGCAGTCAGAGCTGCAGTCGAGGCAATTGTGCGTTGGGGACCTGAGGTCACATCATGAAGGGATGTGTAAGGAACAAGTCTCTGAGGCTTCCTGCTCTGTGTGACAGTGACTACATTAATCATATACTGTCAGTCAATATTTACTTATACCTCTGAGGTTCACAAGGCCACAACAAGACCGCTTAAAACATCTGATACAAGAGTGAATACAATCCAAATGTGGGAATCTTTGGTTACTTTTACATTCTTGAGAGGGTTTTGTGGCTTTAAAGGGGCCCTATTATGCTCATTTATCAATTGTATTTGAGCCTCTACTGTGACAACTTAACATGTTTTGATGTTAATGGTCTTTATTGTTCTCATACTGCCAGCACTGCAGCGCCTCTTTTTACCCTCTGTCTGAAACCAGAGCCCAGTCTGCTCTGATTGGTTAGCTGGCCAGCTCTGTTGTGATTGGTCAACCGCTCAGAGATGTCCCGCCCCTTAGCTTATCTTGTACAATGTGGTGACAGTGTTACATATTGAAGTAAACAAAGGAGTGCAATGGAAGCATTTCAGGAAGGGGGGGGGAGTGTGTTGGAGAGAAACTCCCTCTGGAGGGAAGTTTAGGATGTTTGCCTTTGGAGACCATTCACATGCACAAAAAACTATTTAACACACTAAACGAAAGAGAAAACCCCAAAAAGCATAATAGGGCCCCTTTAATGATCATATTTAAATGGACCTACATGAATAGGATTTCCTCCTTACTCTATAGATAATTCTTACTTTTAGTGCCGTATGCTATTATATATATTTCACTTCGCCACCATCACCTTAACATATCTCTGGATTTATGTCTGTATACAAATATGTTACTTAAAAATGCTATAATGTCAGTTATTATTAATAGGTAATGTTCTTCAAATAATTTTCATTCGGTGCCAGTGAAAAACCTAAATAGAGTTTTTAAATATGCATACAGCAATTTGCAAATGAAAATGTAGAAATATTTCCATATTTAAATGAAGCACAAAATCATCCGCCTTACTTTCTGATGTCAAATGAGAAGCAAGAAGGCTTAAGGACTTTCTAGTATAACACTAACAAAATCAACAACTTCATTTATTTAGGAACGCAGATGTTGGGGCCATTGAAAGGTTTGAAGTTATACAGTATATACAAACAATGTAATGTATGTACAGTTACCCTAACCCCAACCCTAAAAATCATACCTCCAAACACTAAAGCCTTAAAGCTACAAGAATGTTTGTTTAACACCTTACTGTAACAGGCTTGACAATAATTGAACATAATACAAATAAAGTGTTTTATATAACAGATGTTTTTTAGGCTGAATGTGAAAATGCCAAAATTGCAATTAAGGGTGGGTTATATGTTTTACTGTGGTGATAAAGCTGTCCTATTAAAATTCCTGTGAATTAGTCCATTGAGGGCAATGTTACCACTCATTGAGCATGACCATATCGCTTTATAGCAATATTGCAATTTTATATTGAACCCTTTGGATTAAAAGGAGACAGATATCCCATCTAATTATTTTATTCAATAAGGCTGCAGCAAATCCAATATGAAAAATACCATGATATATCTTTTTACGATCTAAAAATGATTTTTTATGGTTTTTATTATTATCCTGCAAAACTCAAACATCTACTACACTGGTGCACCAGTTACCATGCAATGATATGCCATAAATTGATGAGTTTTAGCATGTTATGTCATCAGACAGGGTGGTGAGTAATTCCCACGGCTGTTCCCCTTTTGGCATTTTAATGACGTTATCACCATGGCTGCCTCCCACTTTCATTGCAGCAAATAACCTCGTAACATGTACGACAAGCCTCCTAATGGCGGAATAAATGAGTCAGAGGCCTTCTCCCTCTTGTTTTCTCTGCATGTGTTTGAGAGAGAGATAGCAGGGGGAGTAAAACATGCAGGACCAGAAAGCAAAGCCATGCAATTGCGATCCTTTCTCTCGATGTGTGAAGGAAGTGCACGGTTCAGAGAGTGCTCTTTTATTCACTCACAACGCTCTCAGTAAAGCGTGCTTGTGGCAATGACGAAAACCCCCCTGCCGTCTTTCCGGTTTTCTTCCTGTCGCCACACTCTCACCTCCCCTCAAGAGCGAGGAGGAGGTGAGAGAGAGAAAAAACCTAAGCTGTCATCACAGTTTACATCAGTGTCCTGCCTCCACCCCCCTTTTGCCCTCCACCCAAACTTCCAGCAGCGTGTTACGCAACGTCAAAAAACGAGGTCACAGAGATATCCAGAGAGGAATCAAAGAAGATAAAAGAGGAAAGGAAGGAAAGGATGATATTCTTCGTCTTTCCTTTCCTTCTGCCCATTGTATTGTGGTATTCAGCGGGGGGGAAGACCACTGTAGTGAGAGAGCCTACAGCATCTAACGCATACAAATGCCAGTGGACACACATCCCCACCCACACACGTGAATGCACATTGACACATACACATGTCAGATACTTGCAGCTGGAGAAATCGTGATAGCCTAACAATACATGGTCCACCGTGTGTCCTTGTGTTCCTGCTTGTGTGTGTAGTCAAGCTGTGAGGTATATCACTGAGAAGACTAATACTCGCCCGCGGTTACGATCAAACTTCCTAAACAAGGCATCCTCTTTAGAAACCTTATTCTGACCCTCCTCTCTGTCATGCATTATTAATAAGCCTTCTAGTTAAAAAATAAAATAAAAACCTAGCCCTGGTGAGATAAATAGACGTCACACATTAGTTCTGCATTGCACCGGATTAGGAACCGCTAAAAAGGAGAAAGACGTGGGTATAAACTTTTGGAACAGTAGCAGTTTATCATAATGCTCAATTCGAAATGAATCAAAAGCAGTTGTGATATTCTGACGTATTCCTAATACTGACTCTCAGAATCAGGAGTACTTTATTTATGGGGAATTAGAGACGTAAGAGCTTGTGCCTCTATGGGGGGGTGCTAACACTTAAACATAAACGTTATCCTTTACTTTTTCCGTCTTTATATGTAGATAATTATTACTTTTATCCGGCACGTTTCCATAGCAACAACAACTTCCTGTCAACAGCGTAAACTCGCCTTCAAAATAAAAGCATCTAAATAAAAAAGGAAGTTAACCTAAATTACATTTAAGACATATATAGGCCTACCACTGTAATGAAAGTAACAAAAACAATGTAATATCCTTTTCAGTTTCACAGAACACAAATTGGGTTATTTACACATCATACACCCTGGTGACCGGACATCTCCTTCATACAACGAGTAATAGGGGGAATAATCGGGCAGTTCGATGTGTGTAGAGGTGTGTGTGGTTAAACATAGCAGCCTCGATCTCTATTCAGCTGTTCTAATGAAGGGAAACACAGTGAAGGCGGTGCGTAAAAAACACAGCTCTCTGCGCGCATATAGCAGATACTGTGAGAGTCACGGACATGAATTCATAGATCAAAGCAGATTGGTTCACAGACTCTCCTGTTTTGTCGATCCGGTGCTTAAACAAATGGCTCTACACCTCTGGCCGAAATGTCCCTAAAATGAAGTCCGAGTTTGAAATATATCTCAAATAATGTATGCACGCGGCCATTTCCCCACATAAACATAACAGTCTGCAATGAAACGGTTGTCTCCTGTGCGCTCCACTTCCTACTTGGTGGCGCACCGGTAACTTTTTCGTGCGAACGAGAAAGTATATGGTGCACACAAATTAATAAAGTGTGGCCTCGTTTTATTTAAATTGAGGCCACAAATTACATCCTGTGCGCACAAATTAATAAAACGTCGTTTTATTTATTTTATATCTCTATGATCCCTCTAGGGCTCCGTAGGTTGGAAATGTATCATCACCTTTTCTGATAATATAATAAATCATTTGTTAGGCAGAATGTCAACAAAAAAAGGGCTGGTCCAGCAGATTGAATTTGAGAATCTTTTACAGATTTTAAATATGTTTATTTGTTGTAAATTGAATGTCTTTTAGTTTTGAATGAATGGCCAAGCAAAATACCTCGGGGGTAATGGGTTGTTGGTTGGACAAAACAAGCAATTTAAGCATGACATATTGGACTGGAGTTGTGGTAACATTTTCCAAACTTTATTGATTTTTGTGTAGACCACAGGATAAAGCAATCTACTTAAAACGTCTGACATATTGTTAAATAATAGGGGGGAAAGGAGATGTAGCCTTACAAATGAAAACTTTGGGGTAAGGGAGTGTTTCTTTTACAACAACAAAAAAGTCTGTAGACATGTACATTGACATTAGGTAATTGGATACTCATTTCTCAGTATTATCTTTTTACAATAAATACAATTGATGACATAATCAAAATAATAGTGGCAACCATTCAGTACAGCAACTATAAGAACTCCACATGCCATGTCATTCCTATCAATCTATCATCACAAACACAGCAGCTCGTCTCTAAATGGATATTTAGTATGATAATGTGACACAATACAAATCAGCTAATTGCTGATTCTCCTGGTTATTTACATGCTAATGTTGTTATATGTCAGCTGGCAGCCATTTTCTTCCACAATGAACATTTGCTTTAGCAGTTCATCACTCCCAAACAACCAAGCCACTGTTTATTAAACGCAGACTGTTAAAGACTCAACTGTTAATGTATCCCTTATGGGTGGAGACTGTACCCAAACCATGTATGCATACATGGTTTGGGTACAGTCTCCACCCATAAGGGATACATTAACAGTTTTGATACTTTGGAGCCCCTGCCCCAGAGCTGTATCAGCTCCATTAGGGATCAATCAGTTGCTCTGAATAATGATCAGTGAAAAATCAACAGTTATTAACTGGAAAAACTGTGGTGAGCAGAGTGTGCACCCTCAGCTATACGCTCCCCCGCGAGTGCCATGCATGTGTACGGTCATGTCATTACATGTTAAAGTGCTTTCCTCTGATGCAGAGTGACGGAGGGCTGTGATGGAGGGGAACAGGGAAACATTTGATGTTTGCCAGTTGAAGGAATAAGCCTTACTTTGGGTTGTGCTTTCCACAGAAGGCATGCTGGGATTGAAAGAGCGCTTGCCCAGGGCTAAAGGGGATTTTTGGGTGGGCCGCCACACATCCAATTACCACGGTAGCATCACAGAAATCAATGGGGGAATGCACACACAAACAGACAGATGCACACACACATTCACACACGTGCATGCGGGCACACACACACACAGATATGTTAGACACCCACTGCAGGAGACTCTCACCGCGGAGGGGGCGCAGCCAAATGTCACTATTCGGCTTCTGCTGGATCGGCTGCTGCGGAATTCATGAATATTATCAGCACGTGTTGATATGGCTTATGATATAAATATGGATAGCAATATGGAAACACCACCCAGGTTCCACCACTTTGGAGAGCATTATTAATGCATTCAGAGAAGCTATTACTGGATTTGGATGTGCTCTTTTGATGAGGCGAGAGGAGCTGCGGATTCACTAATACGTTGAGGTGTATTGGTGCATTTCAATGTTGTTTTGAAGTATTCTGTTCCTTGGCAGAAGCTGAGATTTCTAGCTGTTTAATATCCCTGCTAACAAACTTTAATAACTACATGGTCCCCCATCAGCACACCAAACACGTACACCCACGAAACCAAACTCATTTATAACACAACATCCTGGAATGAATGCATCAGACTTTATTTCTACCTACCCAGGTTAATAACTTCATATTTCCTCTTTCCTCAAAACGCGGGGCCTGAAGGCCAAATGGGAAATCACACTTCACCAGACGTTACTACGAAATTGATTTTGTGAAATATTTTTAATTATATGAGATTTGTCATGTCTTTTAATAACGTGGTGAGCGCCACTTCTCTTGTATTGAAGCTGATACATCTCTGCTATCTGTGTATTGGGAGATCATCTGTGCCACTAGAGAAGAATACGACTCGAAATGTTGTAAATACACCAATAATTAAAAAAAACATGTACAAACCTTAAGGTTATTATTTAAATGAGTTTTGTATAGATTTTAAAATAATTTGGGAAGCTGCGTGGTGTTGTAACTCTTTTTCATCTTTCATATTTGAGTCTAACCCAGTAAACAACCCTAAAAAATAGAAGCAACTTATGCATTCAGGAAGGAAATACTGATGTTCTTCTTGAGATCCCAAGGACTGGCACAACAGTCCCCAAACAATCAACCATAGAGCGACTATTGACCTGCAATTTCACACAATCAACCTGACCCCCAATTGAGGCTTTGAGGATAAAATCCATGGGCGAGCATTCGGAGAAAGTTGCTGTTCAGGAAAGCTTTTCTGCTTAGCAAAGAGACCTTTGATTACAACCCAAGAGAAGGCCGATACAAAATCCACTCCAACACATTGTTTAGCAACCTCCTCAAGATAATCACGCCAACAAAGGTTCACTGGAGAGGCCAAAATAGCCCAATCCTTATTATCAAGATGTCTTTACCACTCAGAGATGATGCCACTCTTTGAGGAGTTTGGTACACACCCAGACCTGAAGGAAATAATATTGTTGCGTTCAAGCGAAAAGGCAATGTGAGGCCACATGGAAATAAAATGGAGGGAAATGGGGAAAGGCAGAAATAATGAAAAAGGGGCCAGGAGGTCGTCTCAAGCTGTGAATGTGGCATGTGAGACGGGCCTGCTCCAGGCTCCACTCATCTTCAAATGAAATACATCTAAGTGACATGAAAGGCGAGTAAAAGGACGGCCAAGTGGTGACTCTCTGAATGCACATGTATTTGCATGTGAGCTTTTTGTTCTTCAAGTCCAGGAACATTTCACAAAGGTGTAACTCACCGACTCTATGAACTGGATTTTGTCGTTTAAATGCCTGATCACATATTTCTTGCTCCGACATAAATGGTCTTAACACATGTAGTAACTCCCTGCATTACACTCGCAATGACAAGATACGACATACTGATATTCCATTAGGGAAAATGATCCGATTTCAAGCTGCACATAATACAATCTCAGCATGCAACAACAATTTCTGAATTAATCAGTAATTTGACTTGATATGCAAAGTCTTAATTTGGTAAGGCTCATGTACGGTTGCACTTCAATGAGGTGATTTTCTTGTTAAAATAAAAAACATCCTCATGAAACGAATGAAAGTGCCTCTCAAAGCATGCCATGAATAGTGGACGTAAGCCTTTCTTGAGGGTAGGGTAGAGTGAACCAAATCAAGGGAGAATTTCATTGAAGGGAAAAAAGCGTGGGATGATTCTCCCACTGTTTGCAGCCAGAGAAAATATCTCCAAACAGAAGCAAACCACATGCTCTGGAGACTCTTACAGACAGGGTCAGATTGGATTGCTAATAACTCAAGGCCAAAGAGTACATTTATTTGACAATACACCCTTGAGAAAACTCAGGCAACGCTGCTAAATGAATTCTCCAGGATTCTGGACTTGGACTGTATTGTAGCTAATAAAGTAATTCCTGCATTGCACACATGTTACTCCAGGTACCAGTAGTGTAATGTAAAAGCTTGAGCAAAATGTTGAGGTACTTGTACTTTACCTGAGTATTTTCATTTTATGATACCTTATAGAGGTTTTTCTAGAAGAATATAGTATGAGGGCGCTGACCATAACGGCCCGTCCACACAGCGGTGTGCGCTGACGCTTGCCGGCGGGCATGTCTGAAACTCGACCAACAACCAATCACATGAATCTCCCGCCCCTGACACACAAGCAGCGGTTTGATTGGCTAGAGCTTGTACTGGCATATGATTCGATTGGCTGACGCTTCTGCCGAGGCGTCAAAAGTTGAACATTGCTCAACTTTTGCAGCGAGCCACGCCAGCTACGTTCCACGTCGCTTCCCACGATGCATTTCGGCTAAAAGTGACGTCACCCCATTCAAAGTGAATGGTGAAGCGTCAACGCACGCCGCTGTGTGGACGGGCCGTAAGGTATATCAATTCTCGCGAGAACATGACGCCCGTAAACAAGATGGCGTCGCAGACATAAACAATAAAGTGACGATAGGAGCTCCGTAAAAACAAAGGTGTCTATGCCATTTGACTGTCTATTTGACACGATTTTCATACTTTTGGAGTAATTATACTTTTTTTTTGACGAACAGAAATATTGTCTCTGGCATCACTTTAAAACTTTATGTGGGAAATGTGCATTTTGGTATGAGGGCGCACGGCGAAAGTAAGAGGGTGCAGCACCCCTGTTACCTGGTTTAGACACAACTATGCTTTAAACTTCTAATGTATTTCCTTTTCGAGGCTAATATCGGACTCCACAACAAGTATTTCACAGCTCTACTTTTCAGATTTCGATAATAAGCTTGTACAATCAACCCAAGTATAATAAACATTGAAATATAATCATAGGTTTAAATATCTTGCAGCAGTATTTAAAATAATTTAAATGAGCTTCACCTTTACCAGTTTTGATAGACTTAGTAATGCATCAACAATCATAATTGTATTTAATGTATGTTATTCTGAAATCATATAAGTATATTTTGATGGACGAATGAATGAAGGACTGAGTATTTGTACGACTTAGTATTGCTACTTTTCCTTAAGTAAAAGATCTGAGTACTTCTTCCCCCACTGCCAGGTACTGTGCATTTCAGAGCTTTTGCTGCAGCAGCCTGAATAAAAACAAGAAGGGAGACGGCAGACAATCAGAAGAACTTGGCGAGAATTCCAACATCTGCATTAAATCTCGCCTTGAGATTTCTTTCCACCACTTGGTGAAATCTCAGAGGAGAAGTGCTTCTCTTACTCCGGATAACTCTGCTTGCTTTGCCATAGGAAGCCATTAACTGACAGCACACGGCTTGAGGTTATCCCCATGGGTGCAACAGCCTCTGGGATATACTGTGTCTGGCGGGGAGATGAAGAGAGCATGACGCCAAAGAGATTAGCTATTACATTGTGAATTTCTGTTAGAAGAATACGGTTTTTAGAGACTATTGAGGGATACGCAGAAAGCCAAAAAATACAAAAAAACGGCTCAGCAGGCGCTTTGAGAACCCTTTACAACCGTTGGGAGGTTTAGTAAATGTAAAAGCGTACCTAATCACTGCATCACATGTTAGCAGGCACTTTGAGGCATGTTCAGCATCCACGAACAGTCTTGCCTCATCAGGGACGTGTGAACGCGGTGATAAATTACAATGCTGAATTAGAATCTCAGCAAAGTATTGCCCCAGATAGATGAAAAAAGCACACATGCACAAAAAAAACAGTACACTTTCTCTCACACTCAAACTGTATGTCTTGAAATGTATAGTGCCTCTGCAGAGCCACAGCACGATGATACGTTTCCCTTTGCCAGCAGGGGAATAGCTAGATATGAGAGAGGGTGGGGGGGAAATACAGCACTGATACATGATTGTCGTCTTATCCAGGGGTGTGTGTGCGGCCCCCCTGCTTTTCGCCAATGCTTTTGGAGCTCGATACAACTGAGGGTGTCATTGTCAGCACATTTACCCGCCACTGTTTCTGCTTGTCAGAGACGCTTAAGCATTATTCTCCACAAAGATAAGTAGGCCCCTTCCTGCAGTCGCCTCATAGCAATGAAATGGTGGTGATTTTTGAAGAGACACATTCAGCCTCCTCCGAACCTTCCACAAGCATGCCCCCCCTTCCTTCGGGGAAGGGGGGGCATGCTTGTGCAATCTCATCTGCTCTCGTGCGCAATTGTAAGGCTGCTGCGAGGAGCTTTCGTTTCTGCAATCACTTCACATTTGTTTCAGCGATTGATTTCCTGGCATGTGAGGGGAAGGAGAGAATGAGCGAGTGCGTAGGCGGCGAGGGAGGGAGGGGACTAGCGAGCGAGCGGGCGAGGGAGGAAACAGGGAAGTCAGAGGACGTGCAATGCCAGGCTCACATACTGTCACCATGACAACAGACATCACTTCACAGGAGCAGCACTTAGGATGCCTGTGTGGGCTGAAGTGACATAGTTGAAGGTTGGCATTAGCCTCTTGTGGGTGCCAAACTTACCAATCCTCTCCCGGCTTGCTATTTTTCGCGCTTTATTTCCTTTGGTGTGCTGCTAAAAGGCGCGTCCTGTTGTCAGCTATCTGTTGGGATTGCTGAGTGATTTGTACTTTGTGTGTGTAAATGCGGGTCCTGCCAGTTTGCCTTCACAAAGACAATTCAATTGACTCAAATGCGTGAGGGAAGACAGGAGGAGACATTCATATTCAATGAGCGCCTTTCATCATTTGCGTCACTTTGAAGCTCACTAGCATGTATAATTCTCTGTGATTTGAAGTTGTGCCAATCATGGAAATGATGAATGCAGATATGGAAACACACCACAGACACTTAAAAGGATCTATCTTAGCAGCTAATCCTGCTGTTCATTAAGGAAAATCTGTTAGACTTTATGGGGATACACAATTTATGTTTTCTAATGCAAAACTAATGCATGACTCATCAAGATCTAATGCATGTATTATTGGCTTATATACGACTAGCTTTGTATTAATAAATTATCAAGTTTATCTGATGATTTAACACTTTATGAATAGTCAATTTACAATATGAATTTTAACAAACAGTTAAGTCTTACATTAATTAGCATATCATTAAATTAGCTATAAACCAGGTAAAAAAGGCTTAGTCTTTTGCTGCCTCTGTAAAAGCATAAATGCACTTTGTTCCCCCTTTGTGCAAACATTATAAAACTGGCTAAAGGGATTTTAGAATGCTCTTATCGGCCTGCAGCATGTACAGCTGCATGTGATTCACATACAGAATACAGAGTGGCCCAAACTGTATTGCATGTAGGAGGCATGATGGCATAATTACAGTGAAAGCATGGATGTCTGTTGAAAGAAATGGAGGGTCATGACTCATGAGGCAGTAAGATAAACCACTGAACATCCAGTAAGTCTAATTTCAGCTACACAGCTTAGGATGAGATCCTGTATGACTTAACTGTGAGTAAATGTTAGAAATTTAACAGAAAATGTAAAACCGGAACACTAGGCAGGGCTCCAGCTCATATGAGGGGATCATGCTTAAGCCTGTAGGATTTATAGTCTATTGTTTTAATTACAAGTTTAATTGTTTCACCAGTCTTTCCCTCAGAAACTGTGGGTGTTTCTCAATGTCAAGGAAGGATGCTCCAGAGCCACTATTTCAAGGATGCTACGTCATCGAGTCCCGCCGAAGGACTGTTCCAATGTCCAGGCTCCTTGGAATTCTACCGAGCCTGGCGTCCTTCGTAGCGAGAAATTGTGTATCCTCCGCGGTCTTAAAATCCCCACAATGCTTTGCGCACGGACCAATTTCCAAATCTTCGCTTCTGAAGGAAGTGACTTGGAGGACATATCCTACCAAGGAAGCGTCCTCGACATTGAGAAACACCCTGTACGTTTTGGAGTATGCCACAACATTTGCATTGATCAGACATGGGGTGGCGTTTTGATAAATACTTCTTTTTTTTTAAGGGAGCTGCATTGAAGTTTATTTTTATCGTTTGTGTTTTTGTTTACCACAGCAATTTAATTTATAACTTTAATTAAGTACAATTTTCCTGTACTTTTACATGAGTATTTCTGTATGCTGCTTTAAGCTTCCTAACAGGGTTATATTGTAGTTGTTACTCTCCATTTACCAGACAGGTGTTGCTTCTTAGTTTGCCAATTAAAGGCTCAGCACACTCACGCAGGTGTTTTCAATTACCTGGCTAATTAGACTTTTACCAGGTGTATTGGGTGGAGCTATGATGGCAATTACATTATTTCACACAACTCTGTGCACTGATAACAATCATACCAGGGTAAGTTTCCCTGCTGCAACAGATAAAACAGAGTCAATGAAAGGGTGAGGGAGATGTCAATCAAACACAGGTTGTCCCGGGGCTAATTAGCGGTCGTAAGTAAAAACACCTGTGTGTGTACTATGGGTTGGCGGATGCTTTGAGAATATACATACATAACAAATTGTATGATCAATTTATAAAACATGATGCTAATGTTATTTTAAGAAAACTATTTCCAACACATTTTAAATGATTCAATTGGCCTTGAAGCAATATGAGAACAAATGTTTTTGTTTGTATTAACGATTAGTTCTCATTATTTTAGTAGCCATTGATTTGTGGGATTCATCAATGTTTTTCTTAGTTTTGCTCTCATCTCTCCAATTCTTGGGCACCTGCCAGAGTAGGCTTGTTTGAGACAAGCAAGACCTGCGCAGACCTGCGCAGTTGCGATCAACGTCTTGCTAGTGCGTTACATGATGGTTAGTCATTTTGTCCGACTTGCTCTGGAGGCTCGCCCACATGAGACTTTGAAATCTCGCGGGACAAAGACGCCCGCAGCCTTGAGAGCGAGGCGAGGCGAGTTGGCACAGTTGCTCTCCACGAGCTGCGGAAGCGAAATGCTTAACGGGAAACGGCTCGCTGGTATCTCGAGCTGAGCGCTCATTGGTGGTTTTTACCACGTGCTGCTGATCAATCAATCAATCAATCAATGTTTATTTATATAGCCCAATATCACAAATGTTACATTTGTCTCAGTGGTCTTCACAGTGTGTACAGAATATCAGTATGACAATACGACACCCTCTGTCCTTAGACCCTCACATCGTACAAGGAAAAACTTCCAAAGAAAACCCAGTTTAAAGGGAAAAATGGGAGAAACCTCAGGGAGAGCAACAGAGGAGGGATCCCTCTCCCAGGACGGACAGACGTGCAATAGATGCCGTGTGTAAATTGAAAAGATAATACATTTGCAACATAGGTAGTCCAAATGTTTGGAAATGCATGTGTGTATAATAGGAAGATGAATCCACGAGGATATCCATCGAGGACCTATGATCCAGGACCACAGCCACGACTCAAGATCCAGCGCTCGCGATCCAGGACACAGGACCGCAGAATCATCCATGACTCCGGATCCCAGCGTATATAGACACCAAAAGAAAGACATTTGGGGAAGCTGGGTTAATCGGAACATGAGTGTACACGGGTATAGACAGAGAGAAGGAAGAAGTAAGATGTCCCCCGACAAACTAAGCCTATATCAGCAAAACTAGGGGCTGAATCTAATCAGCCCTAACTATAAGCTTTATCAAAAAGGAAGGTCTTAAGCGCACTCTTAAAAACGGATAGGGTGTCTGCCGCCCGAACACAAACTGGAAGCTGATTCCACAAATGTGGAGCTTGATAAGAAAAGGCTCTGGCTCCCATTGTACTTTTAAAGATTCTAGGAACAACCAACAACCCTGCATTCTTGGAACGCAATGCCCTAGTAGGACAGTAGGGTATAATGAGTTCTTTAAGGTAAGATGGCGCCTGCCCATTAAGGGCTTTGTAGGCGAGAAGAAGAATTTTAAATTCTATCCTGTGTTCTATAGGGAGCCAGTGTAAGGCAGCCAGAACAGGAGTAATGTGGCCCCTTTTCCTAACTCTGGTTAGTACACGAGCCGCAGCATTTTGAATCAGCTGAAGCGACTTGATTGACTTCTTAGTACTCCCTGATAATAAAGAGTTACAATAATCCAGCCTAGAAGTAACAAATGCATGGACTAGTTTCTCTGCATCGTTTTGAGGCAAGATATGCCTGATTTTTGCAATGTTACGTAGATGGAAGTAGGCGGTCCTTGAAATTGATTTTATGTGGGCGTTAAAGGATAAATCCTGATCAAATATAACACCAAGATTCCTTACAGTCTCACTGGAGGCCAAATTAATGCCATCCATAGTTAGTATGTCTTTAGATAATTTGTTTCGTAGATTCTTCGGGCCAAGTACAATAACTTCAGTTTTGGTCGTGTTTAACATCAAAAAGTTTAAGGTCATCCACGTTTTTAAGTCCTTAAGGCAGTCTTGAATTTTATTTAGATGATTAATTTCATCAGGCTTGATTGATAAATATAGTTGAGTATCATCCGCATAACAATGAAAGTTTACAGAATGATTCCTTATAATATTGCCTAACGGAAGCATATATAATGTGAACAAAATAGGTCCGAGCACTGAGCCCTGTGGCACTCCATGGCTAACTTTGGTTTGCGTGGAAGATTCATCGTTAACACGTACAAACTGAGAGCGTTCAGATAGATAGGACCTAAACCAGCCTAAAGCAGTTCCCTGTATGCCAACTAAGTGCTCTAGTCTTTGCAATAGGATATCATGGTCGATAGTATCAAATGCAGCACTAAGATCGAGCAAAACAAGAATAGAGACAAGTCCCTTGTCTGAGGCTATTAGAATATCATTTGTGACTTTAACCAGAGCTGTCTCTGTGCTATGATGTGTTCTAAAGCCAGACTGAAAATCTTCAAATAAATCATGAAACTGATGAAACTCTCCAATTGGCTGGCAAAAGTTTGTTGTTGTTTTGTGTCAGTTTTACGTCGCCACATCCATTCCCATTTTTCATCATTGTTCCACAATGTTTATCATCATGAAATTAATATCTATATATTTTATACTATACTGCTTACCGTTTTCATACTTTATATATCTTAGCATATTCATACACACTGTTCATACTGCTCACAGGCTGATATCTAGTGTATTCATACCCCACTGTTTATTCATCATTCAATTCATTCTATATGTTATTCTGTAGATTGTGTACATTACTTTCCACTTCACTGCTTGTTGCACCTGGTTAGAAGCTAAACTGCATTTCGTTGTCTCAGTACCTGTAATATGTGCAATAACAATAACGTTTCTCTATAAGTTAAACCAAATCATTAAAATAAAATCTATTGTAATGTAATGATTTGGTTTAACCTTATTTATTGAATACATCATTTAAAATGGCAAGATTAAATCAAATTACATCCATGTTGTACACATCATAAAGCTTAAAGTGGCAGCTAAAGAATTAACACAGCAGCAGGTCTGTTCAATTCATGCTCATGAAGCTTCATGTGTGCGGATCTGAAGGGACTGATCATTTGTAGCCTGTCACCTATCAGTTTTGCAAACATTAAGAGGGAGGAGCATTTCTAATTATGGAACCCAGTTACTGGTGTGGTTCCTCATCATGACTGAATTAACAAACCTATATAAAGAAATGGTGATCACCTTTGTCTACAGTGGGTAAAATGGAATTTGTGGTGCTTACACTGCGTGATGGACAGGGAGACATCACTGTAAGAGTCTCACAAGACATTTCCCAAAGAGTACAACATGGTGAGTAAACAACTAAATTGCATTCCAACAATCTGGATATGATTTTAAATGATGTAAATTATTTTTCAGATAACAGTTTAGCAGCTGCACTTATGCAGCAAGCAAGGGCTGCAACAAATGCACAAGGTAATCTATCATTTAAATCAAAAATGGTATTGTCTTTTAATGCAAATCAAACAAATGACATATTCATGTTTATTGTAAACAAATATTTAATTTTCTCTCAATCACAGTCCCTTTAGATCATGTCATTCTCCATACAATACATGTGGGATTTATATTGCATCCACTTCATCTGCAACGAAAAACGCCAACGCAATTTCCGCCATTGCAAACCCAGCCAGTCAAGCCGACTCTGAGTCCGAGCTGTCCGACTTAAGATGAGCATTTTGACACCTCCCCCGGCTGCGATCGGCTACTCTCGTCTACTTTCGAGGCGAGCCGCAATGTGTCTCAAACAAGCCTAGTATCTGCACACGGCATTACACCTGCCCTCTGGGGGCGTTGGTTATGCTAATAATTAACAATCAGATACACGCCCCTAATTTATGATCAAGAGGGATTCCTCATTCAGCACTCCAGGGCAGATTTGGATGGTTAAGAATGTTTGGTGCATCTGGAGTAGGCCTTTTTTTTTTCTCAACAAAAGATTAGGGGACATTTAAGATACTATTGCTCCATGAGGCCCACTGTTCCTTATATAGTCATGTAGGTCTAGACTGCAGATTTAGACTGAACTCTCAGTGGATGTGATTCACCACCTGTTGATTATACGCTCCATGCCATTATGTAATCGCTGGGAAGTAAACTACTTATTTTATGTGTGCAGTCTCTGGATCATTGAAATATATCTTTATGGCTGATTATTGTAAATTACAACAATATGCAGTGAAGTGCAGACAAGGCAGGAAAGAGTGACAGTTCGATGGCATGCTCCAAAGGTCCCTGGCAGGACTGAAAACAGTGGCCAAAAGAATGACCTTGTTACTGACTTTTCATCTTCCAAGCAAACAGCAGACTTTATGATAGTACAATGTATCCAGTCCATCAACTTCAAGAAATAAAACCATTAGGCTACTACATGTATAAATGATTAGGGAAGGAAGAGATATGGGAAGGAAAAACAATGCAATGCCAATACGAGTCTAATGAGACATACTGCAACTGCACCAGACCTATTGACCAGTGAGGCTTCTAGAAGCAACTTACTGTATGTTGGCTTTTATGTATGTTCATTGGACCATGTAACACTATTACATTAAATTAGATCACTACAGAGAAGCCATGCTGCTCTTCTAAGCCATATTAGCAGGATCAAGGTTGCCATTTAGGATTCAAATCTTGTTTTTAATGATCCAGATGATGAATGGCCACTTCATCAGAACGTCAGAAGACAAAGGGAAGAATATCAGTTACTGGACTTAATTTAAAGAACAGATTCTAAATAAAGCGGGGCGTGAGGCCGGTGTAGTCGTGCACCGGGACAGGACTTAATGAATGAATGGCTACAAGATCATGAGCAGCAGCTCTCTGTACCCAGCACTGTACAGAGCAGCACACGTAGCTCAGGGTTTGGGGATGTGGGCTTAACAGTTGAAGCAGCCAGCCAGGTTACAATAAGCTTCTTTGGTCCGCGTGGGGATTTGGCCTAGAGTGATCCAGAGGTCAATTGTGTTCATGAACTCATCCAAATCCTCACAGTAGGAAAGTATTTCAGCTGTTTATGACATGTGAAAAGTAGCCAGAGCTACATTACAATCCTTTTTAATAGTTTTGAACAGAAATCATAAATAATATATTCCGTTCTTCACAGGTGCGCACAACTCTATCTTTGCTTTAAACTCTGTATAAGTGAACAGCAATGGAATATTTTCATTGCAGTAGTAACCATACAAATTAAAGCTACATGTTTCCTTTTTTGTTTCACTACCACACTATACACAGCAAAATGTTCCAAAGTAGCAAAAGGGGGCAAAGAGAGGGCAGAACTGAGAGTGGCATCCTTCCAGTGGAGTCACACCGACACAGACACACACCTCGCATTAACATGGGCAACACTACCTCACAGCTAAACAGGAAGTCACAGAGATAAAATTGAGAAGGCACTTTCAGTGATTTTACACAAATGAGAAGTATGACTCAGCTTGTGTCGCAGTGATGTCTTCAGAATTATCGCAATTTTGACTGGAAGATCACAGTTTAGTTTATAATATTACTATGAAGTTTAAAAGATAGGGCTTTAGCCAGGCAGGAAGTGTTACATTTAATTATGCTTTTGGCTGTATTATGGGAAAAGGAGAATTCAAACAAAGGACTACAAATCTGCCTCAATTTGACCATAACAATTAAAAAGGGCTATACTAAACATATTTTGAACTGTTAGCATACTCCACGTCTGATTTCCCGAATTCACCACACTGTAAAAACATTGGTTTCTTCTTAATTGCATTGTACTAAAGTATTAAGGTAAGAATGTAAACGATTATCCGATGAATACTGAGAACAGCAGGAGTGCGCAGACTTAAAAGTCGAAACATTGTCTCTGCGGTGTATACTCAGCGGCGGTCTCAGTGGACTCGGTCCTAAGAGAACTGACATTGGGTATGATTAAGTTGGTGCTATCTGAAGCCCCCTTCTTCTCCTCTACTGCAACAAATGACTTCCTCTGCACCGTACCCAGCTGTATATCCTCATTTGCCTCTGATTGAAGTGCATACTGTAAACGTCCCTCCGCTGATCCCCGCGGGAACGGAGAGAGAGAGACAGGCAGAGCAGAGAGACCGGCAGGGAGGTGGGGGCTGAGAGTGGGAGGATGGAGAAGAGATAGAGTTATCCGTGGTCTCATTATGGTGGGAAATGTGAGGGTCCCGATCCAAGGGAATGATGAAGGACTCTGTGGAGGAGGCCTCTGAGAACCAACAAAGACGGCTTTAGTTTCACTGGCAGAATGCATTTGCATAGCTTAGAAGCCAAAGCGACTGAACCGGGGCTCATGAAAAGAAACCCCAGCAATTGCTTGGACTTCAATGCAAACGAGAGGGAGAGAGAAAGAAAGAGCGAGGCAAAGACAGAGATGGAGAAGTGGGTTGGGAGAGAGAGCAGTAGGAACTTTTTCTCCTAGCATAACACGAGATAAAACGAGATCAGGAACATCCGTGCATCCCATGGAGGTTGTCGCCGAGTGACTTAGACGCAAAGAGAACATACTGAAGAGCATCTCCAGATAAAGCAAGAAACGTTTCCATGCTACCATAAGTGTCATGTTCCATTGATGCGGTTTAATACCATTATTGAGGGCAGTTGGGTCGTCAACAAACATTGGTAATTGGTTATCAGATAATTGCCAGTTGAGATCATTTGCCAGGTTTGTATGTGCTTTCATTTGCTACGGCAGAAGAGCAGCAACTGAACGATTGGAGCTCTGGAGAGCAAGGCGGAGATGAGCAGAGGTCGAGTAATAGAGCAATCTCCTGGTGGAGGGTGTGTGTGTGTGTGTGTGTGTGTGTGTGTGTGTGTGTGTGTGTGTGTGTGTGTGTGTGTGTGTGTGTGTGTGTGTGTGTGTGTGTGTGTGTGTGTGTGTGTGTGTGTGTGTGTGTGTGTGTGTGTGTGTGTGTGTGTGTGTGTGTGTGTGTGTGTGTGTGTAAAAGTGATGAGGAAAGGGAGACACTGGAAAAAAGAGGGAAGAAAGAGAGGAGCAGATGTTGTACTTTAGTGGTGTCTCTCTTTTTCCCTCTTTGGCCTGGAGTCATGGAGGGATGACTAGCCTTCATCAATCCTCTTTAATGACTCTGGCAGCACTACTTAACGCACTAGTATGTGATTTCTTCATTATTACACCATGATTCCACCATTTGGTCGGCACCAATGGCGGTTGCCGATTCTAGGGGATAAAAATAATCGTTGTGAAAAGTCTATTTTTCGCTAACTGCCCTATTCATCTGCTTTTGGGTCATTTTGCAATCCAGGGAAGGAAAGTGATTGCTGAGGCTTTAAACGCACCACAAAAAAGAGATGGAATCGGGTGATAAAAAAAACAGTGTGAATAACTATTATTGAAATTGATTTGACTGTGAGATAGCAAAGAAAAAAAACATACCTCGTTTCAAAGTAAGACCAAAGTAAAACATTCAGGCCTTGCCCTCTATAAAAGTATGAAACTCTACCACTTCAAAGTTACTGCCACCATAACATGTTATCCTCTCACAGCCCTCATTTTATTCAACCACATACTGCCTTTGTTATTACATGCGGTGCAGATTGCCTTGACCCCCTTCTCTCGCCTCCCCCTCCTTCATGTGTCAAAACCTTCAGTGAATACAACGGACGAAAACCCAACTTGCATGTTAATATTTTCAGTGTATCAATAATAAATGTTGACTTTTGAACCTTGCCAATGAATTTTTACTCCGGGCACCCCTCTGGAGACGCAGTACGCTTTAAACATGATGCATGTAGAGGACCTACCCAAGGGCTGTTTGCCAATTAAAGGGTTTTTATATTCAAGGTTGAGTATATAAATGTTTATATATCTGATTGTATCTAAGCCATTTCCCTTTAGCAGTGCCAGTTAAAGCACCAATAAAATAAGGACAAATGTAAGTCTTAACACATTGACTGTAGAATAAGTTAGTCACTGTAGTGATAGGGAAATGGGGGTGAGTGTGCTCATGGGAATTTTCAGGCTGAACATCATAATGTATGCAAACATAGACATCTGCATTTCAAACAATTCCATCTGCGACACCGCCCCGTCTCGGCTGCTGCTATAAGCCCACTGGTCCAGCCTCTATGGCAACACCACAACGAGCATTATGGGATATGATTCCTTCTAATGAGCTTGCATCTTCATCTGCACCCACACGCTTTAGCATGGAGAGCCGGCTTGCACCAAGGATCCACAGCTTTGATCTGACATGCATGTGATCAGTATTGATGGTTAACGTCATGCTTGTCTCCCCTGAATATATGTGTATCTCCGAGAGACTGTTTTAGTAGATGCGAATATCGAATCAAGTCAAAGGCAATGCCATCTTGAGACATCAATGTTGGATAAGAGGTTATGCCCTCAGGCTAGTGCATTCACTAACTCTAAACAACAACACACCCACATAGGAATCGAACACTGCCTAATGAGGGCTTAGAGAGTTTGAAAACTTGAGTAAAAATCGCATTTTTAGGCATTGTGAGATGCATCTGCAACAGGTGTTAGGAGGAGAAATACGGCTATCATTGCACATGAGAGAGCGGTTATGCAATCGCTGCCCTGGCATGTGCTGTGATTAAATCATGTATCTTCCATTGAGCACAGGGGTCTAGAAGAGCAGGCCACTTTGGGCAAATGTTGTTTAAAAAACTGCCGATAAGATGTTAGTAATGGAAATGTGAAAGAAAATGCTCCCAAATGTTGTGTTACTTGTGGCACTTCATCGTCAAAGTGGCCTTCATATGAGATGTCAATAACAGCAGTGCCCCCCCTTCCTGGCCCTGAAGACCCCTTCAAGTGTATAACAGTGAGACTCCTGCTCCAGAGCAAAAGAATAGATAAAATCCTGACGCATCATTGGTCGGGTGCAGCACCACGACTGTTGTCGTTATGCTCACGGTAACATTTCATTGCTACATCATCTCTGCACACAACAAAGATATGTTATGGTGCTTGGCAACAGCCTCTGAAATGTAATCGCACCTCTCAACTTGACCTCGCATTCTCCCTGCACAACTTCTGCTATACTGAGAGCCGCTGTCAACACAGACAGGTCGGAGATGTGCACCTCAAGGTTTCCTCCATGTCCCGATATAAGTGCACATGAATCATTACTTCCTCATACTGCTGCTGCTGCTGCTGCTGCAAGGATGACGATTAATATGAGACATCATCTGTGCCACTGGTTGCACAAGCAGACAGGGTAGGAGACAGACATGTGTGTGCGTATGTGTGTGTGCATGGGAGGGAGAGACAGAGAGAGATACAGACTGACAGACATAAGGAAGAGGTAGGCGGATAGAACCACCACACATAAAAATATTTCATGACTGTGCATACTAAACGCCGCTGCTCAACAGATTACTGTCCTCTTGGTGACATTTTAAAACACATTTATGCCGCGTAGACCTTTTTGAAGGGTCATTTCAAGCAGCCTGAGAGGTCCCCATGTTATAATATATGAATATAGCCAACAAAAATCTAGCACTATCATGAGTGATGGATTGGATGAGAAAAGGGGGCTGTGCATGATTGGCTGTCCATGCGATTTGCTGTATACACCATAGGTATAAACTCAGGGTTGGTGGGAACATTTGGAGGCTCTCACTCAAACATGACATTCAGACCTGGTTTGTCAGCCTAACACGAGTTGAATTGTATTTATCACAGGACCTTTATGAGTCCAAAGGGAATGAGTGGCGATTTATGAGCGATCACTAGTTTTTACAAGGTCATGATCACGTTTGAGTTTTGCATACACTCACCATACACTCCTTGGCAACGGATGCCCTCCACGGCCAGCGCCAGCAGCCCCAAAACACAGATAATTAGATCCATCCTCTCACGTTAATCTCTGCATATCCAGCTCTCAATGGCAAGAAGTCCTTTACGGGGCGGTGTGACTGAGGCACATATACAGCACCGCTGCGATCCACGCGTCGATTAATTAAGTCTCAGTATTAGCTGTAAAGGTATGTATGGCTGCGGTTGGAGATCAGGCTCAGGTAGCGGTTGCTTTGATGTCCACCGCCATGAAGCACGCGGAGAAACGCCGCGGAGGATGCGGGGTTGTGGGCTGCAGAGAGCCCGGCCTTTCAACAAACAGCGACCTCTCCTCGACTCCAGGTAGTGTGCGCGTGGACTTTAGCGAAGACTCTCGAAGCGCCAAACCGAGGGGGCACACTGATGCTGTCGACTATCACAGGCGGATGGAGCCTCGGTGCCCGCGGACATAGCTCCCTACAAATCCAGCTGTGGTCACGGAAGCTGCTGCTGCGTGGACTGCATGCTGTCAAACGAAGCCATCACATCTGCTTCACCAAAACACTGACGCTGGCACTGTTTTCACCTTCTGGGCGGTCGTCAAAGCTGCTGTTGCAGATACCAAAGTGGAGTGCGTTCACGCAGTCACATCACGACTGCACCCCGACTTATGTCTACCGGCGGCGGTGACAAGGGGAAGGTCCAGTCTGAGGAGAGAAGCGGTAGAGGTTTTTTTTCCTCCACAGCACCTCGGAGGCTCTAGCTTTTTTCCTCGGCGTTATAATAGCACTTTTTTCGAGTGAATTCACGAGACGGTGGGAGCCGGATGTGCCTGCCGTGGAGCCAGTTGAGCATCGGTCACGTTGCGCAAATACGTGCTACGGAGACCGAGTGGCACCGCAACCGGTCTGTGGCTACGTCAAGAGGTGCGTGGCTTCCAGCGCTCATCTGTATGGGAGGCTTCGCTCAGCGTCGGGAAAGGCATGAGAGGCGCAGCTGCTGGATGCTGAGAGAGAGGGAGGGAGGGAGAGAGGGAGAGAAAGAGAGAGAGATGGACCATTGGAATTCAGGAGATAGCTTTGACAGACCTTTGCAATCAAAAGCAAGAGTCTACCGCTGCATGCCCATGTTTCACCTCGCATTCTTTATCAGATAGAGGGGATGTGATGTCATGTAACATTGATCTCCCACCTCAGACTTGTTTGGCGTGACACAGTGAGATGTCTATGTTAGTTTACATACATGTTTTTGGATAATGCATAACTTTAAAAGAGTTGAAAAACTCGATGCCCAATGGGGTCCCAATAGGCCCTCGGGGTGTCCTGCTGGCAGTTCCAGTGGGCTCCTGGAAAATTTGAAAAACCCCTTGTTAAATTTGATTTCAAACTAAAAATATCCCAATTAAAAATGTTTTTGACCGCAGGTTTCACCTCATTATTTCCCTCACAGTAGGCTACTACTGACTTATGGGCATATGGATCATTTCAAATGAACATAATCATTATATTGTAAATGCTTCAACTTCAATTATGTTTGAACGGTTTTGTAATATAAATACTGGTATCTATAGTTAACTAGGTAAAATATTCACACTATATATGGCTCCCTAAAACATATATTTAATTAATTACCACCAGTATCTACAAGTTGGACGATAGTTGTTTCCTAGCAACACAACAATCCAATTAAATTGTATAATTGGAGTAGTATTTTCCCTAATGAAGCAGCACATGTTATACTTCACAAATGGGGATGAACTTCAAGATTCTTAAATAAAATATACAGTGTTCAAAATAAAAAGAGATGTCCCTGTGATTTACATTTTATTTCCACGGCCTTGTTGTTTGGTGCAGCAAATGTTTATTCAGTAAATAGGAGGCGTGTGTCGCAGTGGATAGCGCGTTGGTGTTCGGATCAAGGGAGCACAGGTTCAATATAGCCGACAAAAATGTCGCTGTGTCCCTGGGAAAGACACTTCACCCCAAACTGCTCCTGTGGGGATTGTCCACAGTATTGAGTGTGTCACTTTGGATAAAAGCGTTTAACATGTAATGTAAATGCTCCATATATCAAATGTATCTAGATTGTTTTATGTTGACACTGAAATCGAAGTAAAATATCCTGCATCATCAAATCTCTTCTCAAAATTGTAACATTGTCTTGAAATGTTATTCACCTCTGTTCTGTTTTTTCTTTAAATCAAGTTAAACACAACTGTATTTCATATTGCGAAACAAAATAAGTACTTTTTGAAGCAGACAGTGTCCTGAGAGGGCCTCTTCTTTATAAGCAGCTGGAGATCAGCTGGGGAAGTGACTGCAGTTTTGGCGCCCTCTACAGGCCTCCTTTAAATACAACAATAATCATGCAGTCATTTGGGGTTTGTGACCATTTTAATTGCGCATGATCTCTGTGTAAATTGGACATGAAGATCATATTATGATTTTTTTGCATTGCCTCATGAGTCCTCCATCATTGTAATTCATCCGAGCTGTCAATATGTGATCCTTAGACGAGGACCTCATGGTGGAGCAAAGGAGTAAAATGAATTACGTGGAGTTAATATTTGATATTGTCTATTCTAAATGTAATTTTTTAATCTAAATTATTTAGCCGTTTTATATGGTCATTGGTGTGGTTCCCTTGAAAAGCCAGAGAGATGGAGTGTAGACAGCATTCATCATTTGAAAAGAAAAATGTTTCAGAACTTATTTTAAGCCAATGACTGGCTTGGTTTTAACTCAAATAGTGTGTGGAGATTCACCATTGTATCATGGCTTTATTCAGGATGTTTAACCATCTCTCCGTCTCTCTTTTTCTGCCACTGTGAGCATATGTGTTTTTGCAAATGCAAATCATTTATAATCCAGTGTTCACTCGAGCTGAAATGTTCTTCAAGTGGTAGGATTTGTTTTGATAGTCGATTTAAACACTTTAATTGTTTTGTTTGTTAAAAGCAATATTCGCTTAAATATTAGGCCAGTTTGGCAACAATAAAGCAGCCTGGACATTAATACAAGTGACTTAAATGTCCTGACAAGAATACATCTGTGTGTGTGTTTCGTCATATGGTGATGTGTGTGTAGTCGCTTATCCCCCACCTGCTCGCTGCTAATCATTTTGTTTATTACTGTACGTTTGCATCACCCACCCAATATGGGAAGAAGCAATGGGAGACCACCCGGGGAGCTTAGATTTTAACTCTCCATCTGTCTGTTGTGAATACATTTGCTCTCGGCATTCCCCTCCCTTTCTCTCAAGTCTTATTCTTCCTGGGATGAATATAATGAAACTTTTTTTGAACTGACTAATGCTAAAGTGCACTGACACTGCGATTATCTATGCAGCATCATGAGGGGGTTTATGAATATAATATGCCCTCACTAGTATTATAGTCAGAGCTGTATGACATTTGGCTAAATGTATTCAGTCATACAATGCATGAGGTGTTGGATGGAGTATGAGACCAGACTATTTGACATTTGAGGAAGCCTCTGTGGGCTTTGCGTTCAACACAGCAGACCCATGATGATGTCACGGTAAAATACAAGGCCAGGGTCAGCCGTCAGAGGAGTGTGTGTCTTGTGTTTGTGTATCCGCGAGTGTGTAAGAAAGAACATGAAGGTTATGGCTTTGGTACTTTGACAATATTCTGCTCTGGTTGGCATCACACATGAGCAAATCTCAAATGGAACAACATGTATTTTTCCATCTCGCTGCCTTAAAACTCAGGCCAGTGGCCATCTGTGGAAGCCGTTTCACTGACAACTGTAGCTCAAAGCCTTTCAGGATAACACTCATATTCTGCTGCGTGTGTGTGTGTGTGTGTGTGTGTGTGTGTGTGTGTGTGTGTGTGTGTGTGTGTGTGTGTGTGTGTGTGTGTGTGTGTGTGTGTGTGTGTGTGTGTGTGTGTGTGTGTGTGTGTGTGTGTGTGTGTGTGTGTGTGTGTGTGTGTGTGTGTGTGTGTGTGTGTGTGTGTGTGTGTGTGTGTGTGTGTGTGTGTGTGTGTGTGTGTCTTCATTAAACATGTCAGCATCACTGTTCCCATTAGGGATGCATCATGTAGATTTTCTTCAACCAATCATTTCCCACTTTTCGCTGATGAAAAAAAGTAATCTTTCCAACATAATTTCTGTTAACAAAACAAAAAGTTAGCGAAATGTTAGCTCTGTTTTTCTGGTAAAGCACATGAAAAAACGTTCAGTTGTGTTGTCTTCCTCTAACATTGTATTTCTGTCACGCCAATTACAATTGGTGTAATCAACCATGTTGATATGAATTGAAAACAGAAAAAATCCTGCACATTAGCGTCAGAAAGCCAAACCAAGAGTTGCACACCGCCACCTACTTTAACAAGTGTCTGCTTCACTAGTTTAATCAATGTGGGTAATGTAGCTTCAATTTTCAATATTAATCTGAATGTCCAATTATTGGAAAATCATTTACTGGCTCAATATACAACATCAAATCTAGTTTTATTTATAAAACACATTTAACAGCGATTTTTGGTCGAGCCAAAGTGCTGTACATGTAATAAAAACACATTACTACAATCACAATAAAAGACAATAAATTACAACAGATGTATAAAAAACACAGGGAAAAGTCAGGAGTCGTGCTCCGCTCTGACTAGAAGACCAGGGAGAAGAAGTGTGTTTTAAGAAAAAACCCCTAGGGTCTGGGCCGACCTCACATGGAGGGGCAGAGTGTTCCAGAGCCTGGGGCCAGCTGCTGCGAAGGCTCGGTGCCCTCGGGTTTTGAGCCTGGTCTTGGGCACTATCAGCAACAGCTGGTCAGCAGACCTGAAAGCTCTGGCTGGGGTGTAGCGATGGAGTAGTTCTGCTACATAGGCCGGAGCCAGCCCATTTAATGCTTTAAAAACAAATAAAAGGATTTTAAAATCAATTCGGAACCAAATTGGAAGCCAGTGCAATGAAGCCAGAATTGGGGTGATGTGGTCACGCTTTTTGTGGCCAGTCAGTAGACGTGCAGCTGCATTCTGAACTAGCTGCAGGCGTTTAATTGAGGCCTGGTCCATACCCACATATAGAACATTGCAGTAATCCAGTCTTGAGGTTACAAAGGCATTAATAACCTTTTCTAAGTCTTTAAAAGATAAATACGACTTGGTTTTGGCCAATAGTCTTATTTAAAAAAAGCAGGATTTGACTTCGGTGCTGACCTGCTTGTCGAATTTAAAAGTGCTAGTGAAGGTCACTCCAAGGTTCATGACAGAGGGGAGGATGTTTTTATTGAGAGAATGCATCCCTACTTCCAATGTGGAATTTAAAGCAATAATTACTTTAAACTTTTACTAGTGGTGAACCAGAGAGAGGTTATTTGGCGCGCCCTGAGGGAGTTGTGAGACAGAAATGACATTTGGATTCAGAAGACTTTTAATTGTTCCAAACAACTGCAATTACCTTTTCCTCGGAACAACCTGAAGAGTCATTAAGCTTGGTGCAACACCCTGGGTACAAGCACCCGAGGGGTTGTGGGATGTAACATTTTTGGCAGTCACTCAGAAATCACACATGCCTGACTGCATGCATATTACAGTCTACTCACTCGCAGGACACAACCGAGCATCCCCATGTGCCGCGCTGTTGACAAATGTTTCACTTGGAAAATAGGTCACTTTGGAGCTGGCAGAATTTGTTTTAGGAGGGAGGTGGTTGAAGTGTTCAAGTGGGAAGACGATTAGGCTTCTCCTTGTCATGATCCGTTTACAGTGCGGTAATAACATGCTTATGGAAGAAGGTTGGTGGTGAAAATGCGAATTCATGATTGTCAAATGTTTGCACTGATACTAGTTAATGAAGACTTGCAATGTTGATTCTCTATGAACGCAAATATATCCATTGTTTTATGTTAAGGGATTACTCCCAAACTGTTCTTGGTGCTCTTGAATCCTATTCCACATGAAAAGAGCTGACTTCATTTAGTTTCATTGTTTTCTGTCGAGGAACAGCACCATCCTCAGCCGAACTCTTGTAACATGGTCTAGTGTAGGAGCTCAAGCTGGGAGGCAAACCTTAGCTTGCCTATAAAGACAAAAGGCAGTTCTGACGGGCATGACGTGTTCTTATTCTACAAATGTTCCCTCAGACACCCCCGTTTTCCCTGGGAAGCAGCACTCGGTATTCATGGCAGCAGGACGCCTGTTGGCAGTATTTACACAAAAGAGTTCGATTTCAATATCAGGTGCAGCGCTTCATGGCAGCTGGTATCAACATGCCATCAAAAACCACTGCCCTTTTGTGAGGCTCCCCGCTGAGCTATAATGGGCTGGTCTACACAGTGGGTGAGTTTTCAATAAATTCTCTGAAGTGATCTGAAGCTACCTCCACATTTGAAGCTTTGTAAAACTGGTGTGAATGCTCAAACTGCATCTTAATCCTTAAGCATTTTTCATTAAGAGGATTTTTAAGGGCATCCTTCAACACTAGAAATCGGAGTAATCTCCACCCATCAATCTGTTTATCTGTCTATACTGTGATTAGGAAAGCCTTTTATGTCTCCCCTAATTTAGCTATACTGCAACTGTCCACTTTAACACAGGAGAGCTTCCTATTGGCCTATTGATCAGCTGCCCTCCCAAAGCGATTCGTCCCAACTCTGATTGATTCTGTCTTGGCCGTTTTGGTGACACAGCACAGAGTCAACATGACATGCTAACTAAGCTGTATGAACCTACTGAATCAATTAAATGACCAAATCCTCCTATTTATTATTTATGATGAATAAATAACAAATGAATGGTTTATAAAACTAGAATGTCTTCACATAGCTGTATAATGATATAGAATGATGCATGATTAGGCACATGAACAAACCCCTTCACTTATCAAATATTCAGCTACAGGTATAACAGACTTTCTTTCTAGCACTTATTTCATTGGCAGATACAATGATGCTCAGTTGTCGTAGAGTATGTAACATACATACATTGATGTATGTAATCTACACTGCTTAATTTCATACAGTGATTTAATGTATGTAAAGTATGTAGAACATTGCATTCATGCCATTAAATATGATGTTCTTACATACATTTCCAAGCACATTTTAAAGAAAATAGACATTCTGTAATAACATCAAAGTGTGTTTTTGTAATGGGAAAATAACCTTATAAAAAGGGAAACTGAGCAGAGTTTTTCATGACGGTAACATACACGCTTTGTGTTTCCAGTGCCGTGCTAATCACAAATACCATGATCCTAGGGAGTACAATCCGGTTCCAAATGTAAACCTCTTCGACTGCAGAGAAAATGTGATTCCCTGGTTTAGTATGCAGCGCTTCTTGGCTCCGTGTCTGCAGCTGTAATTATCTCTCTGTAAGGAAGGTAAAGAGAAGTCCATGTTAGCCCTGTCCTTGGCTGCACCAGGGCGGGGAAATACATGGTACGTCCACACAGCAGCTTTTCAAAAATCTTGAAAATCTTGGAGCTGGGCGTGTCTGAAAGCTTGGGGATTTTTTGCGAGCAATGCGACCAACAGCCAATGACATGAATCTCCCGCCCCCGACATACAAAGCAAAAAACCCCGGGGATTTTATGCGAGCAATATATATATATATATAAACTCCCCAAACAGGCGAAAACCTACCAGTTTCACCCACTGTCTCTGCCACCTCCCTCCATGCCTGGTTCCTCCGGTTTGTATCCCGTTAATAGTTCTGGTCGTAAAGAACCGGGTGATTTGCTACCGTAATTTCTCGTTTGGAATATGAGGAAATGAACTGCGGTCTGGTTCTCCCTGCTTACACGCGGTTTTATTGGCTAGCGCTTCTACTGTCAGATTTGCATAAACAGGATTTGATTGGCTGACGCTTCCAGCTCAGCTTCAAAAGTTGAATATTGCTCAAATTTTGAATCCTGTAAATCCTCGAAATCTTCGCTTCGCTCCCCCACAATGCAGTTCGGCGAAAAGCGAGGCAAAGTGACGTCATCCCCATTCAAAGTCAATGGGCAGAGAAGCGTTAGAAGCGGTAGAAGATTTGTTTAAAGCTGCTGTGTGGACGTACCGTTACGGCCCGTCCACACAGCAGCGTTAAAAAAATCTTCCAACGCTTCTGCCCATTGACTTTGAATGGGGTGACGTCACTTTGCCTCGCTTTTCGCCAAACTGCATTGTGGGGAAGCAAAGCGAAGATTTCCAGGATTTTCAGGATTCAAAAGTTCAACTTTTGAAGCTGAGGTGGAAGCGTCAGCCAATCAAATCCCGTTTATGCAAATCTGACAGTACAAGCGCTAGCCAATCAAACCGCGTGCAAGCTGGGAGAGCCAGACAGCAGTTAATTTTCTATATTCCTGAAAATGGAGGAGAAATTAGTTATTGCGGTAGCAAATCACCCGGTTCTTTATGACCAGTCGCTAATAACGTAACGGGATACAAACCGGAGGAAACAGGCATGGAGGGAGGTGGCAGAGACAGTGAGTAGTTATACAAATGCTGTTTCAATCAAATTAGTATGCATAGAAAGTGACAGGTGAACACGCCCCCAATTATGCAAATGAGCTAAGTCCGTCTCCCATTGGCCAATGAGCTAAGCCCCGCCTCCCATTGTCCCGCCTCCCATTCTTTGATGTGTGTGTTATCAGATTGGCGTGAAAGGCCCCCGGTGTAGTTCTTTGATGTATTGATTAAGATAGTCTCTTGGAGTTAAGGTATTTGACTCTTGCCCCTGAGAGGGGAGTAATTAGCCTTGTAATCAGATAGGTTTGAAATGCCCCAGGCAGTCCCTTTGTTGTATAGTTCTTTGATGTATTGATTAAGATAGTCTCTTTGAGTTAAGGTATTTGACCCCTGACCCTTAGAGCCCTTTGTTGTCTAATCTAATTAGCCTTTGATGTTTGCCCTTTGATGTGATGTGTTATAACAGGAAGGTGTGATTTCACATTGGTGAAAGCCTTTGATGTTAATCTCTGTATAAATGCCTACCCTCCCAGCCTCCCTCCTTTGCCCCACCCCTCCTGAGGCTATGGCCAGCAGAGGAGTGTATAGAGATATGCTCAAAACTAAATTAAAAAAATACAGACATTTCCACTGACCAAGTCACCTTTCAAAAAAGAAAAATGGCCAAGAGACGTCTCGAATTGGGTTTAATTAGCCTGTGCGACAACTTGCAGCCACCCGTCCGAAGCGCCAGTCAAGAAACGAATGGGGGGGGCTCTGTGAGGAAGTGGCAGATTTCCCCCCGGTTGTGTACTTTCAAATTCTAGCTCACTCGAGATGGTTTATCCAAAATGACCTACCCCTACCTTTAAGAACAATTCACACTGCCCAAGTAGATGTTTAGGAGTCTCTTGGAAGTATACGAATGCAGTATATGTTTTACAAAGGGGGTATTCATATTATTTTTAAAAGATCTTATTTAGGTTTTTAATAGTGATACCTGAGGATATTCTCTTTTTTAATTGTAGGGACTGTGAACTAATGTGTAATTACTTTTTACTAACTATAAGAAAAGTCTCTCTGAAGAGGGGGAAATAATAAAACAATTTTAAAAACATGATCTTTGTCTTTTTTATAATTACTTTACACCACTATAAGGAAACCCAATATTAAGTTGTGTGAGGTTGTACTAGGGATAATATTAGAATTTTGCTGTACCCATAAAAGAGAAGTATCTTTAAAAAATGTGTTTCTGCTCCATTTCACTCCATGAAGCCTCCAGCTTGTACAAGGGCTCCGCCTCCACTCAACATAACATGTCCCGCCCTCCTCACCAGAACATTTAAAAGTAAGGGGATGGAAATAGATGAAAATAAATACGCTCAAACTAAATAACAGGCCAGTCATTTCCACTCACCAAGTCACTTTTCAAAAAAAAGAAAAATGGTCAAGAGACGCCTAGATATGGGTTTAATCAGCGAGACGCCTGAGACAACTTACCGCCACCCGTTAGGAGCGCCAATTAAGAAACTATTGCAGTATCTGGGCCGGGTTCAGACACCTCCAGCCGAAGAACTTCATGAAGAATGGACTCTGAAAAATGGCGATGTTTGGGGTTATGTATTCAACTATATGGCGAATGAACTGCATTTATACAATCTGAAGAATGGAGAAATGTATGGACCACCTAGTGTTAAAGCGACACTGACCTCAACAGATTGGGCTGTGTTAACTCTGGTGTCTTCCAGAGATCTCCACGCAACCACTGTATCGGAAGAAGTAGTGCATCAAGAAACCATAGTGGAACCATCGGTGTACAAGATATTTGCAAAGAAAAGCAAAGAAACACAGACAGCATGCGAGATCAAAGAAGAGATTTCACAGTCGCCCCTCAATGTGGAGGAAGAAGGAGTTATTTCCCCGCTGCCAGAAGTGAGAAGAGTCCTGACAAGCACCGTCTGGGAAACTAAAAGCGGACCATCGGGGCGATGGTATTACCGCGCAAGCCATTTGGAGATGCTGGGGAAGGACCCCTCTGATGATTTTGTTTTGGAGTATTTCAACTCTACATGCGGGGTTTTTCAGACATCCTTGAGGGTGCCTCTGACTGCTTGGCTGAAGATGATTGATGGAAAAGCTACAAAGCTTAAAGAACTTTTTAAACAGAGTCAGACATCGATGGACATTATACTGGTGAAAAAGACTCTCACTTTTGCAGAGGACTCCGCCTCCCACTCAACATAACAAGTCACACCCTACTCACCAGATCATTTAAAACTAAGGACCCCTCAAAGAAAAACATTGTGCTTTCTACCTATGTGAAAAAAGAGAGTCGGGGTTGTCTTACGAAAACATTTGTTATCTCTGTATCAAGATGATGTGTTTAAAAATGAATTTTGTGAAAAATACCAACGGTGTGAGAGACGTTATAAAGACACTCATTTTAACCACAGTGTTTGATCTCTACAAATGTTTAAAGATTGTTACAAAATGTAAAAAATAAATTAAAAAAAAGGGTATGGAGACAAAATTAATTCAGGTGACTGTCTTTTTTATTAGGAAAACAAAAATATAATACAAATGGTTTAGAGGATACAAATGTAACCATCTTGGACTTAATAGTCTAACAAAATACTTTATCTGAATACATTTGTTCTTTTTAAACGCACTTTCTGAAATTATTTATTTATTATTTCAGTGGAACAATCCAGTTTTTGTTAACATCAATGCTTTTTTCTCTTTTCTTGTGTTACTAAGATACTTTTAGACACACTTTGGCGTATGCAACACTTGTTCAGTTAAACAAGGTTTTTTCTTTTTTCTGATAACCTTACATATTTTAGTTATTTTCTGCTACCAAGATACTTTAAGATACACCTTGATGTATGCAACACTTAACAAAAGGCATAATATGAAGTACTTGGTAAGCAAGGGGTTTTTCTTTAAGGGGTGCAAAACTTTAGAACAGGGTAAATATTCATTAATTTGTATTGAATTGAGTTTTCTTTTTCTTTTTTGATTTTCAACATACTATTTGTACACAATGACTTTTCCATATTTCTGAAAAACTATACTTTTTTGACTTTTTTCCGTAGAATCTTGACAAAACTATTACTTGTTCTTAAATGATGACCTATTGCTGGAGATGAGATGAAAAAGCTACAACGCTTAAGGAACTTTTTTTCCCCAAAAACTCTCAATTCTATAAATGACTCCCCCCCATTCAAAGCAATAAGCCCCACCCTCCACTCAGCAAATCATCTACAACGAAAGACCCTACTAAGACGACAGTTGTAAACTAGCCATGGATCTGAGAAAAACCAAGACTCCCCCCGCGAGTTGCATCCAGGAACAGACTCTTGAACTACCATCAACACCACCATTTGGGAAACCCGAATCTTGCAGTACTACTGCTGCTGATGCTACTCCTCGGGTCAAGAAGTCTCTGTTTAGGGACACAGTGAAATCTGAATTGTTTCATATTCTGGAGAGGGTGCTGTATCGGTACAGAGAAGAAATCGGCAAAGAATGCCGAGGCAGTAACCCCGACCAGAGGCAACACGATTGTCGGAATGACATGCCCGATTTCTTCTTCAGAAACAATTACAAAGCCTTAATGAAAAGACTTTGGCTCGCCAACTTCATTACAGTGATTGACCAGAGTCTTATTGAAAAAGGCATTCGCGAGGATGAACTGAGGATAGGACGCGCTTCGGAAGCTTTTCTGCACAAGCTTATAAAATGCAGATGCCTCAAGGAGAGACTTGAAATATCCATACAGAGTTGGATGGAGAAGAAGAAGACTAACAACCAGCAGTTGGATGGAGAAGAAGCCAGGGACTTGTTCAATGCAGTGACTTTTTTCTTTAAGTAAAATAAAAATGGGAAACTACTTTGCAAAACGCTCTGTATATATTGATCAGAATGTAGTCAATACCCTTTTAATAAGTGTGGTGATGAGGACGATTGAAAACAGAACGAGTAGTGACCCCCGTGTAAAAAGAATGGCTGAAGTTTGTAAACTGGAAGACATTGTGGATATCGTTCGTTCTGGCAGTACTATTCCGGGTCATTGGGAAACGATTGTAAACGAAACATTTAAAGTGGTCCTGGAATCTTCATTTTTCCGAAACATTCTGTAACATTACCTCAGAAATGAAACAAACATCAAAAGTGTATCATGTGCTCTCATTGTATGCTCTGTTTGTAGATGTAATGCATCTTTGTGTCGAAAACAGCATACACATGAATATTTTTGACTGAAGTGAAAAAACTCCATCAGGATATCTCCAGTAATATGGGGAATTCTAAGTTGGAGACGGTCCTGGGGATGCTACAATCAGTATAACTATTGATTTGTGTGTGAAAAATAAAAAAGTGTTTTCTTTACATTTAAAAACTGTTGTCATCATTATAGCAAGGGGAGCGTGTCTGATACATGTGTATTACAGTCCTTCTTTTTGTGTTTTTCAGTGTTTTCTGTGTGTCTGTACACACAAAGTACAAATCATTTAAAACAAAACCCTGAATCAAATTTAGAGAACACCATTAAGAGTCAGATGCTTGACGAAATCTACTAAAACAAAGTACTTCATTATCTACTTTTCAGCTTTTAAAAAAGAAAAGTGTATCTTTCAGTAACTTTTTGAGAGAGTTAAGCATAAATCTGTCAAATGTTTCAAAACAGCCTTGTTTTACTGACATAGCCTCAAAATCACAAACTGCCACTAAGAGTCAGAAGCTTGACGAAATCTAATAAAACAGAGTGCTTTCATGGTAGTGGTCAGCTTTTTTAAAAAGAAAAGTGTATCTTTCGGTAACCTTTTGAGAGAATTAAGCATAAATCTGTCAAATGTTCAAAACAGCCTTGTTTCACTGACATAGCCTCTACAATCACAAACTGGCTGAAACTGTACAGTGAATTGGAGAAATTACAGCACAGAGTTTTCTACTACGACACAGATAGTATAATCTATGTGACAAGACGGGGGGAGACCACATGCATCCTATTTTGATTTGTGTATAAAATCTGACCACTAGCATGAAGTACTTTGTATTAGTAGATTTCGTCAAGCATCTGACTCTTAATGGCAATTTGTGATTTTGAGGCTATGTCAGTAAAACAAGGCTGTTTTGAAACATTTGACAGATTTATCCTTAACTCTCTCAAAAAGTTACTGAAAGATACACTTTTCTTTTTTAAAAGCTGAAAAGTAGATAATGAAGTACTTTGTTTTAGTAGATTTCGTCAAGCATCTGACTCTTAATGGTCCTCTCTAAATTTGATTCAGGGTTTTGTTTTAAATGATTTGTGCTTTGTGTGTACAGACACACAGAAAACACGGAAAAACACAAAAAGAAGGACTGTAATACACATGTATCAGACACGCTCCCCTTGCTATAATGAAGACAACAGTTTTTAAATGTAAAAAAAACACTTTTTTATTTTTCACACACAAATCAATAGTTATACTGATTGTAGCATCCCCAGGACCGTCTCCAGTTTAGATTTCCCCATATTACTGGAGATATCCTGAGATATCCTGAGTTTTTTCACTTTAGTCAAAAATATTCATGTGTATGCTGTTTTCGACACAAATATGCATTACATCTACAAACAGAGCATACAATGAGAGCACATGATACACTTTTGATGTTTGTTTCATTTCTGAGGTAATGTTACAGAATGTTTTGGAAAAATGAAGATTCCAGGACCACTTTAAATGTTTCGTTTACAATCGTTTCCCAATGACCCGGAATAGTACTGCCAGAACGAACGATATCCACAATGTCTTCCAGTTTACAAACTTCAGCCATTCTTTTTACACGGGGGTCACTACTCGTTCTGTTTTCAATCGTCCTCATCACCATACTTATTAAAAAGGGTATTGACTACATTCTGATCAATATATACAGAGCGTTTTGCAAAATAGTTTCCCATTTTTATTTTACTTAAAGAAAAAAGTCACTGCATTGAACAAGTCCCTGGCTTCTTCTCCATCCAACTGCTGGTTGTTAGTCTTCTTCTTCTCCATCCAACTCTGTATGGATATTTCAAGTTTCTCCTTGAGGCATCTGCATTTTATAAGCTTGTGCAGAAAAGCTTCCGAAGCGCGTCCTATCCTCAGTTCATCCTCGCGAATGCCTTTTTCTATAAGACTCTGGTCAATCACTGTAATGAAGTTGGCGAGCCAAAGTCTTTTCATTAACGCTTTGTAATTGTTTCTGAAGAAGAAATCGGGCATGTCATTCCGACAATTGTGTTGCCTCTGGTCGGGGTTACTGCCTCGGCATTCTTTGCAGATTTCTTCTCTGTACCGATACATCACCATCTCCAGAATATGAAACAATTCCGATTTCACTGTGTCCCTAAACCGAGACTTCTTGACCAGAGGAGTAGCATCAGCAGCAGTAGTACTGCAAGATTCGGGTTTCCCAAATGGTGGTGTTGATGGTAGTTCAAGAGTCTGTTCCTGGATGCAACTCGCGGGGGGAGTCTTGGTTTTTCTCAGATCCATGGCTAGTTTACAACTGTCGTCTTAGTAGGGTCTTTCGTTGTAGATGATTTACTGAGTGGAGGGTGGGGCTTATTGCTTTGAATGGGGGGGGAGTCATTTAAAGAATTGAGAGTTTTTAGAAAAAAAAAGTTCTTTAAGCGTTGTAGCTTTTTCATCTCATCTCCAGCAATAGGTCATCATTTAAGAACAAGTAATAGTTTTGTCAAGATTCTACGGAAAAAAGTCAAAAAGTATAGTTTTTCAGAAATATGGAAAAGTCATTGTGTACAAATAATAATAATAATAATAATAATTAAATAAATAAATAGATATGTTGAAAATAGATATGTTGAAAATAGATATGTTGAAAATCAAAAAAGAAAAAGAAAACTCAATTCAATACAAATGAATGAATATTTACCCTGTTTTAAAGTTTTGCACCCCTTAAAGAAAAACCCCTTCCTTACCAAGTACTTCATATTATGCCTTTTGTTAAGTGTTGCGTACATCAAGGTGTATCTTAAAGTATCTTGGTAGCAGAAAATAACTAAAATATGTAAGGTTATCAGAAAAAAGAAAAAACCTTGTTTAACTGAACACGTGTTGCAAACGCCAAAGTGTGTCTAAAAGTATCTTAGTAACACAAGAAAAGAGAAAAAAGCATTGATGTTAACAAAAACTGGATTGTTCCACTGAAATAATAAATAAATAATTTCAGAAAGTGCGTTTAAAAAGAACAAATGTATTCAGATAAAGTATTTTGTTAGACTATTAAGTCCAAGATGGTTACATTTGTATCCTCTAAACCATTTGTATTATATTTTTGTTTTCCTAATAAAAAAGACAGTCACCTGAATTAATTTTGTCTCCATACCCTTTTTTTTTTTTTACATTTTGTAACAATATTTAAACATTTGTAGAGATCAAACACTGTGGTTAAAATGAGTGTCTTTATGTCGTCTCTCACACCGTTGGTATTTTTCACAAAATTCATTTTTAAACACATCATCTTGATACAGAGATAACAAATTTTTTCGTAAGACAACCCCGACTCTCTTTTTACATAGGTAGAAAGCACAATGTTTTTCTTTGAGGGGTCCTTAGTTTTAAATGATCTGGTGAGTAGGGTGTGACTTGTTATGTTGAGTGGGAGGCGGAGTCCTCTGCAAAAGTGAGAGTCTTTTTCACCAGTATAATGTCCATCGATGTCTGACTCTGTTTAAAAAGTTCTTTAAGCTTTGTAGCTTTTCCATCAATCATCTTCAGCCAAGCAGTCAGAGGCACCCTCAAGGATGTCTGAAAAACCCCGCATGTAGAGTTGAAATACTCCAAAACAAAATCATCAGAGGGGTCCTTCCCCAGCATCTCCAAATGGCTTGCGCGGTAATACCATCGCCCCGATGGTCCGCTTTTAGTTTCCCAGACGGTGCTTGTCAGGACTCTTCTCACTTCTGGCAGCGGGGAAATAACTCCTTCTTCCTCCACATTGAGGGGCGACGGTGAAATCTCTTCTTTGATCTCGCATGCTGTCTGTGTTTCTTTGCTTTTCTTTGCAAATATCTTGTACACCGATGGTTCCACTATGGTTTCTTGATGCACTACTTCTTCCGATACAGTGGTTGCGTGGAGATCTCTGGAAGACACCAGCCCAATCTGTTGAGGTCAGTGTCGCTTTAACACTACGTGGTCCATACGTTTCTATGAAGGGCCGTGTAGGCCAAAATTCAAACTCACCTCACACACACACTACTGAAAACATCTGGCCTTGCACACACACTACTGAAATCCTCTCACATTCACTACTGAACACCTCACACACACACTACTGAAAACATCTGGCCTTGCACACACACTACTGAAATCCTCTCACATTCACTACTGAACACCTCACACACACACACACACACACACACACACACACACACACACACACACACACACACACACACACACACACACACACACACACACACACACACACACTACTGAAAACATCTGGCCTTGCACACACACTACTGAAATCCTCTCACATTCACTACTGAACACCTCACACACACACTACTGAAAACATCTGGCCTTGCACACACACACTACTGAAATCCTCTCACATTCACTACTGAACACCTCACACACAGAATACTGAAAATTAACCTCACACACACACTCCTGAATTTTTTTTACTGAAAGGTTCTCAGTAGGGAATGTGCATGTGTTTCACCCATGTGTGTGTGAGGGGATTCTTGCTGTAACGGAAGTCATTCTAATGTAAAGGATGTCATTCTAATGTAACGGAAGTCAGTGTAGGGTGGCCATACGTCCGGTTTTAGGTCGGACGGTCCGGTTTTCGATGTCTGTGTCCGTCTGCCGGCGCAGCCTTGAGCCGGACGCTCATTTGTCCTCCTTTTGAGCTCATCCCTATTTTATACTTTTAGGGTATACAAAAAATAGACAATTATACAAAGAAATACAAATAATAAGTTATGTGTAAGTATATACCCCCGTAAGACTTGTGGTTTTACAAATTATTGGCTGAATGCGATGTCAAATAAATATCTTGTATTTCATTGGTTCATAAACGTAAACAATTAGCCATGTGCTTCTTGACGTCACGTTCACGGCAGGGCACTGTGGCACAGAGTGACGTTAGCGCTAGCCGACTAGCTCATGAGCCAACTCCACCTAGTTAGCGGTAGGGTTAAAGCGCAGAAATGCCGAAACGAAAGACTTCATTTAATCCTGACTGGTCGAAAGAGCATGGATTCCTCACAAAAAGCCGAAAGGACGACTTCCATGCTTTTTGCACGTTGTGTCGTTGCGATGTGGACGTAAGCAGCAAAGGAAAAGGTGCCGTCGACAGACATGCTAACACAGATAAGCACAAAAGCAACGATCAAAGCGCAGGTGCCTCTTCACTTTTATCGTTTTTCCGTGAAGCTTCATCGCCTCAAGATGACAAAATCTCTGCTGCAGAACTTTGTAAAGTTTATCATGCCGTCAAGCATCACCAGTCATACAGGAGTGTAGACTGTGGAATAAAAGTTGATCGCACAATCTACAACGACTCATCAATAGCAAAAGGGATGACCTGTGGAAAAACAAAGGCCAAAGCTTTGTGCGAAAATGTCCTAGCACCCTACTCTGTCCAGACGCATGTGGATTATATAAAAGAAAATGAACTGCATTATTCAGTGGCAAGTGATGCATCAAACAAAGGTACGATCAAGTGTTTCCCCATTGTACTGAGATATTTTCACTTTGAGGAGGGCGTGAAACATGCACTGTTAGATTTTTACAGTGATAGCAACGAAAAGTCAGAAGCTATAACAAATCAGCTGCTATCTAAACTGGAGATGTCTGGACTAGATGTGAACAAAATGTCAGCATATGCAGCAGACAACGCCAGCGTTAACTATGGAAAACACAACAGTGTTTATCAGAAACTGAAACTGGTTCAAAAAGACGTGCTCGCTGCAAACTGTTTAGCCCATATTCTGCACAATGCAACAAGATATGCAGCAAGCAACTTGGATATTGACATTGAAAATGTTGTGCTTAAGGTGTATAGCCATTTTAGCATCTCAGCTAGCAGAACAGCGCAGTTGAAGGAATTCTGCGAGTTTGTGGAAGTGGAGGAATGTAATCTGCTGCGGCACGTTGTCACGAGATGGTTGTCTCTGCTGCCATCTATTGACAGAATCCTGAAGTGTTGGAGACCCCTGACCAGCTACTTTCAGAGTCTCGGTGAGGAGGAATGCTCCAAGATGTTGTGGAAATGCTTTGGAGAGGATGGTAACGAAGTATCTGAGATGTATTTTCTCTTCCTCAGTCACATTCTGAAAGTGTTTTCAGACTGCATTGAAGCACTTGAGGCCAAATCATTCAGCATAACCTCTGTGTTTAAGGTAATGACTGAACTGAAAGGGAAACTTGAGAGAAGGTTAAAGGACACATTTTTTGGCTTTGCTGTGAACAACAAACTCAAGCAGCTAACCCCTGATCTGGCAAAGAAATGTGAGGTTGATTTTCTTGTTTTCTATGAAAGAGCCAAGAAATACGTGAGTGAAAGGTATGACTTCTCTGAGAACAGCTTTCATAGTAAAGTGTCAAAGCTTGGCCTCACAACTGCTGTGTCCTATGGAGAATACAGTGATGCAGTCCAAGCCTGCAGCCTGAAAGACATTGACATGGATGGACTCTATGAGGAATATGGCATGGTTCTCAGCTCTTCAGAAATGGAAGGATGCCACAGTGAGGAGCGGTATCTCAAACTGTTTTCCAAAGCAGAAGTCCCACTTGTGAATCTGAGGAAGGTCAGCGCCTACATCTTCTCCATCCCATGTAGCAATGCCCATACAGAACGTGTGTTCTCAATGATGACCTCAGCATGGAGAAATGAGAGAAATCATCTGGATGTGGACAGTGTCAAGGCAGAGCTGCAAATTTGTGTCAACTTCACATTTGAGTGCACAGACATGTACCAGAGACTCCTTACAAACAAAAAACTCTTGGAAGCAGCCAGGAAAGGGCAAAAGTATCGAAAATAGACATTCAACTTGTGGTTAGTACACTAGTCTCATTGTGTTTTGAGTGTGAAGGATTCTGTGAAGCCAGGATAAAAACTAAAAGATAATCCCAAAGTGTCCTCCTTTTTGGTGTTATGGAAATGGCCACCCTAAATCAGTGGTCTCTTTGCTAGCCCCGTTAGCTTCATTAGCTCCAGGCTGCTACTCCGAAGTGTTTGTTGTGTTGATGCCTGGTGGAGTATTCTTCATTGAAATATCGCACTTATCGTATGGCTCTGCGGTTCAAACAGACCGTCCATGAATGCAGTTTATTCAGTAAGTGAAATTCAAGCACTTTATTTCTTACTTGTCTTTTTATTCAGCTAACAAGCGAGACGAAGCTACATCTGTGCTAACGATGCTATCCGTAGCATACAAGTTAAAACATAATGGAGAAGTGTAACACATTAAGAAGGATTATACTGTAAAACATCAGGCTTCTCGATGAGGTTGGTAAAATAAGGTCATGCTTATACATTAGTTAGCTTGCTAGTTAGGTAACTGTATGCATTGTTATTGTTAATTTAAAATAGCTATGTTCGACGATGCAGACAGCTAGCGTCACATTAGTGTTGAAGAGCAGATTACCGTATGAGATTAACCTCACTATACGATCTGTGTATCTGAAAAATATGAATCTCACATTTCCAGTTGGTTCCAGAAATAACGTTAACGTAGATATTGCAATATGGTTTGTTGAGCTGGAGTTGATTATTGAAGCTTACTGGTTAACGTTCATCATATTAAACGAACCCAAACGTTGTTGTTTTTATTAATATTATTACCAATATTTACTTAGCATTTTATTACCATTACACTGGAGAAACCGATTTATTGTGGCAGCAGAACGTGAACATGTAACTTAATGCCTGCATTTGAGGACGAAAAATAGCTCAGTCAATGCTTTAGGGACAAGGAAATTATTTGTTTAAATATTAGATATGACGTTATGTGTGCTTCTGTGACAATGAAGCTTATTTATTGCATTACATTTGTTGAAGATGTTTGTCTTTTACCCTTACGTGTGTGTTACAAATGAATGTGAATATGGCATAGGACACATATTTAAATTGACTGTCTCATGAAAAACGATTCTAAAATAAAAAGGACCACAACTATACAATAATACACAATCCAACTGATAAGATACAGTAAGGGCTTTGATATCCAGCACTTTCTTTAAGGATAACAAAAAGATTATCACATGACATTTGCATGTAAAAAAGTCTGTGACCAACACATTGTTACTTTACATATATATATGTTTGTTTAAAGTTTCCAGGTGATGCAGACAGACCAGAGGATGCTGACCACGAGAGACAGACCTATTCCTAACATCAGTGAACTTAAGCATGGACTCAAAGGTACAAAGAATCGAGAAACGTTCTGGTTTAAATAGATAAATTAACAACTATAATCAGCTTTCACATTTCAATGTATTTAAGGCAATTATTATTTTACATTGTGAGAATTGCTACCATTTGTCTCTACATATTGTCTGTAAAAGACGTGGTCAAAGTGGTTCTTGCAGTGAGACAATCGAGCAGTTGAATATTATTTAATAAGATATTTTAATGTTGATTAACTGCAGACTTAATTCATAATCTGATTATCTTTGTAATACAAAGTGATGAATTAAAAAAAACACATTACAATTTAAAAAAATACATTATTTCTACAGCCGCTAAATAAACAAACGTTTCATAAATAATACACTTGCTCTGCAATAATGTCATATGTTTGTCATTTCTGTTAGGAAAGGACATACCCGAAGGACACAACTGCCTCACCGTTTTCTCAGAGGGGCAAGAAGAAAATGAAAAGCTGATTTCAGATTAAAGACCAATACAGGACATTCACTTAGAAACTACACTTTTATTGTGAACACAAAGTCAAACAGGACCATCATTTGTTTGTGGCAGCTGAGCCCAGTATGGGCTCACAGATGCAGTTAGGTGGTTTCTTCATCAGGCCTGGTCCTCCTCCATCAGGCCACGTCCTCCTCCATCAGGTCTGGTCCTCCTCCATCAGGCCACGTCCTCCTCCATCAGGCCACGTCCTCATCCCAGAGAAAGACCTCTCCACCTTCTCCAGCCAAACCCACAGACAGGACATCCGTCACGCTGAGGTTTCTCCCAAAGTCTCTGCACACTGTCTCAATTGATCCACACTGTGAATATGAGGGGGAAATGTGTGTCATAAATGCTTTAGACAATAAGAAATATGAAGTTAACTGTAAGGAATGGCTCATTCTTTTTTAAATAGACAAAACTATTACTGTATTTCAATATCTCATGTCTGAAAGTTTAATTTAAAAGAAGAAGGTGCCCCAAAAATAAAGATTGGTATATCAATAAATGTAGTTGATGTTGTCTTTTTAATTGTTTAAAGTAGATATAACTGGTACTTAAGAGTTTGAATACAGTCTGGTTGCGGAGGAGGCACACAGGTAAGAGCATATAGCTATCATCACATGTAACTAAGCTTGACTTGAATTTATTAAAAGTATAATTAAGTAACGGCAACAAATCAATAACAAATCGTGCACAAATGTGAATCTTTGCTGGGTCCACTGTTGAATTTACCACATTGTATGTTTTAGAAACCTTAAGGCATGTATAGATTTGTATGCAAGTAATATCCCAAAACTCAATAAATACCGTAGATTATTATTGAAAGTTATGCTGAATAGTTTCATGTTCACTTACCTTAAGCAACGTAAAACGTGCAGACCGGGGGGAATACAAATACTTGTATTTCTCTTTTTTGGTTTGCAAGGGTGTCACCTTCCGCGGAGCCCATACGACACAGGGTATTGTCTAATTGCTGGTTGTCTTTTATGGGATTTGGATAACGGATTTAATCTATAAAATATTTTGAATGGTTTTCACTTAATACTGTTATAAAGTCGGCTGCGGACAGCCGGGCTGTAGTAAATAGTGCAGCAGATCTACACAGCTAGCTCGCTAGTTAGCATTATTAACAGCTATTTATGTACATTTTCAAGTTCTGCTTGAAAGCAAGTTCCTGCAAACTGTTCAAACAAACGCTTCAACTTGTACCATTTATAATCTGTATGTTTGAATATGGATCTTAAATCGGCGTGACGTTGAAGCAGCTGCAGTTCCTTTAAGCATACCGTTAGCATTTTGCTTCTGGCAACTACATTTATGATTTGAAAATTATAAAAGTAGGGTAGACATGTGGATATTATCCGGCTGAACAAAACGTGACCCGTCTCTTAAATGCGTCTCAACCACAGACCTTATTTCCAGCTAGTTTCAAACCATATTGCAATATCTACGTCAACGTTATTTCTGGAACCAACTGGAAATGTGAGATTCATATTTTTCAGATACACAGATCGTATAGTGAGGTTAATCTCATACAGTACTCTGCTCTTCAACACTAATGTGACGCTAGCTGTCTGCATCGTCGAGCATAGCTATTTTAAATGAACAATAACAATGCATATAGTTACCTAACTAGAAAACTAACTAATGTACAAGCATGACCTTATTTTACCAACCTCACCGAGAAGCCTGATGTTTTACAGTATAATCCTTCTTAATGTGTTACACTTCTCCATTATGTTTTAACTTGTATGCTACGGATAGCATCGTTAGCACAGATGTAGCTTCGTCTCGCTTGTTAGCTGAATAAAAAGACAAGTAAGAAATAAAGTGCTTGAATTTCACTTACCGAATAAACTGCATTCATGGACGGTCTGTTTGAACCGCAGAGCCATACGATAAGTGCGATATTTCAATGAAGAATACTCCACCAGGCATCAACACAACAAACACTTCGGAGTAGCAGCCTGGAGCTAATGAAGCTAACGGGGCTAGCAAAGAGACCACTGACTTCCGTTACATTAGAATGACATCCGTTACATTAGAATGACTTCCGTTACAGCAAGAATCCCCTCACACACATATAGGTGAAACACATGCACATTCCCTACTGAGAACCTTTCAGTAAAATGTTTTTCAGGAGTGTTTGTGTGAGGTTAATTTTCAGTATTGTGTGTGTGAGGTGTTCAGTAGTGAACGTGAGATGATTTCAGTAGTGTGTGTGTGTGAGGCTTAATTTTCAGTAGTGTATGTGTGAGGTGTTCAGTAGTGAATGTGAGAGGATTTCAGTAGTGTGTGTGCAACGCCAGATGTTTTCAGTAGTGTGTGTGTGTGTGTGTGTGTGTGTGTGTGTGTGTGTGTGTGTGTGTGTGTGTGTGTGTGTGTGTGTGTGTGTGTGTGTGTGTGTGTGTGTGTGTGTGTGTGTGTGTGTGTGTGTGTGTGTGTGAGGTGTTCAGTAGTGAACGTGAGAGTATTTCAGTAGTGTGTGTGCAAGGCCAGATGTTTTCAGTAGTGTGTGTGCGAGGTGAGTTTGAATTTTGGCCTACACGGCCCCTCATACGTTTCTCCATTCTTCAGATTGTATAAATGCAGTTCATTCGCCATATAGTTGAATACATAACCCCAAACATCGCCATTTTTCAGAGTCCATTCTTCATGAAGTTCTTCAGCTGGAGGTGTCTGAACCCGGCCCAGATACTGCAATCGTTTCTTAATTGGCGCTCCTAACGGGTGGCGGTAAGTTGTCACAGGCGTCTCGCTGATTAAACCCATATCTAGGCGTCTCTTGACCATTTTTCTTTTTTTTGAAAAGTGACTTGGTGAGTGGAAATGACTGGCCTGTTATTTATTTTCATCTATTTCCATCCCCTTACTTTTAAATGTTCTGGTGAGGAGGGCGGGACATGTTATGTTGAGTGGAGGCGGAGCCCTTGTACAAGCTGGAGGCTTCATGGAGTGAAATGGAGCAGAAACACATTTTTTAAAGATGCTTCTCTTTTATGGGTACAGCAAAATTCTAATATTATCCCTAGTACAACCTCACACAACTTAATATTGGGTTTCCTTATAGTGGTGTAAAGTAATTATAAAAAAGACAAAGATCATGTTTTTAAAATTGTTTTATTATTTCCCCCTCTTCAGAGAGACTTTTCTTATAGTTAGTAAAAAGTAATTACACATTAGTTCACAGTCCCTACAATTAAAAAAGAGAATATCCTCAGGTATCACTATTAAAAACCTAAATAAGATCTTTTAAAAATAACATGAATACCCCCTTTGTAAAACATATACTGCATTCGTATACTTCCAAGAGACTCCTAAACATCTACTTGGGCAGTGTGAATTATTCTTAAAGGTAGGGGTAGGTCATTTTGGATAAACCATCTCGAGTGAGCTAGAATTTGAAAGTACACAACCGGGGGGAAATCTGCCACTTCCTCACAGAGCCCCTCCTCCAACCCCCACGAACGCTCACATGACCAAAAGAGGGCGCGACATAAGTTTGTGCACAGGCTGACAGGCAGGTAGGCGTCTGAACCCCTTGCAGATGCTGCATTCGTTTCTTGACTGGCGCCTCGGACGGGTGGCTGCAAGTTGTCGCACAGGCCAATTAAACCCAATTCGAGATGTCTCTTGGCCATTTTTCTTTTTTGAAAGGTGACTTGGTGAGTGGAAATGTCTGTCTTTTTTAAATTTAGTTTTGAGCATATCTCTATACACTCCTCTGCTGGCCATAGCCTCAGGAGGGGTGGGGCAAAGGAGGGAGGCTGGGAGGGTAGGCATTTATACAGAGATTAACATCAAAGGCTCTCACCAATGTGAAATCACACCTTCCTGTTATAACACATCACATCAAAGGGCAAACATCAAAGGCTAATTAGATTAGACAACAAAGGGCTCTGAGGGGCAGGGGTCAAATACCTTAACTCAAAGAGACTATCTTAATCAATACATCAAAGAACTATACAACAAAGGGACTGCCTGGGGCATTTCAAACCTATCTGATTGCAAGGCTAATTACTCCCCCCTCAGGGGCAAGGGTCAAATACCTTAACTCCAAGAGACTATCTTAATCAATACATCAAAGAACTACGCCGGGGGCCATTCACGGCAATCTGATAACACACACATCAAAGAATGGGAGGCGGGACAATGGGAGGCGGGACTTAGCTCATTGGCCAATGGGAGACGGACTTAGCTCATTTGCATAATTGGGGGCGTGTCCACCTGACACTTTCTATGCATACTAATTTGATTGAAACAGCATTTGTATAACTACTACAGTGGGTGAAACTGGTAGATTTTCGCCTGTTTGGGGATTTTATATCCAGTTTACTTCGTTTTAACATTGCTATCGCTTTGTATGTCGGGGGCGGGAGATTCATGTGATTGGTTGTTGGTCGCGTTGCTCGCAAAAAATCCCCAAGCTTCAGATACGCCCACCTCCAAGGCTGTGTGGACGTACCGTTAGTGTAATTATGTATTTGTTTTATCTGCGGCAGATCCTGTGCCCGATTCTAAGTGAAAGGCACATTTTGAATCAGAGCTCTTTCTGAAAACATAGTAGAGCCAGGAGCAATAGCAGAAAGCAATGAAGTATGGCTAAAGTGGTGTGTGTGTGTGTGTGTGTGTGTGTGTGTGTGTGTGTGTGTGTGTGTGTGTGTGTGTGTGTGTGTGTGTGTGTGTGTGTGTGTGTGTGTGTGTGTGTGTGTGTGTGTGTGTGTGTGTGTGTGTGTGTGTGTGTGTGTGTGTGTGTGTGTGTGTGTGTGTGTGTGTGTGTGTGTGTGTGTGTGTGTGTGTGTGTGTGTGTGTGTGTGTGTGTGTGTGTGTGTGTGTGTGTGTGTGTGTGTGTGTGCATGTGTGTGCATGTGTGAATGAAATACAAATGCCACTCATTCAGCAGGACAGAGTTTGCCATATATTCCAAATGAAAAAGGGCCACAATCACTTTAGGCCGAGTTGCAGGCAAACAAATTAATTATTTATGAACAATGAATATTGCATATTGCTCTCAAAATTGTTGTTGCCTTTCCTTCATAAGCCAGCAGATTTGATTTACAGGGCTGGATATTCACTTTTATAGAAACTGAATTATAATCACTCTTTATCTGTCGACACATGGAGGAGGGAGAAGCCCCATCATGCAGTTGATATTTGTGACGCAGAATAAAAATAAGATATCTTTGACTTATCTGTTTGTGATGCAAGAGAAACAGTGTCTCTCCATAGGAAACTGAAAAAAAGCTTTTGCCTTGAATTCAGTTGTGTTTATGTTTCTATCATCCATGTCCGATGAACAATGTTCCGCCGCCAGCGTCACATCATGTTGTGTTCCTTATTTTCACCCAACATTGCCTTCTGATGTGTCCACTTTAAAACGTAATCGAGTGGTCAAACAAAGCTTGAAACAGCCGCTGTGGAACCGTTGGCTCTCCTATTTTGCACTGTGGTTCAGGTGTAGGATAATAATGGGTTTGCCATCTGCTCACCCGGTTGTCCTTTAAATTGTTTTCTTTTGCTATTGGCTTAAAAAAAAAAAAAAAAACCGTGTGTGCACTCTTCTGTTTGTGCCTGGAACACAAGTAGCACCACCAAAATAAATGATGTCTAAAAGAACAAAAGGCACGGTTTCCGAGGCAGGATTCAACAGATAAAAAAAATAAAAACAGGTTACATAAATTCAAACCAATTATCATCTACAATAAAATTGAAATAATATGCAACAGCAATACAATGATACACCAACAAATTATTCTGTTGTAATATTAATATTAACTGTTTTTTATTTAAATTATAATAAATATTGTTTTCCTCTATGTATTTTTTATGAATTATTTAAGTATGATCTCCCTCTATTTTTTGAAAATATTTCTTTGCATGAAAGCATGGCTGCCTTTCATCTTTGACAATGATGCTTCACAATACAAACATTTGAAATGCAAATATGTACTTTCATCCTGTATATTGTTACTAGTTACTTTTATGTCCTGTATTTCCATAAAAGACAAATGATTATCACTCCATCAATCCCTCCATCTACTGTACCTGTCAGGGTCGTGGGGGGGGGGGGGGGGCAGTAGCCTAGTATGCGAACACAAAAAGAAGGACAACCACGGTCACGTCTACAGGCAGTATGAGAGTTTCCACTTCACCTAACCTGAATGTGTCTGAACTGTGGGCGTGGGATTGAGTCCATAGAGGATGCCCATGCAGACAGAGGAAGAACATGTTTACAGCACCAGACAGACTCCAGCTGGCCAGCGCAGGTTTGAAGTCAGGGTCACTGATCCTATCCGTCATTTTCAGCCCATGGTAATTAAACGTATCAGTCACAAAGCTATACTTCTAATTGGACACTTTTCTCATGGTTGCTTTAGCTCTTAAAAGGGTAGCAACAGGTTTTTTCTTAGTAGTTAATGTTTAAGCTACTGGGGCACAACACACTGTGAAAACATTTACACATTTTCAGCTTTTAAAGATGATTGAGTGAACGGCTAGTCCATTATATACTCCTTTTGGCTCTGATTTGGTAACCACCAACTCCTAAGAAACATTTTTGGATCCTAAATGCACACCTATCTTCACGAAGAAATCGATATTTGTCTGTCTGCTGTTCAGCGATGGGTAGGTAGCGTTGAGCAGGCTTTTTTAGCACTTTACCTGAAAACAGCAGCTGAATAAAAAAAAAGGTAAAACAGATGCCTTTCACATAATACATTGTATTATCCATAACATAGGAGCAGCTTTAGTCATTATATCAATTCACAACTAAGTAGTTAAAATAGCTTTAAACTGTTTTAAAACTTTCCCGGGGAGGCATCACACTACTCAGCCTCCCCGGGAAAGTTTACTCTAAGGTACTCGAAAGGAGGGTCCGGCCGATTGGCGAACCTCAGATTGAGGAGGAACAATGCGGATTCTGTCTTGGTCGTGGAACGATGGATCAGCTTTTTACTCTCGCAAGGATCCTGGAGGGGGCCTGGGAGTACGCTTATCCGGTCTACATGTGTTTTGTAGACTTGGAGAAGGCGTATGACTGAGTTCCCAGGGAGTTACAGTGGGAGATGCTGCGGGAGTATGGGGTGAGGGGGTCTCTACTCAGGGCAATCCAATCTCTGTACTCCCAAAGCGAGAGCAGTGTCCGGGTCCTCGGCAGTAAGTCGGACCCATTTCCGGTGAGGGTTGGCCTCCGCCAGGGCTGCGCTTTGTCACCAATCCTGTTTGTAATATACATGGATCGGATTTCGAGGCGTAGTCATGGGGGAGGGGGTCTGCAGTTCGGTGGACTAAGGATTGCACCACTGCTTTTTGCAGATGATGTGGTTCTAATGGCTTCATCGATCTGCGACCTTCAGCACTCACTGAATCGGTTCGCAACCGAGTGTGAAGCGGCTGGGATGAGGATCAGCACCTCCAAATCTGAGGCCATAGTTCTCAGCAGGAAACCGATGGACTGTCCACTCCAAGTAGGGAATGAGTCCTTACCCCAAGTGAAGGAGATCAAGTATCTCGGGGTCTTGTTCTCGAGTGAGGGAACAATGGAGCGTGAGATGGGCCGGAGAATCGGAGCAGCGGGAGCGGTACTGCAGTCGCTTTACCACACCGTTGTGACGAAAAGGGAGCTGAGCCAGAAGGCAAAGCTCTCTGTCTACCGGGCCATTTTCGTTCCTACCCTCACCTATGGTCATGAAGGATGGGTCATGACCGAAAGAACGAAATCACGGATACAAGCGGTCGAGATGGGTTTTCTCTGCAGGGTGGCTGGTGTCTCCCTTAGGGATAAGGTGAGAAGTTCGGTCATCTGGGAGGGACTCGGAGTTGAACCGCTCCTCCTTCGCGTCGAAAGGAGCCAGTTGAGGTGGTTCAGGCACCTAGTTAGGATGCCACCTGGGCGCCTCCCTAGGGAGGTGTTCCAGTCACGTCCAGCTGGGAAGAGACCAAGGGGTAGACCTAGGACCAGGTGGAGGGATTAAATCTCTTCGCTGGCCTGGGAGCACCTTGGGATCCCTCAGTCAGAGCTGGTTGATGTGGCCAGGGAAAGGAAAGTTTGGGGCTCTCTGCTGGAACTGCTACCCCCGCGACCCGACCACGGATAAGCGGGAGAAGATGGATGGATGGATGTTTTAAAACTCACATATCTGAACAAAGATATTGAGTTTAGGATAAATAGGAGCTGATATATACTAACACATTTACCTTATGTGGACTTTACATCTGTCAAACATCGCTGCAGCAGCGGCCTGACAGTAGCAGCCCAAATAAATCCAGGACGACAGAGCCTTGCGGAATGATCTCGTTGCTATGTGTCATGACATCTAAGAAGTGAGCTATTGCTTACTTCATGGCAGGTGATGGATATGCATTTGGCCAAATTCTTTTTTTTGTTACATGAAAAGCGTTGCTGTCTGTGGACGTTGGCTGTGAAGTCCATGGTTGAAGGAAAACCTTTGTTCATTGCATAAGCTGTCATAATGAATATAACGCTCAGCAGCCCAGCAAACCCAAAGCCGGGTTACATCAATTTAGAATGTTGGAATCCAATGGATAAGGACTAATAATATATAAACATAAATACCCAAATTATACCTAAAACAGCTCAGAGTTTGTAGCTTCTTTCAAGATCTATGTTACTCAACCTTGATTTAATTGGGCTTTTGGGGGAGCGATATGAGCTGAGTGTTACTGGAGCTTACAACATCATGTATATTTAAAATGTTGGCAGAGCACGTCAGAACACCGGTTTACCAAGGTTGTTGAAACCTCATCACACAGCATCACCTTCTAGTTTAGAATTCTAAATCTTCACCCAAAACAACACCTGGGATGTGATCGGCTTTAGCTGGAGAAAAAAGGTAGTAATATTTTATTCAGCAACTCTGTTCATTCAGCTTTTATTCCTTGCGTTCAGTGTCTACTGGGGCTAATGGTGCCGTGTCCAAGCAACTGAGACATCACTTCGATGATGATTAAGGCTTATAGACGGTTGTGCGAGCAGTGGGTGAATTCTCACTTCCTTTTAGATTTAGCCAGATCTCAAACCGTACAGCTCGTTATAAAATCAGATTTAATCTTTTTGTGAGATGCTAATGCAAACTGCATCCAAGGCAGTGATGTTCCTTTTAGATCACTCCATTAGGACGCATGTTGTTAGAATATAGGCAGATATACCAAACACCATGAATGTTATAAGTCAATTTAGGACGCATGTTGTTAGAATATAGGCAGATATTCCAAACACCATGAATGTTATAAGTCAATTTAGGACGCATGTTGTTAGAATATAGTTAGATATACCAAACACCATGAATGTTATAAGTCAATTTACTACTGAAGATGTGTCTTTTCTCTATTAGCACGTACTTATTTCCTATCATCATTCATTACATTTTCCGGCTGTCATTTTAATTGCTGGGAAGGCATCCAACACTGTAGACTGATATGTTGCTCATAGATGTGTATGGGATCAAAGCCCTGTGTCTCAATAAAGGGGATATAAGTGCTCAAGATGTTACAGTATAGGATTTGGCAGTTTGACAGGTTTTATCATAATCAAGCGTGATCATTCAAAAGGTGATTACTTTGATACTTTAATCTCTTTGTACACGAGTGTTGCTAATAGGACAGTGTGTACCGTTCCTCCACCTATAACAAGACAGAAATAGCTGAGCAGGGGCCATGAAAATGAATCAAAAGACTTGCAGTGCATAATGGCCTTGTAGTGAATGTGTGGAACATGTAATCACCTCCATCTTTCTTCATACACTTACATTATAGTGTGTGTGTTCATGCGTGCGTACACACACTCTCGTTTGTGAGTCTATTTTTCTCTGCCGTGTGTGTGTGTGTGTGTGCCAGAAGGGTTGGGGGGTTGGGTGTTAGGGATGTGTGTGTCAACATGATAGTTTGTCTCAGGAGAGCACCGCCAAGCAGAACTGTGATATGTGGAGGGGGGCCTAATTATGGTGTGTCGCAGGTTCAATGTGCTGCCCTCAGCACTAGTGACCGAAAGCTTCTAATGGGACACACAGGTGCCAAAGAATATGGGAGAAGGCAAGGTAAATAGATAATCACATCAGTCCCCCCATCGTCCTCTGTGGCTGATTTAAGCCTGCTCAGACTGTGCTTCATTAGAGAGCTAAAGCGCCATTACTCTCGCTATAGGAATCTGACCACATTGACACCTGAATCTGTTTTACTCCTGCAAAGGTTTTCGCTCATGGTTCCGTTGTTATCGTAAATGATTCTGGGAACAGCGTGGTGCCCGAGATACTCAAGGATGTGAGTGCAGCCCCCGGGTTGAGAGAATGGGTAAGGAAGGCAGTCTGCAAATGAATTAGACTCACCGCCTGAATACAAATCTGAAAGCCAGCGACGAGAGGCGGAGAGGCCGGCGTCAGATTTAACATCTCAGTGAGCGGGTGAGCGTGGTGCAAGCTGGCAGCTCCCATCTTCTCTCGCTCTCCTTCTCCGGCCTCCCTGGTGACGATGGTGGCCGCGGAGGCAGCAGCAGGTCAGCTGGCATCTCGTTGGAGGAGCAGGTTGGGAGGGCAGCCAGCATGAACTGTCAGAGGCCTGCCAGGGACACTCTCTGCTCTGCAGTAACTGGGAACACACACAAACAGGAGATTTGTAACACTACACAGTGCATATGAGGGGATACAGTGACTACATTATATGTCTGTCTTTCCATTAACCTTCATTAGGCAAACAATGCACAAAAGTATTTCAATAGTAATCAGATTATTGTTTAAACTAATTAAAGTTATGCTGTAGTTTCAGGTAGTTTTACAGTAACAACATTTTAATTTGTGCTGTTGACCAACTGCAAGGCCTTTTGACTTTGCTGGATTTTGAAGGAACGGCAAATACAGTGAAAATAACAAAGGAAGTAGTATGAGTTCATGTATATAACTCCAATATGCGGAGTAAATACAGTAGAGATCCTAATTTGTAAGGCCTTCACACACAAAGGGCGTGTCAAATAATAGACACAAACATGCAGGAATATCATCAATCAATCAATAAATCATCAATCAATGTTTATTTATATAGCCCAATATCACAAATGTTACATTTGTCTCAGTGGTCTTCACAGTGTGTACAGAATATCAGTATGACAATACGACACCCTCTGTCCTTAGACCCTCACATCGTACAAGGAAAAACTTCCAAAGAAAACCCAGTTTAAAGGGAAAAATGGGAGAAACCTCAGGGAGAGCAACAGAGGAGGGATCCCTCTCCCAGGACGGACAGATGTGCAATAGATGCCGTGTGTAAATTGAAAAGATAATACATTTGCAACATAGGTAGTCCAAATGTTTGGAAATGCATGTGTGTATAATAGGAAGATGAATCCACGAGGATATCCATCCAGGATCACAGCCACGACTCAAGATCCAGCGCTCGCGATCCAGGACACAGGACCGCAGAATCATCCATGACTCCGGATCCCAGCGTATATAGACACCAAAAAGAAAGACATTTGGGGAAGCTGGGTTAATCGGAACATGAGAGTACACAGGTATAGACAGAGAGAAGGAAGAAGTAAGATGTCCCCCGACAAACTAAGCCTATATCAGCAATACTAGGGGCTGAATCTAATCAGCCCTAACTATAAGCTTTATCAAAAAGGAAGGTCTTAAGCGCACTCTTAAAAACGGATAGGGTGTCTGCCGCCCGAACACAAACTGGAAGCTGATTCCACAAATGTGGAGCTTGATAAGAAAAGGCTCTGGCTCCCATTGTACTTTTAGAGATTCTAGGAACAACCAACAACCCTGCATTCTTGGAAGGCAATGCCCTAGTAGGACAGTAGGGTATAATGAGTTCTTTAAGGTAAGATGGCGCCTGCCCATGAAGGGCTTTGTAGGCGAGAAGAAGAATTTTAAATTCTATCCTGTGTTCTAGGGAGCCAGTGTAAGGCAGCCAGAACAGGAGTAATGTGGTCCCTTTTCCTAACTCTGGTTAGTACACGAGCTGCAGCATTTTGAATCAGCTGAAGCGACTTGACTGACTTCTTGGTACACCCTGATAATAAAGAGTTACAATAATCCAGCCTAGAAGTAACAAATGCATGGACTAGTTTCTCTGCATCGTTTTGAGGCAAGATATGTTCGCCCTGTAATTTGTATGTTCTGTATAAGAATAATAATACAAAAATAAGAAGAATTCAAGATAAAAATAGACAATCAAAAAAATGAATCAAGACAACAACAACAACAACAACAACAACAACAACAACAACCAGCCACTAGACCTTTGTCATAAAGTCCTAACTTGAAAGCAGATTTGCAGATGCACGATATAAAACATTTCTAAAAAATGCGGGCTCTGCTCTTTCATTAGTCAGTTTATTGAACATGTCAGAAACTAAAACATACAACAATAATATATATATATATTAGGGCTGTCAAGTTAACGCGTTAATAACGCGTTAACGCAAAAAAAAAATGAACGCCACTAATTATTTTAACGCGATTAACGGCCTCCCCCGTAGTTTCAGAGTGCATCGAGTTTCAAATACCATCTACAAGCTGATGCTGACAGCCCCGCTCCTGCCGCCCGCTTGTGGCAGGAGCGGGGCTGTTTTTGTTGTTAGCATCTGGTGCTAGCTAGCTGCGCTAACGGATATAAGGAGCTGTTTAAATGAAAACAGAGGAGCGACATTTCGCCACAACTGCACCGAGCACTTGACTTTATGCAGGAAGCCAGACAGCGGGACATTGTAGGAGAAGTCAGCACACACACACACACACACACACACACACACACACACACACACACACACACACACACACACACCATTTGTATTGTATGAGAGAGGTTCCAGGGGCCTATACTATGAAGTTGGTTCAACCTAACCTGGATATGTTTGAGTTAGCCGGTTGGCCTAATCCAAAACATACGCGCTCTCGCTAAACTGTACTACGACGCGGGTTATCAAGTGGATCGCTCAAGCCAGCCGTTTCCTATCTAGTTAGGTGCGCGTTCACATGAAAGGGGTGGTATTTGGAGCATTCGACCAATCACGAACATGGAGAAGCGCACTGACAGCGCAGCGTCATACTTCCTGAATGAAAAGTGAACGTTAATACTAGTCAAAAATGAAGAAGTTAAACTTTAAACATCCATGACTTAAACACTTTATCCAGGATCAAAGCCACATAGCTGCACCTGCAAGGTGAATACAGCTGGCAAAAGAAAAAGTGTTTGAATGCGTACATTAACAGGTTTATGATATCACTGCCCCGTCTAAGACACGATCTGACTTTAATTACATTTGTCTCGAGTGTTTCGTCAACTTAATGAGCTCTGATTGGTCAGCAGGCGGTGCTTTCACTGTGTTGAGCTCTTAGCCTGCAACCTAACCTGGTCCCGACCAGGTTAGCTGCTTAGCATATATTACCATGGAGATCTAGCCTGCTAAAAAGAGAACCAGCTTCGGATGACCGGAAAGCCGGAGTTTTCCCTGAATTTAGCCGGCTAAGCGAAAATCCTGCTTCGCAGTATACCCCCCAGGTTGAATCGAGGCGAATGTTTGTAATGTTCAGAGGTTGTTGTGTTTAATATTCATGAGAATATTTGTCATTGTTCAAATGATAATAAACATTAGCATAAAGCATATTTGTCCACTCATATGTTGATAAGAGTATTAAAAACTTGAAACATATTCCTCTAAGGTACATTTAGAACAGATAAAAAATGTGCGATTAATTTGCGATTAATCGCGATTAACTATTAACTATTTTTTTAATTAAATATTTAACGCATTTAAAGGTGGGGTAGGTAAGTTTCAGAAACCGGCTCGAGATACACTTTTTGTTATATTCCACGGAATGCTCTTGACATCCCGATAGCAATGAATATCTTAAGTGCTTTGACAAAAAATCCATACAAAAATGTCATCTGTGGAAGCCGTAATACTGTAAAAAGTACAACCAATCCGTTTAGCCGGGCACGGATTGGATTGCCGCCCTGTCTGTCAACCTTCCATCTCGTGCACGCACAAATGTATCTCGTGCCCTCATTGGGCGTGCCGTCATTGGGCGTGCATTGCAGCAGTACTTCAATGGCTGCTTCTCAGGTCGACAATTTTCATTTCCTCGCTCCTCGGCCCTCGGTCTCACCGGAAGTTGATTTGCCTGCGCCATCTTGAGTACCGTCCCATGGCTCTTATTTTTGCCGGAGGACCGAGGAGCGATCATGGAGGAGCGATAACCGAGGAACCACCCGACCATCCTCCGATGAAATCCTCAGATACTCACCCCGCCCCCTTACTGTGTATCGCTCACTGATTGGACGAGGCAGTGCATGCACTGATCTGATGCTTCTTGACATGAGAGCAATACCCCAGCGGAGTGAAGAAAATACATGAACCTCACGGGACTCACTCCTCAGTTTATACCGTGTTTTGTTTCAATTCATGTTTCATTTAGTTACAAATATGTGATATATCTGAACAACAACGTGGGCAACAATAATTTTATTCATTTATTGGAAACATTTTCATGATCGCTTTTTTCGTTTATATTTTCATTTATTGTCATTTCCATTCAGTCATTAAGTGCTATTACAATGTTAATGTGCTGCATATCCACACAAACACACAAAGTGTGCAATCCAATGAATGTTCATCTAACTGGTTTTGATAGATAACATATCTCTCTTTCTTCTCTCAATTATTGTATTCCTATTGTGCACTCTAATCAATATTAATCAAACTATTGTTCATTTAAATACATTTTAAGAATGGCGTTTATCTTTTTTGAGAATGACTTCTTATTTATTTTTTTTCATGTATTTGGATCTACAACAGATGATACTAATGTTTATGTCAGTAAATGTGCACTAACAGAGGCGGGGGTGTTTGTGGAAATAACGGGTACAGAGCTGGCTGCTGCCAGACGAACAGCTGTGCAGCGTCATCACAAACGGACGTCACTTCACCTGACGCTCCGGAGGAAAGGACGTCCCATTGCTCTTAAAACTCATTTCCCTGCTTCTCGTGGTTTCCTTGCGTCCCTCCATGCTTCCCTGGTGGGAGGGACTAAACGCAGGGAAACGACGCAAGTGAGGAAAGCAAGGATTTCATTTAATCGACCTGAGAAACAGCCAATGACTCGCCAGCAACAGGCGGCCACTTTCACCAGTCTGCTGACGTCATGTGCGCGTTCATGTGTGTTGGAGGAGGTGCTCTGTAAGGAAGTCTGAAGGAAGGGGCGGATTCTTTTCGGCTGCGTACTTTCAAATTTTAGTTCACTCGAGCCGGTTTCTGAAATTGAGGCCCAATCCCAAACCACTCCCTCGACCCTACCCCTCCGTGACGGAGTGAACTCCGTCTGTAGCCACACTCGCAGCTCAACGAGGCTCCCTCCTGTCAGATGGAGGGAGTAAATACAGCAGCAAGCTTTGGGACGGCCTCCCCTCTCTCCGGCAGAAACAGGAAATGCCGTAACTGTATGTAACAACGGTTTCAAATCAGCGTCTCTTAGACAAAAAGTTTAAATGAATAACTCAAATAAAACTCCAAACATCTTTCATTGTGTTTCAAAGCTCTTTTAGTTTTAAACCTGATGTTTATAAGCTTCTTAGTTTTTGCAACGGTCTGTAAATATACACAACTTTATAATAAAATGCACACATTTACCTTTTTCTAGACTAAACACAGGTATGATCCTAAGTTAAAAACATATGAGGTTATCATGAGGTTGTTAACATCGCAGTTTATCAGTGGATGTTTGCTGGAACTACGGACACAAACGTGACTCCGGTCAGGTAGAGACTGGTCTCAAGTCAGCACCGCTGCAGACCATGGATGTATAATAAGAACTGGATACAGCGTGGGAGGCGGGGCCTCATTCATTCCTATGAGAGTTGCTCATTAGCGCATGATGATAAAATGGCCCAACTTTTGAGAGAGTGAAACGTCACAGATTACCCGGCATGCCTGAGAAGTACCCGTATGTGCGCTCATAGCGCATGCGCAACTTTAACCAACATGCTCGTTCACATCAAGCACGTCAATTTGCGTACACGTAACAGCACCATGCGCTCATGACAGCATGGTAATGGCTTGTTATTATGCAGTTAGCAGCTAGCGGCTAGCTAGTAATTATGCTAATGTGCACATCAATCGTTATGTACTTCTATTATGCTGTAACAGGATCTAGTGATATCCAACAGAGCTTCATTTAGCATGAAAGAATTATTGCACTGTATATATATATAAGAAGCTACAGGAACGTTAATCTACGTCGGTAATATTAACTTTATTTAATACAATATTTACGGTACAAGATTTACATCATACAGCCCATGTAGTATAATATTTTACAAATGATGGATTACAGCAAACATGTGCAATATATCCATTATTACAGTTCCGTGGGCTGGCAGTAAGGCGATATGGGTCCGTTGTTATTGTGCATCCATGGGTAAAGAGAAACTCATGTAGTGCTGAACACGTAACATGAACGTGCCGGGCAACGCGGTCCCATGGGTTAGATGCGCGTTCATAATGCCGAGGGAAATAACTCTCAGAATAACGTTATTAGCACATTTATACAACTTGAGGAACGAATGTTTTTAATAAGGGCTAAACAAGTGTTCATACTGGGTTGTTTATTTAGTTTTTAAAAAATTATCCAACGAGTTACAGACCACTCTTTCCCCATGTAAGTCAATGGGAAAAAGTGTTTCCGGGCCTGGCAACCAAACGAATGTGCAGTACCGCCGTTTGGCCAGCACGAATATTTCCATCTGAGTCCGGCGCACTTCCTGGGGGCTTGCTGCAGACTCGCTGTTTGAGGGCTTGATAGCCCACTCCCCCTCCACACTTATTTCTTCTTAGTTCTTATTATACATCCATGCTCCACACTCGTTGCTTTGGAACAGCCCAGAGAACCGCAGTGACTCGTCGTAAAACCCGGAAGTAAGTTAGCATTTTTAGCACTTCCGGTTCCTTCGTCAAAAAGCAATGCATTTTCTCCATAGGGTTTTGGAAAATAGCTCGAAATAAGGTCTGTGGTTGACACAAATTTAAGAGATAAATCACGTGTTGTTTTATGACATTAAATACATCAGCAGTGACCCCACTGGTGATTTTTGAAGAGTTTACGTGTCTGAAAAACGATGGTTGTTACCGTGTTGCTGAATAGGACTACAGAAATTGTCGAGGCCGTTGTACGTCATTACGCCTATCACGTAAACACTCCAGCTAAGTTTGTTTTCCCCTGTGTTCTGCTTGAAAGCAAGTACCTGCCTATATTTAGTATCTGTATATCTATATCTGACCATTAGAATATGTATTTTTGAAATTGTCATTTTTAACACCGTAGTTTTACAAATTATAGAATAATTAATTACCGGTGTTTTCCAATTTTATTCGGAAGTTTGTTTCGTTAGCTAACGTTAGCTAAAGCTAGTGCTACTAGTTAGCTATGCAATGGTTTGTTGCTTTGCTCCGGGTTGCAGCCACAGGTCTTCGCATTAAACGTGCTCGTTCTATTGTTTCCCGGCCAATGTTTTCCAAAGGAGTGTCTGGATTCGTGCCATGAGGTAAGCTGACGTTACATTTTTGTCCATGTCACGGTGAAATGTAAATGATGGGTAGTGACTGTATCACCGTTTAAGAGATGGCGCTGCTGAAAAGACCGCAACATAAGTAAAGATAATGAATACTGTTAGAGAATATTTTAATGATATCTGTGCTTGGGAAAATGTTAGTGTTTTCCCTATGTGTCCTGTTTGTAATTTACACAGGGCAAAAGGCCAAAAGGCTCTGCTTCCCTGTGGGGGGAAGTGTGACCACTTGTGCAGATGGTTTTAATAGACCAGTCCTTTGTCCCTGAAACGTGTGTTATCAATTAGGATAGAAAGAGCGCGAACATAGGCTCCTCCTAGATTCTCTGGATGCGCTGTGTTTTCTGTGTAGTCCTCAGTGTTGATTCGGGATTCATGATGAAAGTTGTGTTAATGCCTTGTAAACACTCACGGCCGTGACTCTCAAATAAACTCAGGTGTTTGATATAAAGCGGATTCCAGCTTCCATTTCTTCCATCAACATTGCTGAGCAGAAGTTTCTCTCACAGATTGGCGTCACGGAACAGGATACCAAAAGATCTTCAGAGGCTGGTAAGTATATTTCTATTTTGAGATTGACTTACCAGCGTTTGGGATTGACGGTATCACAAAATTACCTGAGAGAACTGAGCTGCTGCAATTTTTTTGGGTTTCTCTACTCATTTACATCTGGAGGCTAATCATAACCTCGGGAATCGGTGTCAAGGGGACGTTGTCCTGGGCCGATTTCCCCGTGATTGTTGCTGGGGCAGGTGCCTACGAGCAAGCATGGCCCATGTGAAAACTATGAGAATATTTGGGGCTAATAAATAACCTCGGAATATCGAATTTCATCGATTTCCTCTGTGTGATTCTCGGAATTAAATCACCGGACAATTACACACAGCAAATATTCGGAGAAACTTTGAAAAGGAGCACCAGTAAAGTGGATTTTCTGAATTAGAAGCAATGTCGTAGATTTGTATTTAAACTAATCGCCGAATTTAGGAGATTTCAGAGGATAAATTGCCTAAATCAACAGCATTTATGCTGAGGTGCCGATTCTCCGCCCCCTGTGGAGAGCAGCATGCAGAGAGAGGAACATACGGCATTATTTCCGCGACTATTACCATTTTTGAACTAAAGAAAGTGGTTAATGCGTGGTATGAGAATGTTATATGAATTGCTGAATTTAGCTGTTGTGTTTTTGGGAAGAAACGGTGAGAGAAAATTAAAGTCTATGCTTTTGGAAGGAAAAAAGCAGAGCACCACTAAATAAGCATAGTGGTTGTTGATTTGATAATCAGTACTAAATAGTCATTATTTCCGCGATTATTACCATTTTTGAACCAAAGAAAGTGGTTAATGCGTGGTGTGAGAATGTCATAATATGGATTGCTGAACACAACATTATGAGTAAAGAAGGCTCTCATAATTAAACAAGATATTTCTCTAACCCCCTCTGAAAGTCTCCCTAATTCGGATTAAAACTAGGCTGGAAGAGTTTTTGTCACGCTGAGTTGTTGAGAGTTTTTATGTTTGTTTGTCTAATTGCAGTGTTTGTTTTATTGTACTAACCGTTAAACATGGGTAATACTGTCTCCACAAACGAGTCCGTTGGTAAGAGGGAAAATGATTCACGCACCAAGACACTTACAAAAAATCCTATTACAGACAGCCATTACACGCACATGTTTTCCCCTAATATGCCGTCAGGAATTGTCGGAAGAAGCTTGGATTGGACTAAAGTTATGCCGTTCACATCGTTACTTTGTGAGCACTCACAACAGAATAGTCAGAAAGGACAGATTCTGTTTGATTGGCCGTTAACAGGGCACTTTTGACATGGCCGTGTTGTGGCAGGCATTCAAATTAATTGAACAGGAGGCGAATTGCTCCTGGGATGTAACGTACATGAAGGACTGCGTTAAAGCTTGGATGACTATTGCAGAAAAAAGAGGTTACGATGAGCGAAAAAATGAAAAGTCAGTTGGCACTGAGCGAGGCTCCATTGAGCTCAAAGCTCTGATTGATAGAGTTTCTAAATGCGCAGCTAGTTGTCATTTGCTTAGCCTAGAGGCTGCTTTTGATGTTAAATCAGAGAACATGTCCAGAATTAAAGAAAGACACGGAAAGGACGTCGCAGCCATTGCGAAATCAGTTATGTACGATTGGCTGAAAAGACAAGGCAAATCTCCCAGCACAGCTCAGCTAATTTCCATTTTAACAGACGCTGGGCTGCTGGAGGAAAAGCAGGCTGTATCTCTCTGTGCACAAATAATTCCCGCGATAGGACTCTCAAATTCCGGGGCAAGAAACTCCGATGATGATTTATTAATGTCAGCTGCAGCTATCATGAATACAAATAGGTTGACATATCAGGCAGGACAGTATAGACAACGAGAAAGTGACCAGCAGGAACAAAGTGCAGCGGACAGTGGAGACGAAACACCAGATAGCAGCTCATTACACACCCCGACCTCTGGCTCCGCAACGAAAATGTTACACAATCCAAACACGCCGTACGGCACCAGTTTTAAGGACTATGTCCCTCATAGAATTCTCACAAGACTGCGAACATCTCAGGATAATAATTCTGCTGAAACTGTGACAGCACCGAAAATACTGATAGGAGAGATTCCAGTTTATAAGCCTTGGACACCCGCTGAAGTTATGGATGTCACTAATCACGCTCCAAGTCCCACTAAAAGCCCAGATGAGTATCTGTCGTGGTTGACTAATGTCTGCTCAGTTTATAACTGTCTAGTTCATGATGTTAAACAGCTGATAATCCTAACATACAAGGCAGATTGGCCCACGTGTAGGGAGGAATTCAAATTCCCTGCCTGTACGCCTGCAGGTGACTGGCCTGCGACACAGACGCGTGATGTGTGGATCCAGACTGTAGCTGCTATTGCAATCAAAGCATGCGCCAAAACTCACACAGATTTTTCGCTGGTTACGGCTTGCGTACAGAACCCAACAGAAACTGTCCCAGAATTTCTCCAGCGTTTCATGACAGTGTGGGATAATAATGCGGGCATTAAAAGAGAGGGCAATGATTTGTTCGCCATACAGACTTTGTTACATAATTTAATCCCTGAAACAGCTCAGGCGTATATGATGGCTACCCCAGATTGGCAAATTAAAACATGGAAATTAACTCTCGCAACAATACGCGCGTTGCACAGAAATCAGATATTTCTGACCCCCAGAATTGCCCAGCTGATGCAAAAGTTGCCTCAAAATACACAGGCTTATCAGAGTGCGGATAACTCCCAGCAGTTTCAGGGACACAGCAGTATCAAAATCAGGGAAGATCACAGAGTTATCAAGACAAGGGCAGACAGCAGCAGAATAAAAATCCCAGAAAGTTGACGCCGTGTCACGTCTGTGGCGCAACGAATCACTGGGCAGGACAATGCGAGCGGCGCTGGCAAGCACAGCAGGATGCACAACCCTTGCCTGCTCTTCCCCAGCCCCCCCCGCCAACACCCGGCATTACTGCCTCCCCCCCCCCCTTAACAGTCAATACGACAGGCAGGGGCAAAACGGTCAGCAAAGTCAATTTAACAGACGATAGAGGGGCCATGAAGAAATAGGGTCAAAATCACAGCATTTCCCCATTCAAGCAGCAACAATTCGCTTTTCCAATAACCCGCGTGAAGATACGATTATGCCCGTTGATTTCAGTGGTAGACATTTTGATTGACAGTGGAGCAACATTATCAGCAGTGCGCACGAAGGAAAAAGTGTGTGAAGCAACTAATAATTTTGTTACAACAATGGGAGTTTCTGGCATTCCTATGTCAGAGCCCGTTTCAGAGAAAACTAATATTTCAATTGAAGGATCACATGTCCAACACTCTTTCATTATTTCAGATGGAAGTCCTATTAATCTAATGGGCAGAGATTTGCTTTGTAAATTACAAGCAACAATACATTGCACTCCAGACGGATTGTTTTTGACTATTCCTGACAGCAAAGTCTATCAAGCTGTCCAATTCATTCAATCATCTCAGGACAACCTTTATTGTTGGTCATTTCCAGATTTCAACATGATTTCTGTTTTCTCAACAACAGGAATTCAGAAAATTGCTAGCATTTCCCCTGTGTGTGCTTCTTTAATGTCCCTTATGCGGCCTGTATTGAATTGTCACTGCACAGCTGCTTTTAACCCATCAGATGACTATGCACTATCAGTAAGAGGTTTTTGCAACAGCTCAGATCAGTTGGAATGTGAACAGTTTCTATTTGTAGGACCCCAGGGGTGCGCATTGCCCCTGAGGCTCACAACCATACAGCAAGCTCTTTATGCTGCAGAAACGATCCCTCACCTCACAATAGCGGTCACTTCAGGAAGTGAACCTGAGGAAGTGGGGGCCATGGCAGCCCACTGCCATGCTCTGCTGAGGGCTGCAAAGGCTTCTCTCTCACACACACACACACACACACACACACACACACACACACACACACACACACACACACACACACACACACACACACACACACACACACACACACACACACACACACACACACACACACACACAATCTAATTAACCTCGGAGAACAACATTACATGCTGCCTCTCTCTGAGCAACTTTCTCTCCCTCAAAGCACATTTCTTCATTTACAGCCACCTGCACCCACACAATATGGACCCCCTTCAGATTTTTCTGAGGTTCCGGCCACATTATGGGCTAAACACAAAAATCATGTGGGGTTTGTTTGTTCAGCCCCTCCACACAGAGTCACACTTAAAGCCAATGCCAGATTGCCAGCTATCAGACAGTACAATGTACCCCATAGAGCCATTTTGGGAATTGAAGGAGTCATCCAATCTCTGCTCGATTAGGGCGTGTTAAGATACACAAGCAGCCCATGTAACACTCCCATCCTGCTCATACCTAAACACAATCGCCCTGATGAGTGGCGTTTTGTCCAAGATTTGCAAGCTATTAACGCTATTGTCATTCCGACAGCTCCTATAGTGCCTGACACTAATTCGATTCTTGCATCATTACCGTCAGATTCGAAATGTTACACAGTAATCGATTTGTGTTCAGCATTTTTCTCTGTTCCTCTGCATCCAGACAGCCAGTATCTGTTTGCATTTACTTTTAAAGGTAAACAAATTACATACACGCGCCTCCCACAGGGGTATGTAGAGTCGCCTACTGTGTACGCTGCAGCTGTTAAGAGAGATCTGGACACTTTGGTCCTTACAGGAGGTAGTACCTTGCTTCAGTACGCAGATGACCTGTTGTTAGCTTCTCCCAACATGGACGCATGTCGCATCGACTCCATTCTGCTCATGAAAAGACTTTCTGAATGCGGACACAGAGCATCCCTGGCTAAGTTGCAGTACTGCCAGACTGAGGTCACATACCTGGGTCACATTCTGAGGGATGGACACCGACTCCTCTCGCCAGCAAGGATTTGCCTTTTGAACAAAGTGGCACCACCCCGCACAAAGAAAGACATGCTGTCTTTTTTGGGCATGGCTAACTATTGCAGACACTGGATATTCGAGTACGCTGCTATGGACTCTGTCCTGCGTGCTGCCACTCTGCAGGCTGCCCCTAACATTGTTCAATGGTCTGAGGACATGCACACAGCTTTTCAGGACTTAAAGCGAGCCCTGACATCAGCTCCTGCCCTGGGGCTCCCTGATTACCATCAGCCGTTTCACCTGCACGTCCATGAGAAGGGGGGCTTTGCGACGGGCATCTTGGTACAGAAGCATGGCTCTAATTTCCGGCCTGTTGCATACTACTCATCTCGACTCTCCCCTGTGGTACTTGGTATGCCTTCATGTCTGCGGGCAGTGGCCGCAGTTGCAATTGTTATCAAACAATCCTCTCCCATTGTACTGGCCAGTGACTGTGTAGTACATGTCCCACATGCAGTTTCGCATATTCTGAACACCTCTGCTACTCAGCATATGACAGCAGCAAGGCGCTCTGGTTATGAAGCAATAATTCTTTCAAGCCCACACATCACACTTAAACGCTCTCCCCCTCTAAACCCAGCTACGCTGGTACCAATTCCAGATTTTGAAATCACACATGACTGTGTCACAACGATTGACATATCTTCTTCCCCCAGAACTGATATGTTGCAAACTCCTATCCCTAATTCAGATATGATTCTATACACAGACGGGTCTGCGAGCAGGCCGTCTGACACAGTACACTTAGCAGGCTATGCTGTTATAAATGACTGGGAAGTTTTAGAAAGCCGGGCCTTGCCAAATGGCACGTCGGCTCAGGCCGCAGAGCTGTATGCTCTGCTGAGGGCGTGTATTTTGGCTAAAGATAAAGTTGCAACCATTTTCACAGACTCCAGGTATGCATTTGGTGTGTGCCATGAGTTTGGTGTCTTGTGGAAAATGCGCGGTTTCTTAACATCGGCCGGTAAGCCTATTCAACATCATGCATTAGTAGCTCAGCTATTAGACGCTATCATGCTCCCTACACAGCTAGCAGTGGTTAAGTGCGCTGCTCACACAAATTCTGATGATCCTATTTCGCGTGGAAATGCGTTAGCCGACACCGCGGCTAAACAAGCAGCAGTTTCCTGCTCTTCTATGGTGCTCCAATGCCCCTTGACACAACCCGCAGAACCCATTTCTTTGCCTTCCTTTAATGATGTCGTGGACATGCAAGCCCGCGCTGATGTTAGGGAGAAAGATTTATGGCTAAGACGAGGTTGTACACTTGACGCTGAGTCCAGCTTGTGGCTCCACCCAGACGGACGGATGGTCTGTCCACGTTCGTTCCTCCATGTTTTGGCACATGTTGCACATGGCAAATCACATGTAGGAAAAGGAGGGATGAATGGGATTATAAAGTCCCAATGGTTTGGTCCAGGCATTACACTAGCTACACAGACCCTGGTAGATAGATGCATGATATGCCAGCAGACAAGAAGAAGAAGTGGTCAAATTCAGCATGAACACTTACCGCCCCCCTCGGGGCCCTTTGTAAATATGCAAATTTACTTTTCACATATGCCACCATGCCAAGGATTCAAATATCTTTTGGTAATAGTGTGCCAGTTCTCCAAATGGGTAGAGGCCTACCCTACCAGACAAGAAGATGCTAGAACAGTTGTAAAGTGTCTTCTCAAAGATGTTATTCCTAGATTTGGTGTGCCCACAGGAATGAACAGTGACAGAGGTCCAGCATTCATTTCTAAGATAACCCAGAGTCTAGCTACAGTGTTAGGGTTCAAATGGCAATTGCATGTTCCCTATCACCCACAGAGCTCAGGCCAGGTTGAGAGAATGAACTTGACTATAAAGGAGAAACTCACTAAAACAATGTTGACCACAGGACTAAAATGGGTAGACGCGCTGCCGCTAGTTCTGTGCTCCATCAGAAGTTCACCAAATGCAACGACAGGGCTTAGCCCACACGAGGTATTGATGGGAAGGGTAATGTTCGCAGGATCTAGCCCCCCAGTAACACCCCACAAACTCACTCTTTTGTGGACAGATGATTACATGACTAACTATGTCAAATATCTAACTGACATGTTGAGAAAGTTTCACAGGCAAGTGGCTGACAGGCTCCCCCAGCCGGGAGAGGAGCCCACCCACCCCTTTCAGATTGGTGATGATGTACTAATCAAATCTCTTGAAAAAGATGCTCTGTCTCCCAGGTGGAAAGGTCCTTTCCAGGTGTTAATAGTGACCAGAACAGCACTGAGAGTACAAGGGAGACCATAGTGGATTCACGCTACAAGATGTCGTCTCTCCCCTCTACCGGATGCTGGCGTGTGAAGGCAGTCATCATCATCGTCATGCTGGGTCTTCTGTACCTGGCCAAGGTCGCCCTGCTAGATGGAGCTGTGGAAATCCCAACGACAGGTGGCGAGGGATCTCGCCCGTCTGAGGAAGAAAATAAGGTGCTCTTATCTACGAGCGCAGACAACTTGACCACTCAGGGCCCAGACCCTGAGGGCAAAACGACACCAATGGGCAAATCAGTGCCTAGCGACAAGGACAGGTTGTATCCAATCACCACACAGACATTCAGTATGGTGCGAGAGACACAACGAGAAAGAAAAGGAGGAAGAATCAGGAGGATTGTCTCCCTCCCTGATCATAAATCAGAGACTATTTCTTTTAACTGTCCAGCTTTAATATGTGATCCATCTAACTGTATTATTATATTTTATGTGTCCTTAGTTCACTCAACGTGGGAGATATATCCAATGGACCAGTACCGTGCGGACGGGGTGGCGTGAGAGGGGGTGAGAATGGCACTCGACACCATTGAAGACATGCCCCCAGAACTGTGGTGTAGCACTAGAGAACAGTTTAAGACACTGATAAGGGATAAAGTAACATGTAGAGTGAGGAATCCAGATTACCAGGTTCCCAATCCAGGTGCTACTGTATGCAAACTGTCTGGACCAGATAGAAAAACAAATGTTCTATCCACTCCACTTAAACACTCAGGAGGTGATGTTGATTTTTCAAAAAAGGCCTTAATCACTCCTTTTAAACGAACTAAAACTAATTCTGCAGTAAGTTTAATGTTAGACTACGCACATGAACATAATATTAGCAACTGTTGGCTGTGCCAAAATATGCCAGATCCATGCATTCTCCTATGTTTAGCCCAATTCCTTTTGCAAGAGCGGACTATAAATTAATCAGTTGGAACGATATTTACTCTAGGATTAGCGATGAGGCTGAGGACTGCTACACTCCTTCATACCCAACAGACTCTGATAAACCGTTACAGTACGAGGGTCTGGTCTCTCTCATTGTTGAGACAGTAAATAAAAATTACCTGCCTGACGGTTTCAAACGATTGATGTTTTTAAAACTAATATATGTGAAGAAATACATTAACCTAGCTTTTGAATACAGATTCCAGTTAGCTCTGGTACAAACTAATTGTTCGGTTAATTCCACAAGTCCAACGTGCACAAAACAACCACACATGGCATCTTTGCTGGTTGAAGCTTTGGTAACAGTTGTGCCCTGGTTTGGCTCCAGAACAGTGGACTCCGTTGAGGTTAAAATACATGATTGTACGCAACCAATACCCCTAGGCAATCCCCCTACACGGGACTGTTCAATATATGTTCCCCCAATTGTAGTACACGAATGGAAGAATGTGTCCATCTGTTTCCAGAATGAAGCAGGATCTCACACCTCTCCGGATGTGGGACACAGCGACTGTAATACCATAGTGAGGGTAAAATTAGCCAGAATTCCCCTCCCACAGAGAGTTTACTTAGTTTGTGGCGACCGGGCTTATGGCTGCGTACCATATGACGTTTTTTATGGCACCTGTTATCTAGCCTATCTATCTACGGCATTTATGTTAGTCAGCAGGAGATCATGGCATTATCCAAAGTAGTGGAAAATCATCTAAATGTATCAAATACAGCGATGTTAGCGGAACATAAAGAATTGCAGGAAGTTAGGACAGTAGCACTACAGAATCGCATGGCGCTGGACCTCCTCTTAGCTGCCCAGGGGGGCGCATGTAAAGTAATTGGTGCGGAGTGCTGTTCCTTTGTCTCTGATGCCACACCGGAAGTTATGGATATGATTCATGATACGGCTAATGGGATAAAAGAATTGCATGAAACTCATGGGTTTACATTTGGGGATTTAAGTGGAACCCTTGGATCCTGGGGAGCGGGGTTGGTTAAATGTGTTGTTACTGTTGCAGTGTTTATCTTGGTTGTGCTAATCCTAGTGACCTGTTTGATCACTGTAGTTAAATTAGCCATACGCAGGGTTGCCAAGACTACCCTCCAGGCCCCACAGAGGCTAGTGGGGTATTCTACTGTAGATGACACAATATTGATGTACGACGCCGAGCTTCCAGACCCATGGGTCTCCATGGCAGTTCCTGTACCTTGGGTACCTCCTTTCAGCGATTGATAAATTGATTAAAGTTGACACTCAGAATAAAGAATAGATGTTTTGATTTACCTTGAATAAAGAACAGTTGTTTTTTATTTTTCCTTCCTCAGGTTGTTTACAATAAAATGTCTGACTTTTCCTTTTCAGATTTGGAACAAATATATTTGAATAAAATGTATGTAGTAAGTGCCTTACTCTTGAATAAGTGTATTGAAGTAAACGTAAAGTAATGTTAAAGATTGAGGACACTGTACCTTTACAGGTTACAGATTGATCGATTAATCACTGTGAATGTATACCTTAACTGTGAATTGTAACTGAATCCCTAATGATTCTGATTTTATACCTCAATTGGATTTCTTATAATCCTACATTTTAATTGTGTTTTCATAAGTAATTGCCTTGAAGTAAATCTTTAAGATGTAAGCTGAATTTGAATTTGTGTTTGATGAATGAGATTAACTGAGTGATAAATGATAAAAGATCTTGTTTTTGAAACATATATTTTACTGTATTTTGTATTGCATGTGTTATTATTGTGCCTTTTTGACAAAAGAAATCAAACACTGAAGAGAGATGATTTTTCTATTATGGTTGTCTGTATCAACCATTGTGATTGACTGTTTCAATCTTATTCTGCTTTTGATGTAATTAATGTAATGAGAAATCCACACAACTCTGAGGACGTTTTATTTGATTTAAGTAGTAGACTGAAATATTCTTAGACTAATGTTAATTGGTTATCAATAAATTGATAAAAGGGTGGATCTGTTAGAGAATATTTTAATGATATCTGTGCATGGGAAAATGTTAGTGTTTTCCCTATGTGTCCTGTTTGTAATTTACACAGGGCAAAAGGCCAAAAGGCTCTGCTTCCCTGTGGGGGGAAGTGTGACCACTTGCGCAGATGGTTTTAATAGACCAGTCCTTTGTCCCTGAAACGTGTGTTATCAATTAGGATAGAAAGAGCGCGAACATAGGCTCCTCCTAGATTCTCTGTGTAGAATTGCACTGTGTTTTCTGTGTAGTCCTCAGTGTTGATTCAGGATTCATGATGAAAGTTGTGTTAATGCCTTGTAAACACTCACGGCCGTGACTCTCAAATAAACTCAGGTGTTTGATATAAAGCGGATTCCAGCTTCCATTTCTTCCATCAACATTGCTGAGCAGAAGTTTCTCTCATAAATACATCCTATTAAAACCTGTGTGGCTTATATGATAAGTCTAATTAGTACAAGCAGCATAACGTTTCACCATGTAACTAAAGATTGTAGTCAGGGAAATCAGTTTGACATATTGAACTAATAACAAATCACCTCTGGCTGGCAGAGAACTCTCTGCTCCATAGCTTCTCTTGGACGTAAAATCACATGTACATTTTACATTTATATTCAATTTTTAATATTCCATCCCTCACATACTTTTGTATATATATAATAACTTATATTTTGTTTTTCTTGTTATGCTGCTGCAACACAAACATTTCCCAAATTGGGATCAATACAGTAATATCTTATCTTAATTAATTAAGAAATATAACTATTATAATTAGTGTAGCAGCTGACACCTATTTTCAATATGGATTAATCTACCATTTATTTCTTTTGTTCAATTTTCATCTATAAAAATGTCAAAATAGTGAAAATGTTCACGAGACAAAGTACAAGGTTATATCTTTATATGTTTAGTTTTAGCTTATGTACTGTATGTCTTAATGCTCTTATATGTGACTGTGTGACTTCCATGAAACTAATATTTGATATCTTCCCAACAGACGAGCTGACAGGAAGCCTAACACTCTAACAACCACAACATTGAAAAGGCGAGTAAATGTAAATTAAAAACGATTGACAATTTTTTAATTTCTTCTTCTTTCTTGCAGTGAGGTGAAGCTGACCTTGCACTTGGTGCCAGTAAGGATGCTCCTCACGCAGGCTGAATGTTACTCCTTCCTTACTGTCACAGAAGCCCTTGATTTGCAATGCTTCACTAATTGTGATTTCCCTGGCTCCGTAGGGACACTTTACCTCCAGCACAGCGGAAGACCCTACCAGACCATCTGGAGATGCCCCCAACACTCCTGATTGGGAGAGCCACAAACCTGACTCATGGACCTGCATCTGGTGAATGCCCTGACGCCCTCACATTCATTCATAGTCCCCCACTGTACAGACAAAACACCATCAAGGGCCTGTTGTTGCCCTAGCACCCTGGCACTAAGGGAAGCAGTCACACGCTTTGACCTCAGGACAGCTCCAAAGTTGCTGGCAGTCAACCTTCCTTTCCTGAACAAATGCCAGTTTGGGTTGGTTCGCTGACCAGTGGTAGCCACCTGCATTGCCCTCTGTTGCTCCTCAGACAATGCCATGCTTGCCACAATTGCCTCAGGTCCCTGATGCCCAACAGATTTGAGAATTTCAGGAACAATAAGTGTTTCCAAGCTGTAGTGTTCCTCTTCTGGCTCGGGGGAGAGAAGCCAAGAAATTCCTGAGAACCTGCCCCGAGTCTGTCCCTCAGCCAGTCACGATCTTCGGAGGTTGGCTCTCTTGTCAGCGGGTTGAATGAGTTATTGGTTGGAGGAAATAGCTCCTCCACTGAATTTCATTTCATTTCAAACCTTTATTTATACAGAGATATCCCATTGAGATCATTGATCTCTTTTTCAAGGGAGACCTGCAATAAATGCGTACGTTTAGCTGCCTTTGGCTTCTTCCACTGACAGGGGGTGTCAGTGCAGCTGAAATTGTGGATGGCAAAGATGGCTAATGCAGCCGCATGACTGCATTTCCATTCTCCACGTGGGCATTCACATTTTGTGGAGAGAATTCCCTCTTCTCCTGTAGATACCTGTGGTGGTGGGATTGTTTTATTATTTAAAATATATTTACATTTGTAATGCCTTCCCAATTATCCCTTTAATTGTTTATAGCCTACTGTATGTTTATTTCATGGATATTTCTGTGTTTTCTGGTGTGTAATATTTGTAATCTTGGGGCCTCTTCTCTTTAACATCTACATGCTACCACTGGCTCAGATAATGAAGAACAACATAATAAGTTACCATAGCTATGCAGATGACACACATATTTACGTAACCATTTCACCAGGAGACTATGCTCCAATTCAAACACTGAGTAAGTGCATTGAACAAATCAATGACTGGATGTGTCAGAACTTTCTCCAATTAAACAAAGATAAAACTGAGGTAATGGTTTTTGGAGCCAAGGCAGAACGTATAAAAGTTAGCGCTAAGCTTCAGTCTGCAATGTTCAAACCAACAGATAAAGCCAGAAATCTAGGTGTAGTCATGGACTCTGACCTGAGTTTCAACAGTCACATTAAAACGGTTACTAAATCAGCCTACTATCACCTAAAGAATATATCTAGGATTAAAAGACTAATGTCACAGCAGGATTCGTAAAAACTTGTCCATGCTTTTATCTTCAGTAGACTGGACTACTGCAATGGTGTCTTCACAGGTCTCACTAAAACATCTATTAGAAAGCTGCAGCTGATTCAGAACGCCGCTGCTCGAGTCCTCACTAACACTAAGAAAGTGGATCACATCACTCCTGTTCTGAAGTCTTTACACTGGCTTCCTGTGTGTCAAAGAATAGATTTCAAAATATTGCTGCTGGTTTATAAAGCACTGAATGGTTTAGGCCCAAAATACATTTCTGACCTGCTAAATTATGAACCATCAGATCTCTCAGGTCTTCAGGGACTGGTCAGCTTTCTGTCCCCAGAGTCAGAACTAAACATGGTAAAGCAGCGTTCAGTTATTATGCTCCAAATATCTGGAACAAACTCCCAGAAACCTGCAGGTCCGCTGCAACTCTGACTACTTTTAAATCCAGGCTGAAGACTTGTCTTTTTGCCGCTGCTTTTAATTGAACTATTCACATCTTAAACTGCACTGTAACTTTTATCCATGTATTTTTTCTTTTAATGTTTATTTTATTAGCTTTTCTTTTTAATGACTGATTTTAAATGCCATTTTCTTAATGTCTTTCATTTTTTGTAAAGCACTTTGAATTTGCTATCACTACTCACCGACACTATAAACCTTGTCTCTCATACTAGCCCTGACAACACCGGTAAGCACACCTTCATCTAGGCTGCACTGTTTTACGTGTCCTGACTTGTAGTGGTTCTCTCCTCTATCTACACTCTTCTTGTCATCTTTGTAAAATGATATCAAACTGGTCATTGACACAGCCATGACTTCTAGTTAAATTCAGTGTGGCTAAAATGAAAAGCTTTGTTAAAATATGCAAACACGCGAAAGTCAAAGTCAGCTTTATTGTCAACAATTCTACATGTGTTATACATCCAGAAATATCGTTTCCCACAGTGTGACATGTATACATAAAACAAAACAAAAAGGGCCTAGATAAACTTGGTATACATTAAACAAAACAAAAAGGGCCTAGATAACCGGGGTATACAGTTTAAAATGTTAATAATATATTTAAAGTGTTCAAAGTGCAGTTTCAGTGCAAGTCAGTTGAAACGATCTTAAATTGGCGTGACGTTGAAGTCGTGCGACCCTGCTGCTGTACTGGCTTGGAGTTCGTTTATAGCATAACGTTAGCATTTCGCTTTTGGCGACTAGATTTATGATTCAAAAATTATAAAAGTAGGATAGACATGTGGAGATTATCCGGCTGAACAAAACGTGTTCCCTCTCTTAAATGTGTGTCAACCACAGACCTTATTTCGAGCTATTTTCCAAAATCCTATGGAGAATTTGCATTGTGTTTTTGACGAAGGAACCGGAAGAAGTTTACTTTCGGGTTTTAGGACGCGTCACTGCGGTTCTCTATATGGCGGACCCTCCGCGTGAACGCGCAAACGGAGGTGTAGGTGTAGGGTGTAGGGGGCGGTTTGGGAATAGGCCTTACCTACCCCACCTTTAACGCATGTGCAGAATGGCCCGCCCCATACATCCCACCAGTGGCAGCGCCAGGGTATGGCTGGGGTAGGCTACACCCATACCAAGAAATGGCTTAGCCCCACCATGAAAAATGATGTTAAAGTAAGCAAAATAAAGTCCGCCAACTCGCGCCGAGAATTGCACAGACAGCAGTTAGTAAGATTGATTTCAGTAGCCACTTGTCTGGAAATACCGAAGACCAGAAACGGTTTTGAAAACGTTTGTCACATAGTGATCGTCTTCTCAATAGAACATCTTTGATAATGTCTTCTGGCCAATCAGAATCAAGATAACGGTGTGGTGTTGTTGCAGGAAGTCCCGACGGAGAATACTTTTGCTGTAGAACAGGGGTGCACTAACTGGTACGCAGGTTATGTGCGTAATCTGAAATGCGTAATCTGAAATGCTTACTGTCTGTCACTAGTGTCTCAAAGCGCATTTCCGTACGTACGTACGTACTTGTGAAGCTTTTCCAGAAGGCGGTTAGATCACCGGACGAAAGAGTCGGTCTCCGTGTGCACAGACAGGGCTGCTGTTAACGTCGGTCTGTACAACGGAATTGTGCCAAAACTACGCCAACCGGCTGCGGAGGGAGACTCCCCCCCTTCACTGGAGAACTGCGCTAAAACAGCTGATCACAACGTTCACACTCTGTGGTCACGAAGTACTCCACTAGCCCCCCCGTCGACTTTCCTGAAGTACTCCCCCGTTGGTAGAAATCAACACGTAATGAATTAAGACCCCACGGTTTGATGATTGATAGGTGTGTGTGTGGGCTGTCTTTCATTTTGACACACAGAACATTTTTATAATAAACATACATGTTAAATGGATATATCCGCCTTCTTTCATGTATCTTTCCATTCCCACAACAATATACATAAAGAAATGGCATATTTTTGACATAGTTCGAATGGTGATTAATCATGATTAATTCATTTTTAAACTAATCGTTTGACAGCCCTAATATATATATTCTCTTTTTTTCCTCACTCAAATTAATAATTATAAAAAAGTACAAAAAAAATAATAATAACAAAAAAAAAACAATAATTCTCAAATAGTCTGTCATGTTCAACAGGGGCAAGAAGAAGCTTGAAAAAACTTTTCTGGTCCTACCCCCTCTAGCATATATTTTTCTTATAAATAAAATATTAGGTCATCGTCATCAGCGACATGTATGTCTTGTTAATTTGTTTGCTTTTTTTTTACAAAACAATCAGAAATAAATTACTTTTACAATTACAAGAAATAACAACAAATGGGATTTTACAGGTCCTGTTCATAACCATTAATGATTTGGCTCCTAAATAATACTTTCAGTTTAGATAGACTTGTACAATATTTCAGTGCATTACAGTTATTCCACAGACTAACACCTTTTGATGAGATGCAATGAAGTTTGGCATTTGTACGGGTGGTTTTTTGAAAATGCAGTTTCCTCTCAACATGTGCATGCTTTCTCTCCGTGTGAAAAGTCCCTGGATATTATGAGGTAATTGTTGATTTGCGGCTTTGAACATAATTTGAATAGTTTTATAGTCAACCAGGTCTTGTAGTTTTAGTGTTTTTAGTATGATGAACAATTTATTTGTTGGTTCTCTGTACGTAGTTTTATGTATAACTCGTATGGCTCTTTTTTGCAGGATGAAGATAGGATGTGTATTTGTTTTATATGTGTTCCCCCAAACGTCCACACAATACATCATGTATGGAAGTATACAAACAGTATGAACATCACATCATACTTGCAGAATGATCATCTAAGAAGCTTGTCTGTATGGATACGGAATTCAACTTTACGCCTACAACAGTAATAGTGGAATCGGGCATTGTACAGTATATTCATTTCATTTCATTTCAAACCTTTATTTATACAGATAAAATCCCATTGAGATCATTGATCTCTTTTCCAAGGGAGACCTGCTCAAGTAGTTCCACATGAAACATAAAAACATAAATAGAACAACAAAAGGACATCATACAGCATCCTTCACCTCGGTTAATATGTGTCCTTGGTTTTGTAAGCATGTGGACATAAAAAAAAGTATTGGAAAAATGTAATGTTTGACCTGATGAATGTGAGAGATGAAAACCAGGGAATCATGAAAGCAAAACTCCTCTTGAGGAAGACGTGAATGTGTGAACCGTTGGAATCCATCCAACAGTTCAGATAGTTCAGTCTGGACAAAAGTGGTGGGCCGACTGATGAGGGTAAAAAAGACATGCAGTGTATGCCTTTATCTTTTCATGAAACACACATGCAGATAAGTTCAAATCGAGTTTAGGTTGAACGTCTTTGTGTTAATGGTGGCACAACATGTAACACAATTTCACCTTGATTAATAGTTTGATCTCTTATTCAAGATTGGAGGTTTTCTCCCATGTGTATTGTTCAAATTCAAAATGCCTTTCAAGCCTTTTCACCTTTTCCATTTCCTTTTTTGCGCTGTTACACTGACGTCCTCCTGTCTGTCCATCATCAATCTGCTCCTGTCTCTCTGCATGTCAGTCAGTCTGTCTCTCCTCATTAACAGGGTTGTGTGTAGTGATGCTCAGCGGACATTACATGCGCCATCTATTTGCCAGATGTTATTGCTTACACGGTGGCGAATTCATAAGGTGCACTGCTGTGACAATTTCATTAACTTTGGGGAAGGAGGGGGATTCAGATTCCCTTTCCCAGAGCAGCAGAGAATAGAGAGGCAAAAAAGAGGGGTTCAGGATCTGAAAACGCTGTTACATTAGCAAGACGTGGGAGGAATACATCACCGAGGAATTACTGAGCACAATAGACACGAGCAGAGCCATTCTCCTCTATTTTAATGAGATATGCTCGGCTCATGCTACCTGCAGTCCCGGGCTGTGGGTAAATGAAAATGCACCGGGATGGCACGCTCAATTGTTACTGACAAGAACCTTGATCTATTAGCAATGCGGCTCACTCGCCTATCTGCTCCACTATGGATTGAAATTTTCAAATTGAGAGACATCCGATGATATCAGACGTATCCCATTTCAGGGACATATTGTGCTCTCAGGAGTTCGCTCACTGTAAGACGGGGAGAGGAGAAAAATTGCGGCCGTGAGCTCCACATTCCCATAGTTAATGGGTTTCATTGAAAGCAGGAGACGGAGGTTGATAGCCCTCCCTGATCACATTAGTCACATATCGATCGTGGCTCTCTGTCTGCTTGGTAAAGGTGAACCCGCTACACATAATCCTGTTAGCAGCTCTTTCCTCCACCACTCGCCCAGATGGAGCGAGATAAGGGGCTGCTATCTGCTTGCATCTAAGATTTCCCTGGAAGAGCTGTTTACAAGCTGCCTTTCTTCCCCCTGGATCGGAATTTAGAAAGTGTTTCTCTGAAGTTCAGAAAATAGGTTGTTGTCTCTGTCTTTATCACTGACAGATGCTATATACACATGCAGAAGCATACAAATGTACATAAAGACAGCGTTCCCGATGGCAGTGTGTGATTGCTCAAGAGATAAAAGGGGATTCATCAAAAAGCGCCACGCTCAAATCTCAGTGGCCAGCGATGCATAATGCATGTCTCAGGGGGGGTTTGTTGTGGAAACAATGCTGCCTCTCTTACGGCTGCATTGTCTTCAGCTGCTGCAGGAGTCTAATTTCCATCTTGGCAGTCGGGCCACATTAGCATACATTTCTTCGTGCGGTAGTGAGAAGGGGGACAACTGGGGTCCTCATCAGATAGGATTAAAGGAAGAGAGCTCGCTGGAGCAGAACAGAATTAGGCAGAGGCAGGCGGAGATAGCGGGGCAGAGAGAGGGATGGAGGAAGTGTACAGAGGAAAGGACAGAGAGTCAGACCGTGAAACATGAGGCTTCGACTTACCACTTGTTTTTCTCCGCAGTACATCTAAACCCGTTATTAGATGATACTTCAGACTCTAAGTAAAAGCCATGTCTGCTGGGCTTTGATTTTTCAGTATCTCAAAGTTTCTTCTCCCAGGGTGATATCACATCGACTCACATGAGACCTTGAAGTGAGGTGATTTTCTGCTCGTGTAATTTAACTTCACAGTTGTACAATGTCATCTTGCCCGTGTAAAGGCACATTAGCGAAATGGATGGTATTTTTGGTTCAGCTGAAAAACCTGGATAGACCATTGAAGTTGGACTCAAAACGTAGAGGCAATGTTCTGTACAGTGGCAGACAGATGAGTCGGAGCAGGGCCCCGTGATGAACAGCTGCCAATCTAAAAGGGTAATTCAGAGTATGTTTTGCTTCTTAGATTATTTCCCTAGTTTCTCCCTTTGTAGCAGATCAGTCAAATGTTGTCAGTTACTAAAGTGTTGCCCTTTTCTCTCATCCGCTGGGTCCAAGCTCGAGTCAATCATAATGTGTTTAAAAACGTGTCCTATCAAAGCAGTCCCTCATGTCTAATAAGGATTAATAGTTATCTGTAATGTGTAAACTTCGGGAAGCTGGGCTGAGGTAAACAAAATAAAAGTTAAAGCCAACTGAGGGATCCTGCTTCATAAGACAGGACTCCACATGCCTATGATTTGTTGCTAAAATGAACAGTTCGCCTGCCCAATAACCAAAAACGACAACTGTGCATGATTAGCTTTTGCCCAAAGTCGTTTGTTTTATGACTTCAATATTGTTATTTGTTGTATTTACCATATATGAGTTCCCCCTGTTGAATATATATTTAAAATAATTGGAAAGTGGGCTGTACAAATCAGAATATGTTAAGTGATCGTTCTCCATCAGCCGATTTAGTTCAGCTCAGTTGTCATGGGGATAATTCAGCACACACGTTATCTAGTGTAGTTTTGGTGACATTTAAACCAGTGGTCGTATATGAGGGGAGAGGGCAATGCTGGTCTGTGTTTAAAGATGATTATTTGACACCGTCCCAGTCTATGCTTTGTACAGCAGCGCAAGGTTCCCTCAGAAAGCAGTGTAGCACCTGCTGTACATGTGCAGTGGGTTTCAATTCATCTGTGGCCCCATCCTGTGGGTATATAGCTCCTGATTTATTAACACAGCAGATCATTTCCGTTCAGCTCTTAGACTGAGCCCAATCTCCTCCTGTGAGTGAAGGAGGGCCAGGTCAGGGTTAGAGTCGTTATTATGCAGCCATTTATGGTTGTACACTAGTATAGTTTTGAAAAATGATAACCACTTTGCTTATTGATAGACATATATGAATAAAGTATGTTCACTTTTAAGAATCTCTAAACACATTGTTATTTTTGAAATATGGAAGCATTGTAGGGCTGAAGTGATTATGCGGGAAAATCGAATAAGTGCAAATTCTTTCCAAATGAGGCTTAGATTTAAAAAAAGAAACAAATTAGTTGTAGTGTCGTTTTCTCTTTTTAACAAGGACTAATGCCCCATAATGAAGCAAACATATTTTATTATAGAACAGTATTCAGTGGTGTCAGAAGAAGAAGAAATAAATAGCTATGAGGCACAATACACTCTAAAAACAAATGCCTTGGCTCATCAAAGAAAATCAATGCAACAGTTTGCATCAATGTTTATTGAGTTAAGACAACTTCTAATGAAATTGTCTTAAAGCAATAAAGTTATTTGAGTTAGAGGAGAAGGCTTTTCCTCTACAATCAGAGGTGTTTTTAATTACCACTTACTTAATAATTGGTAGCATAAACACAAGTTTTAAGTTGATTACTCAAAAGATTAAGTTGTTCCGACTAGTTTTACTACATGATTTAAAAAGGAATTGTAAGTTGTATGTACTTAATTACCATTATTGTGAACACACGTTTTTAAGTTGACAACCATTTATAAATTAAGTTGCTCCAAATATATTGTGCTCAATAGTTTTTTTCTTAGCTTTTTCAAGAAATTAATTGATTCCACAACAAAAATATTAGGCAATTCACTTTTTATTTTGAACTGCAGTATTTAGTTCAAAATATATTATATTTATATTTATTTCAACACATGATGTTTCAATCAGGAGAGAATTCATTTAGTTTGAACATTTATTGACACATTCCATAAGGTGCATGAACACCTGAAATCACAGCTGACTGCAGGAGAGAGGAGAACCATTTAATAGTTTGGCTGCAGCTCGGTGATTGGCTGCTGGAGAATGAGGTGAAATGTAATAGGTTAAAGAGAACGCCTGTGATGAGCTGATTATATGCAGCTGCGGAGTGAATGTATATCCACTCAGTCTTCCTGAAAGAACTTGCGCTGAGCTTCATTTAAATCTTGAAAAAAAAGATAAACACAAATTTAAATTGCCCCACAAATAATAAATAAACACATTAGCCATATTACCATGGGACATGGGGACACAGCAAATACATGCTGCCATCACAACGAAGTTAGAGGCCTTTGCATATTTAAAACCAGTGCCAATTATGTCAAATCAAACAAACTCTCAATGGCCACCAACCTGCAGATCACACACATCAATTTGACAAAAGATGTAACAAAGATGTTTGCACTGCCGACAGTCATTATTTCAAACAGTATGAACACATTTAACGCAGAATGTTTGCTCATTCATTTGTTTTCCCAGGGTGTGGTTCCTTGCACTCGGAGTCGGGCTAACGTCCACGCTAGCTGCTACATGCTTTGCATTTAGGTGATACTTTAGGCTTGATGTGCTGCGGTGATATGTAAATTCTTTTTTGCATAATTTGCATACAACCGTGCTCTTATCGACGCTTCCATCCGTCCGTTTTTTAAAACAAAATTTCCCATCCACGGGGCCGACCAAAGCGGTCTCATCAGCTTGTTCGTTCATGTTTGACTATTGTTCACCGTGGTTTGTTGTTGTTTGAAGTCCCATGCTGAAGTCATGAACGTTAGTTGGTGCTCCAGTATAATCGGTACGCCTGAAACTCATCCAGTGAGAAACATTCCGCTGTGCAAAAATAAGTGCGATTAAAGTGCGATTAAAATGCGTTTGTGTAATTTTTGTGTAATTAATTAATCTTAATTAACGCGTTAAAATCCCGGCCTTAAAATTAATGTTTGCAACTTAATGTTTATCTAAATCAATTAACTCACATTTTTATCTTGCATTTAATTAAGTGGAGGTGAAAGGTCGCCTGAATTCGTTTTTAGAGTGTAACAGAGATTCTCTCAAAGTAAGTTTGCTCAGGTTTTCTCATATCAAACCTCAAACATTCTGACCCCACATTGGTCCTTAAATGGGATTATATTTTAAAACATGATAGGCAATAAATAATGTTAACTCAGCCAATACAACTGAACAAAAAACAGTGCACAAAAACCTATATTACACACTAAAGTCATTAAAGGATCTCTTTTATGACTTTAAAAAGGGAAAAAAGAAAGATATAAATGGATGACCATCAGTCATTGAGTCTGTTCTAAAAACATCAAACCAGAAGTATGTGAGGAGCAGGTGGAGAACCCCAAAGCTCTGTATTGGACAGCCTTGCAGTTGTGATTGGGACGATCTTCAATATTTATTTTCACATTGAATAGTCCTCAATTAGAGCAAGCGCATCAAGGATTTTTTTTATAATTCCAGAAATGGGTCGTTCATTCCATCAACAACAATCTATCTTTTGAATCAAATAATTTTTAACTTAAGAAGTTCAGCGTAATGCTCTCCGCCTGGTTATATAAAACAATATTTAGTTTACTGCGAGATATCAAACGGCAAACAGACAATAATTCTGGAGTGACCGAATGCAGCCGGTTGTTGAGTGATGAATTTTGAATTCATGTCAAGTGGTTTTCCAGCAGTGATTTATTGCCGTATTTATGAGGTCAGTTATTACAACACGTAGTTCGCATCATGTGGCATGACATGATGATGTGTTGCCCCCCCGTTCATGGCTGCAATCCTTCCCGTCCTAACCTTCATCATCGCTCACCAGGTCCCATGCTCTCTTTCTCCTATGAGCTCACAGACATCCCTCCATGATTAATTCACCATCCCATTCCTCTGCACCAACTGGAGAAGTTGGAGCACATCAATTATAGACCTGTGTGAGTGTGTGGGATGTTTTAGTTTGACATACCTGGATCAGACAAGGCTATCAGAACATTTTCAATTTGGTGTGTGTGTAAAAGAAAGCGAGGTGTGAAGAATTTTCACCAAAAATATTGAATAATATCAGTTCTGAAGGTTTCCTCACAAAAGCTTCATATTTTTTTCACTACAAGGAGTAAAAACACATTTTTGTATTTTATTTATTAAAACCTAAAAGGATCAAAGACCATGTGTAATACAGTCTCATGTTTTTGTTGTGCTTTGAAGTATCTATACACTTTTTAAACAAAATCTGTGAGCAAAGAATGCATTCCAATTCAAGGACGTTTTGTCGGTTTCAGCATCTTTTACAGATCTTGCCCAAGATGTTAAGGTGTTATAGAGGTATATTGCAGGTTTGTAGAACAACAAGTTGGGGAAATATATTAAAGTTGGTTTTGCAGCAGTACACATCTGAAACTGCTAAAACTCAAAGTTGATCAAAAAGATTATTTGCTGGGAAATCAGAATTCTAAGTTGTATCCACTAGCATAGCTCCACTAAATGTGTTGTAATATTTGAAGGCTATATCCGTTTTTTTTAACAAGATTGTATGATGTGTTGAACACACTGTACTTGAATTTGCATTGCAACCCGTCATGACGCAAATCTGATTTATTCCTAATTCAATCAAATAAGAAGGGTAAAGAAATTGTTCGCTTCAAATTTGGCATGTTCCCCCCTTTTATAAGAAAGTCCTATTTTAAGATCCTTTATTAGTTCCCACTGTGGGACCAGTAAAGGAGTATTTTATCTTACAATTTGAAAGAAACTTCATACTCCCTGAAGAATTATTTCAATAGATTTAAAAGACCTTCTGAACTTTCAGTATATGTTTAATTGTATTCACGCCTTTCAGAAGTGTCCCTTGAATATTCTGAATATAACAGCCGAATTACAACAGAGTCTATAATTGCACAATGTGCTGAATGTTGGCAGGTTTAAGAAGTGGTAGCGGACAGCATGAAAGAGACTGCGACCTTCTGGAAGTTGCAAGAATGTCTGGCACACTGAGAAAATTGGAATTGTTATAATACCCAATACTGTAGCTTTAATAGTTCCACCGCCCAAAGCAAATACTTGCCCTGTAGCCAAGGACTCCATCTTTGCCAGGTGAAATAATCCCATATAGAGTATTCATCAGATTGAAAAAGACAAGACTTCACTCTGTCTTCCCATCACCGTATCTCAAACTGGAAGCTTCAGTTCTACCCTCTGCCGGGGGCGAAAAAGTCTGCTCAACTTTTAAGTAAACTCCTCTCTTGCAAAGGGATCTAAATTAACATGGTACGTGAGGTGTAAGCCGTACGCATATGGGCATTTATGAGGAGCAGCAAAGTTATCAGTACCGAAGCATTACACATCGCGGTGGGTCAGCCATTTCCGTCAGGCGGAAAAAAAATTCACGTGGTGCCAGCTCTGAGAAACACTGTAGAAAAAAATCCCGTCGTATGGAGCTCTACAATAAAGCGAGGCTCCAGCTTGGCAGGCAGTGTCGGTTTAGTGACCGGTACTTTTAATGCAGTGACAGCAGCAATATAATGAGTCCTGAAGATTGCTGATTCCTCTTTACGCGGCCCACACAGGAAATCACTAGCTGCTCGTTATCCACGTGGCTGGATATAAAAACTAAAAAAATCTTCATATGAGGTGCGGTGAAACATACACAGAAATGCATATGCACGCACACAGCCACAAACACACTCGCTCCTCTACCCACTCTTTTCCATCTTATATATTTCCAGCATGACTGAGCTTACCGCATTCCCCTACGGAGCCCTTCTCCAAACTTGCAGAGTGCTTGAGCAAACACTGTTTTACTGGGCCAATTAAAACTCCTGTGGCGTGGGCGAGAATGTGGCAGCATGGGATGGATAGATGGGGCATAACGACCCATTTGGGTAATGACCATCTTTTCCCTCCCCCTCCATACACACCTTTCCTTCATCTCCTCCCCTATTCCTTTCTTTCTTTCTCGCCCTCTGTGTTGATTGTCTGTCACTCCCCCAGTGCTCCTGGGAGCAGCTAATTGCACCTCTTGCACTCCTCTGCTCCCCCCCCACCCGTGTCATAGGATGCCGATTGTGGCGGGTGCTCACTTTAAGCGATCAATGGGGCGAGTTGCTAAACAGCTCGGCTCAGGGCTGATGCCAGGACGGCGGCTCCGGTCGATGCCAGGCACTTTTTGAGGCCTGTTGTTTATGCATTTCAAAATAGGTTACATCACACGCATCAGCTCAAAGCGTGCCGTTGGGTAGAACGCACATTAGTTAATAGTTTTATTTGAAGCTAAATCGACCCATTGGGATGTATTTTTTCCCCCTGGTGTGAAAGTCACTTGTATTTAAAGTTTGAACCTTTTTCTCCCTTATGAAAAAGGATGCCGTCTCCTCTCATGTGTCAGGTGTCATCACGGTTTCGGTTGACAGTGCTGCTGTGCGCTTCAGAATACAAGGTGAGTCAGCATAAAGGAATAATGACAGTATGTGACAAATTATCACTCACAGCTTGTCAGTCATCCAGATCCAGGGGTTGTTTGTTGTGACACAAATAGCAGCAGTAAACTTAGTCACAGGGACGATGGCATTTGCAAAGGTTTGGTTTCAGTGTTCAAGAAGAGGTTTTTATTCACCCGGCTCTCCTATGTATATTAGAAATGGTGGAATACTCACTGGCAGGATCGAGGCAATGTTTCACACAAAAGAAAGCGGATTGGTGATAATGATGTCTCATTTATTCACACAGACGCATTTGGAAAGCATGCAAATAAACAGCGCTGATGATTACATTCACAATTACAAAAGTGTGGTCCATTTGTATCCTTACGAGTCTTTATTTTTGCAAAATGTCTGCTTCCAGACTCCTCCTGGCAACATGCGAGAACACAAAAGATCTTTGTAGAGTTAAACACATCGCATGTTGTGAAAGAGCTGTCACAATGATCTGCTAATGTGATTACAGAGTCGTACCCTTAAGCGCTGAAAGTGAATGGTAAAAAAAGAAAGGAAGCAAGGAGGAAGAGTGGGAGGATGATTGCCAAAAAGCTTTGACAGCATTAAAACAATTATAAAAATTAGAGCAGGGTGAGAAAAAACGACTTTCAATGCTGAATGATTTGCTAACATAATTAGGCCTATTGCTTTTTATACCCCAACAAAATGATCATAAGACAGACATTATTCTCTACCTCTCTCTGATCACTTTCTCACTGTAAAGGCTGACATTATCAATGCCTAATCACGCTTTAAGTTTCTCATCAATTTCAAATCTAATCAAGGAGAAAATTAATATTTCAAAATCATATTTTCCGAGCAATCCTCAACTCTTTTCATGTCTGCTAATGAGAGGCATTGAATCACTAGACAGGCTGATGTACTTTTTAATTATCCCCTTCTTGGTTTCTCTCTCCATTACACAAGATCACTTCACTGGCCGCTTTCATTTTGACCACAGCATGGAGCCCATTTCGTTTGTGTTTTCATGCCAGATAAGATTGTAATATATTTTATTTATTTTTGTATCATCCTTTTTCAGTTATAGTCAAATCAAAGCTTGTATTATGTGCTGCTCAAAATTTAATCTGAGACTGTTTGGTTAAATCAAATGGAAAAAAACATGAAGCATGGATCAAATGTTGGCATTGAATGCTTTACTTTCTCAAATAAAGTGTATCAAAGCAGCCTGCATCAGCATGGACTTAGTTGACTAATGCTTTCAGTCAATACATTTGTACAGTTAAAAGGATAGACCTGCGTCACTAGGAAGTTGGATATATCAAGATGTTTGCATGTTCTATGTGAAACAGAACAAGCTAATTATTTAGAGATAGGATAACATCACACATAGGAAAATAAGTAGAAGCTTTTGAAATTCTACTGAAGAATGATTTTCACCGATGGCAGCCATTTTGTTTTGCGTTTACATATACTATATTGCGCGAAACCAAATCCTCTTCTGTTCATAGTCTCAATGAGTGAAAGCAAATGATGACTCAGAATAGAATTAGCATTTTTTTCTCAAAAATGATTAATGATTAAATGTGTATAGTTACTCATTTCAAATCTTTATTTATGTCATGAATACTTGTGTATGCTGCTCTTGGTCTTTTGCACTTTTTGCATATCATGTATTTTGTTTTTGCTATGTTTGTAAAATGTAATCTTCTTAAATGTTTTATGTGAGGGACATAAATGCGATGGAAATTAGCTCAAAGCTAAATCTGGCACTGTTACGCTTGACACATTTTAATGTTTTAAGTGTTCATGTGCATTGTCCCTGCCAAATAAACGATTAAATAAATAAATGTATATTCTTATTAGATTTAGAAAAAAGTTGATTTGGATATTTAAGTTATTCCTAAAAAAAGTAGTTCAGTAACTTAATAAAAATGACACTATTATTTCTGACAGGAATGATGGCTACATTTATAAAAAGTTCACCTTGAATGTTGAATTAACACTCCTTTTTTAATTTCTAAATATGTACAAGGACCATCGGTTGCATTATGTTGGAGGAAATGCGGAAAAATAGGGGATCATACACACATCTTTTGGGATTGCCCAGTAATTGAAGGATTTTGGAAATCTGTTAAAGAGGAGACAGTTATTTCCAGGATGTTTTTAACATCCTGGAAATAACTGTTCCTCTGGAGCATATGTTGTTCTTGCTTGGAACTATACCTACAGACACTTACGATTCAGACCAGAGGTACATATTACGGACACTGTTATTAATTGCCAAAAAGACTATAACTGTGAACTGGAAAAATGCAAAACCTCCGACAATCATTCAGTGGATGCACAGACTTAAACAAGTCTACTCGATGGAAAAAATGACGGCGAGCCTGCAGATAAAAATTTACTCTTTTACCCAAAGATGGAACTGTGTTAAAAGATATCTGGATGTATCGCTGGTTGAAGAGGGTTGTTGAAACTGAACTGAACTTTAGATGAATACTATGGAAAATGTCCCTGTGTAACTGATCCTGCGGTGCAAAAATTGTTGCTGTTACTATTGTATTTTTGACAGTTTCACCTGCTCCTATAATTCGGGTCTGAGACCAGAGGTCGGCGAATACCCTGTTGAAATCGGTCGCGAAACACACCTAAAACAGGGAAAACGACCGCAAAAGCACAGAAAAGGTTCTGAAATCATGACAGCTGATTGGCCGGGTGAGCCCAGTTACGTGACTGCAGCCCACGTGACTGCAACTCGCATAATTGATATCGTTGCGATCAATTTAGCTTTGCGAGCGATTACCATGCAAAACCCACAAAAAATAGGGAAAACGAGGGGCAAAAGCCCATTAAAAGTGGCCTTAATTATGACAGTAGGTAGCTCATGCGACTACAGTGACGTGGGCGTAGACATGGCGACAGATCCCTCGCCATGAAACACGATGTTGTCCTAACTCAATGCAAAATCGTCCAAACGGCACCAGAATTCAGATGATGGCTAATGGTCTGGCCCTCAACACATCCAAGTATATTATGGGGTGTCATCAAATGCCGTTGCCATGGCGACAGATCACCCGCCATCAAACACATTGTTTGTGTTACTGCTGTAACTCAAAGACATTGTCCGATCGGCCTGAAACTTCCCACGTTTGCCAACGGCCGAGTCCTCGAGAAACCTAGACACACACGTCGACAACAGCCTGCGGAGCGTCGAAGACCCGCTCAACGCTGCTTGCAGCTTTAATTAACCTTGCTTTCAATAAAACTGACTCTCTTTCAGCCATGAACTATGAGCAGTTCCACTTAACCAACAAATCCATCAGCTCAGGCTCTCAGGATGCTCTTATTAATGAGCACGTCAACAAAATTGCAACTGCTCTTGATGCCCTTTCAACAGTTCAAATAAGCTAAATGGGCAAATACTGGGCGGTCACCTTGATGGCACCTTGTGTGGGTTTGCTGACGTGGAAGTTTGCATCCTTTCTAATACCCGGTATTGAATATACATTGGTCACTGTCACACTGAAAAACATCTCTCTGTTTTTGTCTTGACACAATAAGATTAAAGAAGACATTTGTGGAGTCCCTCAGGGAACGTATACAGTAACTTGTCAGTTCCACTTTAAATAAAAATATCAGGACCTAGGAATTAAGTCCTTTCTTTAACAGTTCTATGGAGATGATATTTCAGAGTCATATATACCCAGCTTTGCCTACATTTCAACACAGCTTTAGTGTGAAGGCAGGTGATTGGGGCCAGATGTAATTCCTAGCCACTCCGTCCTCTCCTGTTAATTAGATAATGCTTCACTTCTGCTGGCATCACACACTTGATGAACGCATCCCTGGGAGATTACTCCTCCAGAGCAGCAGACAGGCTGGATTACCTAGACAAATTAATGGCTCTATAATTTGATTTTCTCAGGATTGCAATGTCGAAGCGACTCCAGCAGAGAGGAACGGCCTGATTCAGCTCTGCCACGCGGTGACATTAGCTAATCACATCTGCATGCTTAGGGGACCGCTGGGCCAAGGGGAAACAACAGACTCCACGGAGGAACGATTTTCTCAAGGAACTGATACGTAGGGAGAACCAGCAGGACTGTTGGCTTAGGGTTCAACCACATAAAGGTCTACACCAGGGGTGCCCAACCAGTCGATCGCGATCCACCGGTCGATCGCGGGGAGATTCCCAGTTGATCGCGAGATGTGTCTAAAAATAGAACAACAATATTCTGTTTTATCGAAAATGTCCTATAACATAATCTTCCTGTGCCAGAATAATGCACTTGAACGCATCAAAGCTTTGTGATTGGCCGGCGTGACCCCATGTGTCGGGGCGTGGCTGGTGGGCAGTGCACTAGAAGCTGACGTTGTCCGTGTCAACTGGAGTGACAGTCCGCACACTAGTGATGGGAATTCCGGCTCTTCTTGGTGAGCCGGATCATTTGGCTCGGCTCACCAAGAAGAGCCGGCTCTTTCGGCTCCCAAACGGCTCTTCAGTTTACCACATATTATACCTTTTAATTAAATCAAATGTAGCCCTGTTTTGACTAATGATTTATATGTGTACACATATATCACTTAAATTATTCAATACATCCTTTGTACTGAAGTATTCAAAAGTAAAAATTACATGTTTAATATAAATGATTGTTTTCATTGCATTTACAGACCCGTGTAACTCTCTGATACCACCCAATGAATGCATTGACTTACAAAATACTGATTTCAAGTAACTGAATTAAACTGAAAATTGAAGGTGATGTTACGATAACAATACTAGGTTAAGAACATTCAGGAAGAATGATACGAGCAGAAGGTCTACCTACCGATCAGGCCAAGTTCAGACAAACACACAGCAGGAGAGCTTCATTTACAGCGGCAGCAGACATGGGCTGCAGGATCCCTGCAAGGGTCTACCAGCGATACATTAGTATTTAGGCTAATTGTCATGCTAGGTGTACAACAAACGGCAGCCACTGCAAACTCACCGGTGCCAGCGGTGCCAGCGGAGAAAGCACGTCAGGGGAACCCGGAAGTGGCCTCCGTGCCAAAGAGCAAGAGGGAGCAAGAGCAACACTGACCCCTCTTTATAAAGGTTGCCCCGTGTGGTGATAGGGCTGAACAGTCTATCCTGCTACACTTGCATTGTGGTAACACTGGATTGAGGCCTTACCTTGCATGGTCTGAACAATGTAGTGTGTTTTGTTGTCCAGGAATAAAGCTTCACAAAATAAAAGCCACATGCACATGTATACCAGAATACCACAAGGCCATAGAAACAATTGCATTATAAAGAACTTGTGTTGTGTTTTGCTGATTCACAGTGCTGATAAAAGTTATAATGGCAGCTCTACCACTCGCACAAGTCCCAGTGGCATGTCATTAAACTGTCTGATCAGGGAACCCTAGGCCTAATGAGCATCTCACATTTCAACAAGTAAACTACTGCTGTGGAACAGTTGTGGGCTCAGGCAACCGTTCCCCATCCATTCTCTGGGGTAATTCTCTCTGAATGAACGTTTTGCTACGTTTTCTACTTGGAAATAATCTGGCTTCTCCACAGCCCTATTCCTTTTTGTGTTTGTGCACGTGCGTATGTGTTCTGTATGACTGAAATTGGGGCTTTCAGTGACTGACGCCGAGTGACAGCCAATCAGGGAAGCAGCTCAGCCCATTCAGGAAGTCCCATCTGTGCCGACAGTGCAGATTCGATCAGCTCCCGCTCAGGATTGGTTTGCACGCCACCCACGTAGCGATGCACTCAAGAGACGATGGCATATCTGCTCCTCAAAAATGGGCTAGCCTTACAAAGTGTTTGTGCTACTTATGTAACAACAACAGTATCTTGTGTAAGCATTTAGTGCAGGCCGTTCTCACTGGAGTGTGCAAAAAGCTCTAATTCCCATGGCAACGCAAATTATTATATGTTTGTCTCTGTGAAAGAGGGTCTGCTTTCCAAAATTCATGTGGCTGTTCTGTGTCTTTGGCTCATGTGTATTCATGGATAATTGAATGCAAATAATTAATTTTACAAATTTGCTTCAGACCACACAATGAAAGATGACTCATCATGCAATATTGCTATGTTCATCTTTTTTGCAGAAACAAATCCTTGCTACAATTGCATACTGTAAAGCATCTGCTAAAGACACCTGAATACGATGCAGAGCCCAGCATAACAAAAAAGCAAGTTCCCACCAAGTTCTTTCTTAGCCTTTAGTGGCACAGCCAGTGCAATGAGAAAAGCACAGTTGTTTTCCTTGTAGGTAGTGCACATTTTGTGTCTTGATATCTTGTTGAAAAAAAAAGAAGTTTAACTCCATCTGATTCAGCCAGCTCTACCATTTGGCTGGCATGTTATGCACAAAACAACCTCTAGATGTCACTGTGGTTCGAACAGAAAGCCATTCAGCTAGCTTCCACTGAGAAAGTTGGCATGCTAAAAATCACTACTGAAGAAATCACTCTTTTTGGTCAACTTTTGTAAAGTAACCATTGACATATTTTAGTGTCAGAGCACTGACTGAACATAATTAGATAAATTGATGCACAAAAAAAGTTTTAACAAGGATGTAATTATTTTTTGTAAAATATGCTCAACCAATCGGTCGAATTGGCTTTTTATGGTAAACTAGCAATATGAATTTTTCAGAGTTTCAGAGATGTTTTCCAATAAAATACAGTGTTGGGACTAACGCGTTACAAAGTAACGCGTTACTGTAACGCCGTTATTTTTGGCAGTAACTAGTACTCTAACGCATTACTTTTTAAATTCAGTAACTCAGTTACCGTTACTACATGGTGCGTTACTCCGTTACTGCGTTAGTTTGTTTATATAGTCAACAGCCAGGCGAACAAAGATGAGAACTGCACTTAAGTACAGTACTTGAGTAAATGTACTTAAATACTTCCTGTGTCACATGCGGAGACGGGCTGTGGGCGTGTTTGTGTTGTTTACTAACAAGACTGTCATGGCGGCGGCGGAGCTCAAGTCTAGTTTCTCCACCTGGAGATATTCTCACTCTTTCACTTTTGTCGAGCACAAAGAAAAGAACGTTTTAGTTAAATGTAAGTTGTGTCCTGGCGGGTCAAAGAGCCTATCTACTGCCCAAACCAGTCATTCAAATCTCTTAAAACATCTGCAAAAACAACATGCTGGGACGAAGCTAGTAGCTAAGACCACAGAGACTCAGCCGACGCCACTCCACCTCCACCTGCACCTAAGCAGCAGCGGCTGGATTTTAACCAAGGGACTGCTAGCCAGGGAAAAGTCCATAAAGCCATTGCACGGTATGTTGTAGAACACATGCAGGCTATTGCTACAGTGGAGTCACCCGCTTTCAGGGAGCTAGTTAGCATGATAGCATGTCCGGGCGGCACACGGCATATGAAACGGAAAACTTTTTCCAACTACCTGGAGAAAGAATATACAAAAATGTAAAGCCAGCTAATATCGATGCTATCCAGATTGCATATAATGCATGTCAAGTTGATCAACAGATTGTATTATTCTCCAATGCAATAACAGTACTGAAATGAAGGCTCTAAGGGCATTAATATAATGGGAGCCCTTTTTTTTTAAGTAACTAAAACGTTACTTTTCACAGTAACGCATTACTTTTTGGTGTAAGTAATCAGTAAAGTAACTGAGTTACTTTTTAAATGAAGTAACTAGTAATGGTAACTAGTTACTGGTTTTCAGTAACTAGCACAACACTGATAAAATATGGTAAATAAATAGCTAGATTCATGGTAATATTACTTAATCTAGTACTGAGTCTCAGAGTGAAAGAGTGATAATAATTAATATAGCACCTTTCATACAGCCCAAAGTTGCACACAGATGAGCAACAGGAGTATAACACAGGATATAGACATTTGCTATTAGGCCAGTGGTTTCCTGTTAGGCCAATTAAATAACAAAAAAAACGTTTGTGGTTATTTGTGTCCCATTTGATAAAAAATGCAAACACATACTTTTTCCATAGCTTTTTTCTTGGTCTGGTAGTTAAAGGGTTAACTATCAGTCAGTGATCAGCAGGTCTCTTCATCTGGGAACACAGTGTGCTCTTGGGAGACCTCTGGTGACATTCTCCCTCCCCCCCCTTCTGTGGTTCACAACACTGAGTTGTGGCCAGTTGATCTCTGCATACCCCCTAAGGCGCAAAACGGTTCTGGCATTTGCACACAAAGCAACAAGGACATGTGGCTCAGTGTAGTAAGGAGGGTCAGGATGTCAGGACAGTGCGGGGATGCCACTGCAAACCCAAAACCTCAACAGATATGACTAAGAGGAAGAAAATAAGTAGTGCAGACGAAGAATGAAAAGGAAACAGTGTCACTCAGGGGGCTTTGGCCGGAATATGTTCATAGATAAAAAAAAGTGCATGCATTAGTTTGGATGCTTAGCATGTCCAAGATGCAACAAAATCCTCTTAAATTCTTCTTACATTTTGTTTTCATATTACTTTTCCAGTCTTTGCAACCCCTCAAAGCACTTTTACATATTGAAGTCAGCATTCAAGGATTGACGCACTATCATATAAAGGCGATATACTCGGGGAGAATAACATCCAAACACCATGTTGATACTTAAGTATATTGCCCAAAAATACATGTTGACCGCAGTGCTGGCAATTGCACTGCTGGTAATTGAACCACCAACCTCCCGATTGCTGGACAACCTCTCTACCTGCTGAGCCACAGCCGCCAAAGCTTTGATTTATTTGAAGAAGCTTTCAACATAGTCATAATATTAACTCATGAAGTTGATATTGCAAATGTTTCAGCAAGCAACATATATGCAGCAGATGCAGATTCCCTGGTCTAGTACTGATCATATCCAGTCAGAAATATCTGTCTCTCTAGCAAACAAATGCTCAGCTATCTTTTACCTCTGTGGCTCAAACGTCAATGAGATCACAGACCGTGTACAAAACAGAAAATGTGCAAACTGCTAAACCAGAGCAATGAGCTGAAGATTTATAACTGGTATACAAATATTGATAATGTCAGGTTCAAGGTTAAAACTATGGTTTGAAAAAGAACATAAGGTTAGGGATGAATGGGGGAATTGGTTAAAAGAAAACATTGACTTTCAGTGGGGAAAAGGAAAGACATTCATCCACATCAACCTCCTTCCTACAAGGTTTTGATGAAAAAGAATACTGTGCTACGTCGGCCTTTGCCTCTGACAGAGACCGGTAATAATTCACAGAGGCACTAGAGGTCTTTTATAGGAACACATTAATATAGGTCATGTTTTGGAGTAGAACAAACCCAGAATGCTGTTGTTTCTCTTGTGAGGAGAGTCTAAAGCTGGCACTGGACCAGGTCCTTTTCGGTCATAAAGTACAAGAAAACAAATGGCATTTTCATTTCTAACGCTCACATTCAAGATGAAATGTGTGGAAACCATGGACAATACAACTGTGATTATTATTAAGCAAATAGAGTAAGCCCTTTCCAATTTTTACTCGTCCAACAATAAACACTAAAATGCTTATTTCTCCCTTTGAATCATAGTCCTCTCGAGTAGTAAGCTGAAATCTTTTCATTTTTATATTTCCCCACTTCCCTTTATTATCCCACTGATTAAAAGCTAATGGGCAACTCCCTCCTGGTTTACAGCATTCTTATCGAGTATGCTAATGCTACCAGCCTCCTCTAACCCACACAGGAGTCGATTACTAATTAGCAGAGCCCTTATACTCCCACTTAGCTGCACCTGTAGCATGCTGCCTTAATATTAGGGTTTCGACATTAGCACTACCGAACAAAGCGCAGGTGAATTTTGACAACCTACCATCCAGGGCAGGTAAACAAACGAGACATTAGATAAACAATTCAAATGCTCTAGCTTAGCATGGGCAAAGAAGCGTGGTTAGGTTTGTCAGTAGAGGGAGTTTGAGGAGTTTTTTTCTAAAGTGGTTTAGGTTTTCCACTTCTGATGAAGAGCAGCATGCAGGATTATAAATCTGAGCAGAAATATTGCGTTAACAAGTTATAAGTCCATGGGTTTATGAATTATTCAAATGAATGTATTATTGAGGAGAGCGCCACATGCCAATGATGGAAAGTTACTTCCCAGAACAAAAGAGTAAAATAAATCATGCCTATGGTAAGTCCAGACAACCTTAAATGAGTTCAACATGAAAATAAATATTTGATTGTTATACATACATACATATGTACAATTCCTTGGAGCCTTACTGAATTGTATTTCTATATTTTAAAGTGCGTTCGGCCGCCTGAATTTCGAACCCTTTACATAAATAAAAGACATTTCCAATATGAATTGGTGCATACAAATTCTGTGTGTGAAATACAATAATAACTATAAGTGAATACATTTAAAATGAATACTTTTATGGTAAAATGTGTATTATTTTTGTTCTAAGCAAGATACAATCTAACACAAAAGAGTGCTTGATATGTGATATGTGGTAAAAAATTAAGAGTGGTTGATAGAAGAAAATCCACTAGCCACAGATAAAGTGACAAAGTGAATTATCATCTTCCCCAACAACAGCAGCAGCATTTAGACTCCTCCATCGGGGTGAAAGTGCTCGACTTTGGTAAACTGGTCTGTCCTGATCTCCACTCAGAATACACACTGATACTGATGTACCAGAAAAAACAGAGAACATTGTCTTCAATGAGGATGATCTGTTTCATAAGCCTTCAAAAGGAAAGGAAGCACAGATCTTGGTTTCAGAAGCAATCAAATACTTCTGAAGACGAATCCTTAGAAAAGTATTGCGTCTGATGAAAACAATTTTGAGACTCTTGAGGTGAAACCAGGTCTGGAAAAAGAAGCTCAGCTGCCTCCTTTAGAAAATGCATTGGCTCACTTCTTATCATCTGTAGCATTGGTATAGAACAACATTACTATTGTCCCTTTTTTATATTAGACCCGAAAAGACAAGGAGTTAGTACAGGCAGCGGCAAAACCTTATTTTAAAGAAATTGAGAAAAAAAAGGACATATTCTTTCCTGATCTTACAGGAGAATTATTCTTTCCAAAACGCATTACTGTATCATCTCACTGACAGCAGCGTGATGAATATCTTTCCAGTATGTGAGGGGAACAGAGCATTTCTATTAGCAAGCAGTGATAACGTAGTGGAAAAAAAACCGTTCCAGCTGTCTTTCCCTCTCCCCTCGGAGGTGTACTGTTCAATCAGCCTCCATTAGTAAATTAGATTTTATCTCCTCCGACTGGATCAATAAATTATCACATAACAAGATGTTGGACCTTGATTTGCATTACTGGTGCTGACAGCATGTAACAAACTAATTATTTCTGAAGGACCCTTTGCTAGTTGTGACAATATGGGAAATGGAGTGGAGACATTTTCTATTACTTGTGGACGCCCACAAAGCTAATAAGCAGAAATCAAATGCAATGACACAGTTATATTAAACCCATGCTAAAAATAGACATAGAGCTTGCATAGGAAAGCCAAAGGCGCCAATGAAGTCTTTATTAAACACATCATCGGTTGTATTGGCTTAATAAAAAGAGTGCGTTTTATTTTCCTTTTTTATGTCAGGCTTATTGATTTCATAAAGTCTTATTATTTATAATATACTTCAATTAATATCCTGCATGTCTTAAAGGTGGGGAATGTAATTTATTTCAGAAACACTTTTTGTTATATTCCATGGAATGCTCTTAACATCCCGATAGCAATGAATATATTAAATGCTTTGACAATAAATACATAACAAATGTTCATCTGTGGAAGCCGTGGCGCTGTAAAAAGCACGACTAATAATTTTAGCCGACCCGGCTAAAATTATTGGATGGCCTACCTGCCTGTCAGCCTTTCATCTGTGCACAAACTTATCTCGTGCCCTCATTGGTCATGTGCGCGTTCGTGTGTGTTGGAGGAGGGGCTCTGTAAGGCAGTGGCAGATTTCTTCCGGTTGTGCATTTTCAAATTCTAGCGCACTCGAGCTGGGTTGCGGTCGGATAATCCAAAAATCAGCTCCTAACGTCTAACCCTGGGTCCTTATCAGGTCGATATTTTCATTTGCTCACTCCTAGTTGATTTGTCTGCGCCATCTTGAGTTCAAACCGGAGAGACGTGATGTAAGGACTACATATTTATTGTTTACACGTCATATGAATGAAATGATTGCCATGATAATACAAAAGGAGAATGGAATGGTGTTTGGCGATTAGGCCCCGGTTTGCAGGATAATCATTCAGGAGGGAAAGAACCGCTCCGATGAAATCCCCGGGGTCTAGACACTGGTGGTGGTGATAAGTAGGTGGGACCGGTCTGAAGAAGGAAGTTTAGCTTTGTCCTGGAGGAGACGGGAGGCGAGAGGGGTGGAGGCGGGTTGCGTGTAGTCACCTGAAATGACAACTGACAGGGAGGAAGAGCAGGTATTTAAGGAATTTAGCCTGTGCAGCAATTGGCTGCTGAGGGGTGACGCCCTCGTATTTAATGAGGGGGGAAGGGAGCAATAGAGTGACATGTAAGTGACTCGTGTTAGGTCTTCCTTATTGAACTTGCGCTAAAGCTTTCATTACCGTCCCATGGCGTTTATTTCTGCCGGAGGACCGAGGATCGAGGAGCGATAATGGAGGAGCGATAATTGAGGAATCACCAGACCATCCTCCGATGAAATCCACAGATACTCGCCCCGCCCCCTTACTGTGTATCGCTCATTGGTTGGACGATGCAGTGCATGCACTGATCTGATGCTTCTTGACATGAGAGCAGTTTCCCAGCGGAGTGAAGAAGACACATGAAACTCACGGGACTCACTTCTCATTTTATGCTGTGTTTTGTTTCAATTAATGTATCATTTAGTTACAAATATGTGATATATCTGAACAACAAAGTGGTCAAAAAAGTGTTTATTCATTTATTGGCAGTGGCGTTTTTATATGTACAAAAAACTTAGATGTCGACAGTATAAGCTTCTGCAGTGAGGTTCATGGCTGGTGAGGCTCTGGCACTGACTCTTCAGGTTTACAAATATTATATTTTGACCTAAATCAAAATATAATATTATTTTCAAAAGCTTTTTTTGTCTGATGCTTCAATTAATTTTAAACAGACAGTTCAACAAAAGGATACCCAAAACATGTAATTTTATCAATTAAATATTGAATTGTTCTCTCTTAGTAAGATCCCATTTTCAATAAAATTGCAGTCTTACCTTGACTTGAAGATGAAGTCCATTTGCCTATCCCTCTGGACAAAAATCTCTATTACTTTTTTGTAAAAGTCCTCCTTATGTTCTTGTAGTTTCAAAAGTCTATCATAAATCTAATCTAATCAATAGATTTATGAGTCGAAAATTATAAAAGTAGGGTAGACATGTGGATATTATCCGGCTGAACAAAACGTGCATTTATCTAACAGGTTTGTTTCCCACAGATCTTATTTGGAGCTATTTTCAAAAATCCTATGGAGAAATCTCATTGCTTTTTTGTCGAGGGAAGCCCATGGGAAGCCATGCGCAGCTTACTTCCTGGTTTTAGGACGCGTCTCTCTCCTCCTCTTCACACACCACACTTTTCGCGGCACACGTACTTACAGCTCTGAATTATGTGAGATGACGTGTGGTGGGGATGGCAGCTCAATGCCCCTATGGTCATTATTTTTTTGCCACATACATTAAATAGGAAAATATTCTGAGTGTAGTTTTTATAGTCGCCGTTCACTTAGACAGTAAGAGGGAGGGGCATGATTGGGTTTTGTCCCACATGGCTCTAAACAGCTCAATAGGCACACACTGTAGACACTAATTAGAAGAACACATACTAAAACAGCAATGTACAGACGAATCAGATGATTAACCATGATCTTAAAATATATTTAATATTTTTTTTTTTTTTTTTGCATTTTTTTGTAATCATTATTTTTTAATACTTTCTGCTGACACTAGGTGGGGCTGTGCCTAATGACCAGTCGCCACTGTTTATTGGAAAAAATTTCATGATCGCTTTTTTCGTTTATACATTTTAAGAATGGCTTTATCTTTTTTGAGAATGAGTTCTTATTTTATTTAATGTATTTGTCAACAAGGCTTCTCACATGGCTAGCTGGATGCAAACAGGTAAATGCTATCTTTTGTTTCACATGCTTGCTCTTCAAACAGCCGGGGACAGATACGATCTGTTTAGAAACTAGACAAAAGTTAAACAAGTACAAACCACAGACTGTCTGTGTCATGGAGAATACAGTCGCTGGTTTATTTATGTCTGTAGGCCGTTGTTGTGAGTGTGGATGGTCGGAGCATATATAGCGTTAGCTTAGCTCCATTCAGGGAACAAGCATTCTAAAAGGTTTTTCGCCTGCCGTCTGTCTGCAGACTTGTCAAAGCATTAATTCATGGTTTTTACTAACCGGTACCAGTATGTTGTTACGTCGGCATCATTTAGAAACGTGTATTACAATTTAATCATGGTAAAATATGTTCATGTTGTTGTTGTTGTAGCTGTAGCTCCCGAGCCAGCACGTCTTGTTTGAATGATGCGAGTAAACACAGCTGACAGCTGCGGTGAAACTCGAGCAACTAGAGCGATGCGATAGGAGCGTTTAGAGCGAAGCGAATATTCGCATCGCGTCCGGTCTGAACGCAGCATTAAAGCGAGCTCCGCGCTGCACTGGAAACGCGCCATTACATCACCAGAAATCCTAATTTAAGGGGTCATTTCTCCCAAACATTTTTTTTTACTCACTCTATCAATAGCCCCACCAAAAATATTTTCCACCAGCCGCCACTGCCCAATACGTATGATTGTATGAACTATGAAAATATCTTAAAATCAATACAAATGTATTTATTATAAACGTAAGTCCTTAACATCTATCAGTGTGTGTATCACCATTCAAACAACTTTTAAAAGTTGAACAAACCCCACACAGCTCAGTAAACACTGTGAAATGCTGACTTTATTTGATAATTTCAGTACAAATTAACGTTCATATTTCTCTTTTTAATTATAATACTGATGAACGTTCAAAACAAAGCACTTTGGCAACTTACCACATACGTTTTAAAATGCTTAATAAGCACCGTAACTTTCATGATATCATTTATCGGTCATAATCGGTTGTTTCCGTGAACGGCCGACTGTTGTGTGACGGCAAATTCTGCGGCCGCAAGGCATTGTGGGGCAGCATTTTCTCCTCTCCTTTCGTCAAGGGAGGTCCAGTGGTTCCTAAGCTAAAGGAGGTTATAAAGGAAGTTTGAAACCTCCTTTCCTATCATTCTAGAGAATTCGGACGGCACTTATCATGGCTGCCACTGAGGGACTTCCGGGTCATTTCACTCCGTTAGGAAGGTTCCTAAGCTAAATGGACTATTCGACTGCAGCCCAGGTTTCTCCAAAATTACTACCCCACCTTTAATTTCTCCTCCACATTGCATTCATTTGAGTTTCACTGTTAATCCAGGATGCTTTGTTATTTAAAAAAATGACAGTTGTTGAAATGCCACTGACGATAAGGTACAAGTTTATGGGTTGGCCCGTGAAAATGAAATGGCAAAATAAGATACCAAGGTAACAGTACATGTTTCACCGTATGACGATGACATGCCTGTCTGGGCCAATCAGCATCAAACACGTCCCCTTTATATATGTGTTAGTCTATCCGATAGAAATTGTGTGTTTTTTTTTACTAGCATGTCACTGGTAACTTGCTTTATATGAGGTCATTTTCTTTTGGTGTTGTTATACTATGGTTGTGTTGTTAATAGGGCTGTCAAGTTAACGCGTTAATAACGCGTTAACGCAAAAAAAAATGTACGCCACTAATTATTTTAACGCGATTAACGCATGTGTATTTTTTTCCCTCGTCCGCCCCGTAGTTTCAGAGAGCATCGAGTTTAAAATACATTCTACAAGCTGATGCTGACAGCCCCGCTCCTGCTGCCCGCTTGTGGCAGACCACACTTCCACGCTCACCGGCAGGCACCGACTGGCCATCGGGAGGACCGGGAGGGTGTGTGTGTATGTGTGGCGCGAGCGAGCGAGAGAGAGAGAGACCTTACGTGTGTTGTTGTTGTTAGCATCTGGTGCTAGCATCTGGTGCTAGCATCTGGTGCTAGCTAGCTGCGCTAACGGATATAAGGAGCTGTTTCAATGAAAACAGAGGAGCGACATTTCGCCGAGCACTTGACTTTATGCAGGTAGCCAGACAGTGGGACATTGTACGAAAAGTCTGCACACTCAGCAAGGATAGTGCGCGCAGCTCCCGTTCGAGCATATGCCTTGAGCTGCACATAGCTCCAACGATCTCTCACACACACACACACACACACACCATTTGTATTGTATTATTGTATGAGAGAGGTTCCAGGTTGAATTGAGGCGAATATTTGTAATGTTCATAGGTTTTTGTGTTTAATATTCATGAGAATATTTGTCATTGTTCAAATGATAATAAACATTAGCATAAAGCATATTTGTCCACTCATGTTGATAAGAGAATTAAAAACTTGAAAAATATTCCTCGAAGGTACATTTAGAACAGATACAAAATGTGTGGTTAATTTGCGATTAATCGCAATTAACTATGGACAATCATGCGATTAATCGCGATTACATATTTTAATCGACTGACAGCCCTAGTTGTTACGTAATTTTCATGGCTGCCATCCAGGATCAGAGAATACTGGCACTGCGTTGAGGAGCTGCTGTATGTTGGAAGAACATCTAATTCAGATAACAAATTATTATTTAAATTAAACAACACATTTGAGTATGAGAACTCCAGGTGAAGAAATTGGGAAATGTTTGTTCTCTTTCGACATTTATTGGAATAACAATTGATCAATGAAATGAAGAGCAAATTATTCATAACTAATAACCATCAGTTGTATCCTTAAAAAACATATATTCAGTACTGTAGCTTGATCCTTTTTTTTTTTTTAAACAGTCGGTTACGATGTGTGAAGCAGGTAGGACCCAAATGCAGATTTACGTGAAATTCCTTTATTTCAAGGCTATAAGGACAATGACAGAACAGAACACTCACCGTGGACAAGCCAATACACAAGACAACCCGACAGAGAGACAGAAAACCCAGAACTTAAATACACCCAGGACTAATCACAAACACGAGACAGGTGAGGATGGAGGAGAAAACACATAGGTACCAGGTGAACACAATTGGGTAATCAGAGAGGGAAACCGACAGAAAGGAAACAGGCAGGAAACGGGGGTGAACACTTTACAAAATAAAATAGGAAACCCAAAGATAGAAAAGGACACGAAAAATACCAACAGACAAATCCTAACAGTACCCACCCCCTCAAGGGACGGATCCCAGACGTCCCAAAACAAAAATCCAAAAACTCAAGCAGGGTGGGTGGAGGGGGTCCGGAGGAGGGACGCATCACTAAGCCACCAGGGTGGGAGGAGGGGGTCAGGAGGACGGGACTGAACTGACCGCCCAGGGGCACGGCAGAGGACCAGGAAGGGGTCTCGGGGGGACGGCCCGGGGGCAAGGCAGAGGACCATGAAGGGGTCTCGGGCGGGCGGCCCAGGGGTAAGGCAGAGTCCAAAAAGGGGGACTCGGGCGGATGGCCCGGGGGCAAGGCAGTGGACCAGGAAGGGGTCTCGGGCGGACGGCCCGGGGGTAAGGCGGAGTCCAAAAAGGGGGACTCGGGCGGACGGCCCAGGGGCAAGACAGAGTCCAAGGTGGGGACCATGGAGGGGCGAAGGCAGCGGCAGGAAGAGTCAGGGGGCCGGGCCCGAGGGTGAAGACCAGACAGCTCCGCAGGCCGGGCAGGAAGGCGCTGACGGGACAGCGCCGGAGGCCGGGCATGACCCGGTGTCGGAGCTGGTGGGACAGGCCTCGGCAGGATCCCCCACGGAATAGGACCAGGACACAGGATTGGCAGGACCCTCGGCAGGAGAGCAGTCGGCGGGGCCTCCAACAGCACAGGACAAAGGGTTGGCAGGACCCCCGGCAGGAGAGCAGACGGCGGGACCCCCAACGGGACAGGACAAAGGGCCGGCAGGACCCCCGGCAGGAGAGCAGTCGGCGGGGCCTCCAACGGCACAGGACAAAGGGTTGGCAGGACCCCCGGCAGGAGAGTAGTCGGCGGGACCTCCAACGAGACAGGACAAGGAGCTGGCAGGACCCCCGGCAGGAGAGTAGACGGCGGGACCCCCAACGGGACAGGACAAAGGGACCTCCAACAGCACTTCAGTAGGGACTTTAGATGGGACTAGGGAAGGGACTAGAGAAGGGACTACAGAGGGGACTAGAGAAGGGACCATAGGAGGAACTAGAGAACGAAACTCGAGAGGAGACGCGAGAGGGGACTTGAGGAGGGACTAAAGGAGGGACCAGAGGAGGGAACTCGAGAGGGAACTCGAGAGGGGACTTGAGAGGGGACTCGAGAGGAGACTCGGGTAGGAACTTGAGAGGAGACTCGAGAGGTGACTTGAGAGGGAACTCGAGAGGAGACTCGAGAGGTGACTTGAGAGGTGACTTGAGAGGGAACTCGAAAGGAGACTCGAGAGGGGACCTGAGAGGGAACTCGAGAGGAGACTCGAGAGGGGACCTGAGAGGGAACTCGAGAGGTGACTCGAGAGGAGACTTGAGAGGGGACTCGAGAGAGGACCTGTAAGGGGACTCGAGAGAGGACCTGTAAGGGGACTTGAGAAGAGACTCGAGATGGGACTTGAGAAGAGACCTTAGAGGGAACTCGAGAGGAGACTTGAGAGGGAACTTGAGAGGAGACTCGAGAAGAGACTCGAAAGGGGACCTGAGAGGAAACTTGAGGGGACTTGGGTAGGAACTCGAGAGGGGACTCGAGAGGGGACTCGAGAGGGGACTCGAGAGGGGACTCGAGAGGTAGCTTGAGGGAACTGGAGGGGTGACTTGAAAGGAGACTCAAGAGGGGACTCGAGAGGAGACTCGAGAGGGAACTGGAGAGATGACTCGAGAGGGTACTTGAGAGGTAACTCGAGAGGAGACTCGAGAGAGAACTGGAGTGGTGAATTGAGAGAGTTGGTTCGCCAACAGAACACGGGGGACTGGAGTCAGCCGGTATGCTGACTGGACTCGTGGAGCTGGCGTCGGCTGGAGAGCCAGCAGGAGACGGGGTGCTGGAGTCGGCCGGTATGCTGACAGGACTCGGGGAGCTGGCGTCGGCTGGAGAGCCAGCAGGAGACGAGGTGCTGGAGTCGGCCGGTACGCCGACAGGACACGGGGAGCTGGCGTCGGCCAGAGACGAGGGGCTGGAGTTGAAACCATGGCTGTTGGGGCCAGGACTGAGGCTGGAACCATGGCTGCAGGGGCCGGCACTGGAGCCGGAACCATGGCTGTTGGGGCTCGGGCTGCTAGCCTGGCCTTGCGACGACTCCTCTTAGCAGCCGCCTGAATACTCCGTGGACCTCCATAAGCCAGACGAGTTCCGGAATACGACTCCTGGACAGGAGCAGGAACTGGGGCAGAAGCACGGGTTGACTTCAGGCGGAACCCACCAAGGCGTATGGTGCCAGATTGGGAATTGGGAGACATGGAGCTAGCATGCCTAGGGCTAGCAGGCCGGGAATCACATGCTTGAAGGAAGTCCAAAATCCAGTCAGGTAAGAACTCAACGAAACATGGTTTCTCTGCTGCCAACCGGAGCGCCTCTACCAGAGCGGCCCTCTTCTGCCGAACACTGGACTCTCCCTTCCACCAATCGAAGCAGCAAGCCAGATAGAAGGTTAAATGCTGCAATTCAACCTCCCATGGATCATCTGCTGGGTCCATTTGTGGTCGGGTTGTAATGTTACGATGTGTGAAGCAGGTAGGACCCAAATGCAGATTTACGTGAAATTCCTTTATTTCAAGGCTATAAGGACAATGACAGAACAGAACACTCACCGTGGACAAGCCAATACACAAGACAACCCGACAAAGAGAGACAGAAAACCCAGAACTTAAATACACCCAGGACTAATCACATAAACACGAGACAGGTGAGGAGGGAGGAGAAAACACATAGGTACCAGGTGAACACAATTGGGTAATCAGAGAGGGAAACCGACAGAAAGGAAACAGGCAGGAAACGGGGGTGAACACTTTACAAAATAAAATAGGAAACCCAAAGATAGAAAAGGACATGAAAAATACCAACAGACAAATCCTAACACAGTCAATATATAACAATTTTGATGACGCAGAAACCATCAACTTCTGAACTCTCAATATTATTCAATTGATCTAATTTTTTTGTCATGTATTATGGTTTTAGACCAACCGTTTTACAAGACAAGCAACTTGAATATGTCTACTGTGGCTCTGGTGATTATATAATGGATATTTAAATTTACTTTTAAGAGATAAATGATTAATTTCGGGTTTCCAAAGTTGTGTTCAGCAATGTTCTGACATGTAACATTTGACCATAATAACTTATATAAATGATGTACCAAAGAATAAAGACATCCACAAAAAATACACTGGACGCTGCACTAGGTCAGAAACCAGAGGAGACTGTGAGGTCCACCGCAGACGGGCCACTTTTGGACAAAATGTCCTCTCCATTAAAGGCAGCTCTTTCTGGAATAGCCTCCCAACTGAGTTACGGGATTGTCCCACTCTCAATAGCTTCAAAGGTCAACTCAAAGAATGGTTGAGAAACAAACAGACGTGCAATCACCGCGAAATGCACTTTAACACAGGGGTATCTCCTCTTGCACTTTATGTAGCACTTTTATCTTCTCTTGCACTTTATATGTCGTTGCTGCTATATTGTATTACCATGTCATAAATACTTGTGTATGCTGCTCTTGCTCTTTTGCACTTTTTGCATTATCATGTATTTAGTTTTTGCTGTTTGTAAAATGTAATTTTCTTAAATGTTTTCCGCAGATGGAAATTAGCTCAAAGCTAAATCTGGCACTGTTACGCTTGATACATTTGAATGTTTTAAGTGTCCATTACTCTGCATTGTCCCTGCCAAATAAACGATTAAATAAATAAATAAAATGTAACTGTAGGAGGATTCGTCATGTACTGTCACCTACTGACTGTTAAAAAAACTACAGCTTGTGCAAGTCTGCCTAGCATTTCCCCAAGGAATGAACTCCAACTTTGATAACTTGGACAAAGTCCGACGGTCCAAGAAAAGATATTCAGCTACAGAACAACATTTCTCTGAGAACACTCGTGTTTCTGTTCGTCTTCAGAACGTAGAAGCCCTGACATCGAACACATACAGAACAGCAACAACAACAAAAGCATAAATCCTATAGCGTTGCATTGTTAAAGGCAGCCATGTGTCTCTGGGATCGCTGCAAATCTCACATGGCATTGCATGGATCTTTATGGTTCAATGACAATACTGACAAATGCCCTTGGATCCAGTTAACATCCAGGCAGTCCATGGTAGGGGCTGGATGTGCATCTAAGGCACATTACTGTATATTGATGGCCGGTCAGTGTCCTCTCCGGGTGGACAGTGAGGACATGGACATTAAGGCAAGGTAAGGATGGGAAGTGTAGGATATGTGAGGGAAGGTTTTATTTTGGATTGCTAGACGCTGGAGGGGAAAAACAAGGAGAGTACGATATTACAGGTAGAGAAAAGAAAACCTGTAAGCAGCAGGTTTAAAGTGGCTGTCCTTATAAAGTCAGAGAGAGTGGGAGAAGGACACAAGAGACAAAGACAGAGGGAGATTGGATAGAGGAAGGGATTGAGAAATGGAACAGAAAGGTAAAGGGGGGAAACGCCGAGGCGGAGAGCAAAGAATGTGGGATTGTCTGGATCGGGTAAAGGGAACTTTTGGTCCCTATAAAGTCACATTACTGCAGGCTCATAACGTGGGGAAAGCTGCTGCCTCCACAGATATGAGCAGTGGCTTTGGCATATGAATAATTCAGCAGGCGAGAAGGACGGAGGAATCCGCGGATACAGTGGCATACGGATGGGCCCTTGCCCCGAGAGACACAGCGCTGCAGGAAAGAGCACGAGTTAATGCTCATCTCTGTAGGATCTGACCTTACACACCCATAAAATCAGGAGCAGCGTCGTTGTTCCTCTTCTTTTTTCCCCGACACTATGTATTGTATCTAGGCCTCATTAGGCAGTGCGAAATGTGCATCATGTTTTACAAGAGGTTTGTTAGCATGGAAATGCATGCTAAGCTCCACTGTGGGATGGAAGCTGTTTTTATTTTTATCCGGTCAGGAGAGTTAATGTGAGAGTTCCTCTGCATGCATTAGCGGCTGTGCTAATGGAAGGCAGGCTGCTAGGAACCTGGCCGACAGGGATTAGGTATAGAAGTGATCACAGGGAAGACTTCATCAGAAATGCTGAGGCACCAGGCAGCTCGTTACTACAGTTGCAGCACATCCTTAGCCCAGTGGCCCTGCAGCACCACACACACACACACACACACACACACACACACACACACACACACACACACACACACACACTGGAAATACAGGGTTGATGCAAACGCACACCCTGGAAGACTCGATTAAACCCGCTGTTCGTAAACACGTAAGCATCTTTTAAAAGCAGCACTGCCATTCATTATCAAAAGTGCACATTACACCTTTATGTAAATTAATAGTCTCCTGCCCTGTGTTTCCTTGAGCAATGAAGCTACAATCCGTGCGCTCTGATACAAACAGGCGCTAAAAAAAGATCTAAAGCCAACATCTCTATGTAGACTTCAAACACACATACAATGTATATTTTATGCTTAGAGCCATGGATGTTCCACTGTGAATCGGAACAAAAGGAATTAAACAAGAAAAACATCAAAACACATTTTCAGTATAAGATCCTCGCAGGACAACAAACGGAGTGATTTTAAAACTCATCTCAGGAACTTTGGCTTGCTGTTAGAATATCAGTGTTTTCATGTTTTCTGCACTGCTCTAGTGGTTTCGTGATGGCTTCTCATCTACCACTCACAGCTCTGGTTCCATCCATTGCATCAGCAGAAACACTGAATTGAACAATAGTTGCATCATTCATCAACCTACCGTACAGCTGTTAAGCATCTCTGGGAGATTTTCTACCTGGAAATTGTTTTCCTTCAAGCAAGAAACCAGATTATTGTGATATTTCTCATCTGTATCATGGTGGTCTATTGAATCTATTTCAACAATGCCTTATGCCATAAGTCACAAGCTGTCAAGTCAACTGTCATGGCCCTACTGTATAGCCATTGGCCACAAAAGGTAACTCTGTAGCAACAGATAAACATTGTAGTCACGCAATGTGGTCAGCAAGTTCTACCAGGTCCCTCGAGAATAATACTGTGTGTCTCAATTTAGAGTAGCCGCGGGGGAGAATCTGCAACAAAATCAGTTTTAATTGCATTGTTTTCTATAGGAACGTCCTAACTGGCCAAGCTACGCAGCATTGCTCTAGTCTCCAGGGGCCTGTACTACGAAGCTGGTTCAACATAACCTGGATATGTTTGAGTTAGCCGGTTGGCCTAATCCAAAACATACGCGCTCTCGCTAAACGGTACTACGACGCGGGTTATCAAGTGGATCGCTCAAGCCAGCCGTGTCCTATCTAGTTAGGTGCGCGTTCACATGAAAGGGGTGGTATTTGGAGCATTCGACCAATCACAAACATGGAGAAGCGCACTGACAGCGCAGCGTCATACTTCCTGAATGAAAAGTGAACTTTAATACTAGTCAAAAATGAAGAAGTTAAACTTTAAACATCCATGACTTAAACACTTTATCCAGGATAAAAGCCACATAGCTGCACCTGCAAGGTGAATACAGCTGCAGAAAAAGTGTTTGAATGCGTTCATTAACAGGTTTATGATATCACTGCCCCGTCTAAAACACGATCTGACTTTAATTACATTTGTCTCGAGTGTTTCGTCAACTTAATGTGTTGCTTAAAATAATACTTCTACATACGGTATGTGACACTGTGAGTGTTGCACGGCCAGATACGGCTCAGCTGACTCAGATCAGGAGATATATGATACATTATGAAGTGATATGCCGCGGACTGTACTTAATGTACTCTGATCCGGTTACTTATGTTGTGGCAGATATTTAAGTAAGCTTTCTTAACGCTAATGTTATAATAGTCAGATTGCTCTGAAGATGGGAGGTGATATTCTATTAATGTTCACGTTCACACAGTCGGTGATTTTTGCTGGCCGTCTTTCCTGCAACGGCAGCTTTTCTGTATTTCCTTTCTCCTGTAATATGACTTGATCGCTTTAAACTCCGCACACTGAGCTCTGATTGGTCAGCAGGCAGTGCTTTCACTGAGTTGAGCTCTTAGCCTGCAACCTAACCTGGGGCCTATACTGCGAACCTGGTTCAACCTAACCTGGATATGTTTGAGTTAGCCGGTTGGCTTAATCCAAAACATACGCGCTCTCGCTAAACTGTCCTACGACGCTGGTTATCAAGTGGATCGCTCAAGCCAGCCGTGTCCTATCTAGTTAGGTGCGCGTTCACATGAAAGGGGTGGTATCTGGAGCATTCGACCAATCACAAACATGGAGTAGCATACTGACAGCGCAGCGTCATACTTCCTGAATGAAAAGTGAACTTTAATACTAGTCAAAAATGAAGAAGTTAAACTTTAAACATCCATGACTTAAACACTTTATCCAGGATAAAAGCCACATAGCTGCACCTGCAAGGTGAATACAGCTGGTAACAGAACAAGTGTTTGAATGCGTACATTAACAGGTTTATGATATCACTGCCCCGTCTAAAACACGATCTGACTTCAATTACATTTGTCTCGAGTGTTTCGTCAACTTAATGTGTTGCTTAAAATAATACTTCTGCATACAGTATGTGACACTGTGAGTGTTGCACGGCCAGATACGGCTCAGCTGACTCAGATAATAAAATATATGATACATTATGAAGTGATATGCCGCGGACTGTACTTAATGTACTCTGATCCGGTTACTTATGTTGTGGCAGATATTTAAGAAAGCTTTTTTAACGCTAATGTTATAATAGTCAGATTGCTCTGAAGATGGAGGTGATATTCTATTCATGTTCACGTTCACACAGTCGGTGATTTTTGCCGGCCGTCTTTCCTGCGACGGCAGCTTTTCTGTATTTCCTTTCTCCTGTAATATGACTTGATCGCTTTAAACTCCGCACACTGAGCTCTGATTGGTCAGCAGGCGGTGCTTTCACTGAGTTGAGCTCTTAGCCTGCAACCTAACCTGGTCCCGACCAGGTTAGCTGCTTAGCATATATTACCATGGAGATCTAGCCTGCTAAAAAGAGAACCAGCTTCGGATGACCGGAAAGCCGGAGTTTTCCCTGAATTTAGCCGGCTAAGCGAAAATCCTGCTTCGCAGTATACCCCCCTGGTCCCGACCAGGTTAGCCGCTAAGCATAAGTTACCATGGAGATCTAGCCTGCTAAAAAGAGAACCAGCTTCGTAGGACCGGAAAGCCGGAGTTTTCCCTGAATTTAGCCAGCAAAGCGAAAATCCTGCTTCATAGTATACCCCCCTGGTATCTGTGGTAGGCTACTGTGGAAAAACAAGTGAGAACAGGAGCGATAAGCTAACGTTAGCAGAGCGAGCTACTATTGATTTGCGTCACGATGAGTTTGAGTACTATTCTAATAAAATAGGAATTTGGGGAAGGTGAATAATGAAATTATAATGATATGTTCAAATGTTACCTGGTAAAATTACATTTCTGGCACAGTTGTAGTTTTATGTTCGAGAGGAAATGACGACCTTCCTAAGAAAGTACAAATAATCTTGTATATTTAATTGGCACAGTTAGGAAGGCTGTGTTAAGATGCTTTAAATTGCCTTTTCCTGTAGTGGGTTGTACCTATAATATTACATTATTGCTACCAATTATGTACTTCAGCAATCAGCAGCTTGCTTGCCCATGGAGCCATTGCTTGAAATGATGAGATTCGATCCTCTGTGTATTTTTTTTTAATAAAGAAACGCAAGCGTTAACAATCCAAAAAACATGAGTGAACATTGTTTGTCTCCTTTCAAAGTTTGCCAAACAAAGACAGAACCCGAGACGGCAGGATTGCATCTGTTTTACAACAACGCCTTTTATTGTTTTGTGAAATTGTAATTTGTTTGCGACCCGAGACAAAAGGATGCTTATCTGTGAATACCTCGCAGCTGGATTACTCTTTTGTCTTTGCCCGAGGACAACAGGTCAACAGCTTCCTCATGGCAATTGCCCATCTCCTGCTCTAAAGAGAAGTGATGGCGGTGTTGTGTGCTGTGCGAGTGAGTTAACAACAGAATGCTCAGCACTGACAAGGCAGAGAGGATTTGGGAAGATAGTGTGCAGCAGCAGAGAAAGATCTCTTTCTGCTGTTGTGTTAACAGACTTGCGTATCCAGCCATGCTTATCCATTAGCGAGGAAAATAAGAACAACACATTTATCATTATGCACAAATACAGAGAAATCCACACCAAACAGACATCAGCCATCACGCTCGTCACAACGTGGCCAGACAGATTGCGGGGCGTAAAATGATCACAGTCTGCAAGATGCCAGATCCAGACTGAGGAGTCAGGCGCAATACGTGTGAGAAATAAACACAGATGGTTCAAACAACTGAGAGAAATGTAAACTCTGGAATAAGAACGGCTGAGCCATTTAGAACAAAAAGTCCTGAGCAGCTTCTTACCTTCAGAGACAAACATGCCAATGTACA